>NW_020884930.1:132673-691122 GCF_003945725.1 Corapipo altera
GTGAAAACTTTGTGAAAATGGTTCTGTTTAATACTTTCCCATGGCATAGGTTAGCTCCTACATGTGCGTGCTGGTTGAATTATACATTTTCCTATTAAAGTGATATGCTTCAGAATGATTTTGTAGCTGATGATACCCGAGGAAATGTACAGTTTGTCACTGAATTTATTAGTGACGCATGCCATGGGCCTAGGCTGGGTGCTGCATATCACAAAGTACAGAGAGCCATGCAGAGTCTATTTGGAGGCTGTTTATTTCTAAGATGTAGGCATTTAAAAGAGTAGTAAAGGGCATATTATTATGCAGACTTTCAGGCATAATAAGTCTGGAGAAATATGATACAGATATATTGGTAGCAATCCACAAAAAGGCTATAGACAAACCTTGTGCTAGACAATGTGGATTTTACAATATGGAAATAAAAATTGATTCTGTGAATGCTTAGAAGTAATATATGGAGTCTAGGAGGAAAGCTTGCTAAGTTGAAGTAAAAAAATGAAGAAATTGTTGCAACCATTTTGGATTTTGGGAGATAACGTGACCTTGTCATTCCTATACCTCTCTTATATCTGTCTGATAGGAACATGGAATTTCTCATGTAGTTCAGGAGCAGTCACTTATATTTTCTTCCTGAAAAAACTGAAATGGAAGAAACCTTTTACCCATGGGCACCTCATTCTTATTAATTCTTGCTGTTTTGTGTCAGTATCAGAAAATATATTGTCAACAATATCAACAAAAATAAATTAATGTAAAAGGTATTTAATTTCCCCCACCGTACCAATGGCTTCATGTGTGGTCTCTATGAATCAGAAAAGAAATCTAAATTCTTTATAAAGCAGAAGGGACCTCAGGGGTTTTTTTTGTTTTGTTTTGTTGTTTGTTTTTTTTTTTTTAATCAAGTATATTGGGGTTTGGGGTTTTTTTAAAGGGTTTTCATTGTGAAGCCCCCCAAGGGGAGGTTTAGGTTGGATATTAGAAAAATGTTGTTCACCCAGGGGGTGGTTGGGCACTGGAACAGTCTCCCCACGGAAATGGTCACAACAACAAGCGTGACAGAATTCAAGAAGCATTAGGACAATACTCTCAGGCACATGGTGATTCCTGGGCTGTCATGTGCAGGGCCAGGAGGTGGACTTTGATGATCTTAGTGGGTCCTTTCCAACTCAGAATGTTCTGTGATTCTGTGATATTCAAAATTAAAGATATGGATAAGTTAATTAAAACAATTCTCAACAACCATCACTTTAAAAATATTGTCAAAACTGAGTTCTTTCATATGAAAAACAGTTTATATATTGATTAGCTACTTTCAAACTGACTTGAGCAATTTTACTGAAATAAAACTCAGAGTAGGAGGGTAATACCTGCCATGAAACAAATTTGTATGTGAGGTGAATGAAGGTGAGAACTGTCCTTAAATCACACACACACACACACACACACACACACATACACAGAAAAGGTGAGACAGAGTTGGCAAGAACCAAATGAGCCAGGAAATCAAAAGACAACATGAGCTTCACAAGGGCTCTTCAGATTTCATAGTGACCCAGACTTTGAATGCCTCATAACCTATAAACAGAGGAATGTGAGAACAAGAAGAGTTATCTCCCTCCTTTAGTCTCCTACATAAACTACTTGAATTACATAAAAAATACTTAATATATTTATTGCATAATAAAAATACTCACTATTTGATCAAAAGCTAATTGAACAAAAAACCCTCTACTTGACAAAAACCAATACTACCTACTTAGCAACAAATAGAATAAAAACAAAGGAACTGAACATGAGAGTTACTGCCTCAGACCTGTTTCTTGAGATGGGGGTTGTATTATGACTGTTTCCTGGAACAGAACGCATAGTGGGCTTGACTCAAAAGTGCCTTCCCAGCTCTGGAATGATTTCTGACATTTTGAAATAGCTATCACAGCATATCATAAGCTACGGTTTATTGCTGTCAGAATCCACACTGGAAAAATAGATGCTTTATAGTTTCTGCTGCTCCATAAAGAGAAGCATCTGAGTAGGAATGTAATTAAATGTTTGGCATCTCAAATGCTATGTGCAATGTTAATCTGAGCAGGTAAATCAGCTCAGCGTCAATAATAGTGTAGAGGGCATGCACTACAAGAATATACACAAAAAACTACAAAAACAAGAAAGCACATCCTTTTGCAAGCACTGAATAATAATCATCAAAATGGACTCTACAAGGACAGGTTACTGACACAAAATGAAAGCAACCATAAAGCACACACTCCCCCAGAAAACCAGCAGAATGGAGATTAGAGAAATTGCTTCTGCTTTCCTATTCCCAAACTTCTTAGGTATTAGTACTTCATAAAACAGTTCCTTAGCTCTTTCCACATGATTAAATTCCAGTTATCTCAGTGCAGCAGGATAATTGTATGCAGATCTGCAAGAATTTAACATTGTTATCTCCTTTTAAATCTTTAATACTGCTAAACTACTTTCCTTTAAAAAAACGAAAAAATTGTAATGAAACTGTTTAGTTGGGTCTTCATATTTAAGTTGTGTTATTGCTTGCTTTGCCAACAGAAATGAAATGTTTTGCTGGAAACATTGACAGATTACCAAAATGAAGGTCCTTATGGTTTTTAAAAATTTCCAGAGAGCAAAAAAATTAAATTAAAACTTCATGATATCATTTGTTTATACAATATATATGACAGTATCAAAGCCTTAGATCTGGTCTTTCTAGTATAAGATTTAAACTTATATAAATGATTATTTAATATATTTTCTTCATAAATCTATCTGATCTGTTGACTTGGTTTGTGCGTTACCCGGGGGAGGAATAGGTAGTCAGGACGTGAACTCCACATTTTAGGGTATCAGTCCGGGAACTATAATTGATTCTATGAGATCTCAATGAAACTAAAGCTGAGCTTCAGGTATTCCCCTCATATGTATCCAGATATTTATCCCTTTCCAGATATCTAGCTCACTCTGATTTCTACGACATCAAAAAGGAAAGGTGACAAGGAACCCATCATGACCTGCAACATCCCGTAGGATGGGATGCCACATCTTATTTACCCACAAAGTATTCTGGGACCCACAAGGATCATCAAATCCAGCTCTTAAGTGAATGGCCTCTATGGGGGTCAAACCCATAACCTTGGCATTATTAGCACCATTATTAGCTCTAACCAACTGAGCTAATCTCACTCTTTCCAGTCAGGAAGACATAGATGAGGTACCAACTCCTTTGGCATCATGTATTTAAGAACTTAAGGTCCTTACTCAACTAACACAGAAAGGTTAGGTGCCCCCTTCACTCACCTGCAGGTATGATCCAGAGGGTATCTACTTTAGAAACTCAGAGGAAAATCTCCGCACACAAGTGGAGATGCTGAGCTGAACCCATGGATGTACTCCATCTTGTGAAGTCAAGCCACAGAGATGCTTACGTTTATCTGCAGGATCTACTGCTTTAAGTAAATTTCCCTATTGTCACAACTGGGCAAGTCTTGAAGTGATGTATACTTGCAGTTTGATATGGGGTAAAAAATCAAAAGAAAGAAACCTCAACTTCTCATTCTGAAGATCTGTACAACTGGCTGCTTGTCAGATGACATTCTGGGTCCGTTCAGCTTCTCAGTTCTTCTGATCTGCCCCTTCTTCCAAGGCAGCAAAATATGCAATAATCTGTGCAATTTTAATTTTTTTTTCCTGATTATTTTTATGGTACGATATTTCCCTAAATTTTGTATTTTCTTAGCAAACATTCAATATTTTTAAGTAAAATTTACTGGGAAAAATGCTGTACTTTCTTTTCAGCTACATTTCTTTCCTTTTCTTGTGCATTGCTACTCTACAAGATTCTACTTCCTTGCACTTAGAAACACAAATACTTGTGTAGTCTCGATGACAAAGCATTTGGAAGATGGCAAGGTGTTTAAAAAGTGAAATGTGAACACTTTGGGAAAAGAGTTTTCTGTTTTGTCAACCTGAAAGTGAAGATTGCTGCTTAAATCATGAAGCTCTACAAAAACATGAAAAACAACCCCCCAAATCTTTAGAGATAGTCAAGCATATGCACAAAGAGTAAGCATAGATTTCAAATTCACAACTTCTTTAGTACTTTTTACATTATTTTGACTAATAAAATAGCTCTCTCAAAAGAGACTGAAGCTTTCTGCCATATCTAATCCATATTTTATCCAAGAAACTGCTATCCTAAGCGTATTTGAGTAAAACTTTTTACACCTGTCACCTGCTTTTAAACTCACAAGTTTTTTTTAAATTACATGAGAACAATAATTATCTCAGTCCTTAGCCACAGTCTGTTTCCACCCTCCAAAGGTCTTCTGATGGTATATTTGTACTGCAGCTATAATGTTGTCTTCAGCTATTTTGAGGTTTTATGTGACCACACATCATTTCTGTTGCTGAGCACATTTTCCCTAAAGTGGATAATCATCCATGGTAAAAAAGAATTATTTTGGCAGTGTTAATTTATAGGACTACCAATATTCTATGATCTAAGTTTTTCTGGAGCAGTAGGGTCCTACATGGTAGAAATCTCTTTTATATATGATGAAAAGACATGGTATAAGGAAAACTATCAGCTTCTCGTGGTTAACACTAGGCGCACTCACGTTTTCTACTATGATGCATTTTCCCTCTATGTGTTTTTAGCTTCCATGCATTCATTTTGCCTCACAGCTGAAAATTAGATACTGTAGGTCTCAGATGATGTACTAATTGGTCACTATTTGGAAGTATGAAATGAATAATATTCACAATTGTAGTCAGAAAAGGGGACCAATTTTGGACTATACCTATTGTTTTTCAGATAGGATTTAGTTAGAATGGCAGAAATTATCAATAATTATTTATACTCCATGATCATAACAATTCAAATAAATAGCTTATGTTCTGTGCATAATATAGCATCCTTCACATTTTTCCAGGCAGTATGTATGCATTTTGCAATATGGCATTCTTGTACTGAATGGTAACCAAAGGGAGAAGTTTTTTTTCCGAGTGTATTCCTTGAAATGAGGAAGGAGGACACTAAAGTAAATAATTTTCTGGCTGGTTTAACTCAAAAGCTCCTATGGAATCTGCTGATAGCTTGAAAATAACTTAATAAAAAGTTGGAAAAGGAGAGATTGAATAGGATAAGTAATAAGAACCAAGGTGAAGAGAAAACCTGAAAGATCAATCTACTGAAGTACACTGAGTTTCAACAGAATCCTTTCAATTAGATGGTTCTCAAACCACTTCAGCTGAATGCGGACCCTGGAGTGCAATTTGCAGAGGTACCAAATTGATAGAAATTGTTTTTCTATAAAGCACCTTGGTGTGTTAGCTTTGATTAATCAGAGGCAATTATCACAGCTAACAGAGCATAGCTACACAGAGAAACTGCATTCACAGTAAAGTTCACAAACCTCTTGCATCTAGACACACTAAGTTCCACAGTAATGTTGCCCATATGCAGGCCAATTTGTGTATACTATTCCAAGTATCTTTTCTAAACACCACAGTTATCATGTGTTGGCTTCAATACCAGATGAGCTCTGTCACAAACACCTCTGTACTTGGGAATTTTGAAATAACTAGACTATCAAGAATTGAAACAGGTTGCCCAGGGAAATGGTTGAGTCACCATCTCTGGAGCTATATAAAAGATGTTTATATGTGACCTTAGTGACATAGTTTAGTGGCAGACTTGGCAGTGTTGTGTTAACGGTTGGATTTGATGACCTTAGAGGTCTTTACCAACCTAAACAGTTCTGTTATTCTGTGATTTTTGTGACTAGTTTTCTGTAAACATTCAAGCAACAAGATGTATAGGTTTCATAGTGCACTTGGACCATTGCTAGACTCCTAATTTGGTTTATATACTTGGGGTAAATCAGTGCCAAATTGAATTAAAAATTAAATCTTCTTTTGGATGTAACAGTTGCTGGTATTCCAGGGGCCAAACTTTCAATGACTTATTTAATCCTTTTGCTCATTTTGCTAATTAAAAATATTTCAGGCTAAATACCACATAGTATGGAGAAGTAGGTTTGACTCATAATCTCTACTGAGTTTACTTGCAATGCACTTCAGTTTTTGCTGTCCCCTCTTGGTGGGAAGTAATCCCTTCAACTGCCTCATATAACTCCATCATGGAACTGTGAATCAAGGTCCTTCCCTCCCTGTGCTAAACTTAGAGATGCTTGCAAACAAACTGAACTGCTTGATGGTCTCTGTAAATACAGAAAGTTATGATTGTGGCAAGTCAGGGTTGAATAGGAGGTTTATTCAGCCAGCTCTGCAAAGGGAACTGTGATATCTGACAAAAGGATGAGTGGTCAGATGGAGGCAGCAAATTCTTATAGCTCCTTGCTTGGTCTGACTGTGAGCCAAACTCTACATTAGCTGTCTCAGGGCCAGAAGGGTGACCTGAATTCTTATTGCCTGTGTTCAAGAGAACTATTACATCACTTGAAATGCAGGTTGACAAAGTTCCTCTGAGATGCACTTGCAAAGACTCCCTGCATGTTCAAAACCAGTGGCTGAAATGAAGGATGTAATATATTCCCTGTTTTTGGAAGTATTATTGTCTGTATTTCATGTTTTCCCAGATAACATCATAAACATTTAATTTCATGGGCAGTAGCAGTGGAATTTCTTATAGAATTTTACCATATATTACAGTTAGACCCTCCAAAAACAAATAAAAGAGTAATTATTTCCTTATAAATGCTATCACAGCAACTCACCCAGAAGAACTATTTCTTTCTTTTCCTAAGTGCTGTTGGAAGTAATCCAAATATACTGGAAATTATGCTTTCAATTTTGCAGTGAGGAAATGGGGATTGGGGACATTAGCACTGTAGCTCAGAAAATACTTTGAGAGCTGCAGAAATGGTCATTGGTTTACATGGCTGTCACACTGCAATCCAGAAACCTAGGCAAGGAGCCTGTGTGCCCTGTACTCATCACAGGGTGGTCTGAGCTCCTCCAAATGGTGACACAATTACAGCAGCTACTTAGAGGACATACTTATCCTGGGGGTTGAATCTCAAACTCTGACACTTAGCATCAAGTTAACTTGCTGTCCACTGCAGGGAAGAAGCCCTGCTCAATGCTGAGTACATGTTTAAGAGCAACCAGTGTCGTGGTGATGCCACTACTTGCCTTTTCCATAATAGAAACAGGGAAAGGAGGGGGCATAGCTTCACTTCTTTTCAGCCTGAGGATGTCCTTTGCCTCTTCAAATCTGCGTGTTTGTTTCCCCTCTCCCCACCCCCCCTTCCCATCCTCCCCCACTGCTTCACCTCTGCAATTAGGATCTGGATTTAGATTAGGGATTGCAACCTTCTTGCCTGTGATGCTGTCCTTCCATCTGTCCAGCAGCAAGCCATAAACCAGTCTCCCCTATGGAGAAGGTTTCAAGAGGAAAGGAAAGCCTCATGCCTTCCAGCTCTGCTGGGGCAAACAGTGAGACAGGGCTTTTAAGGCAAAATGAGTAGGATGATTTTTTGATTTGTTTTTCTGTGTGGTGGTAATGCTCTAAGGCTAATCTCTATTGTATTATGAATTGTACATACTTGTAGCAGTGATGGTCAAGACTGTCACAGCAAACTGTGCGAAATAAAGTAGTATGAAGCAACTGCTGAGCAAAAAGATGTAGAGGTTTCATTTCTTATTGAAAGGTATTGCCATTTCTGTAGAAAATTGATTCCTTCAACAGCAAAATCTACAAAAATGCATTAGGAATACATTATTTAAAAGTAAAAGCATCAAAATATAGTTATTTTGTCAGGTTTGCAAGTTTCATTTTTCTTTAAAAAGCAGTTGTAAATGAGTGTATTTTTAAAACTGCACAGAGGGCAAAAATGGGAAAAGTTTGGGATCCAAAAAAACCCTGGGGTCTCTAGCTCAGCCTGCCACATTAGCTATGGCTTAGCAGTGTGCATTATGCAAATATAGCAAAGAGCCTTTAGAACACGATTAAAGACCTGACCTACAGATTAAGTAGGACCATCTTAATATTGTGCACGAAGGGAACGTCCTGTGTTGCAGACTAAGATAGCGAGGAATAGGAGAAGCTACTCTGGGTTTAATTTTCCAATGTTAATTCCAAAAATAAATAGATTTGTGGGAAAAAATAAAGAAAAATGAAATTCAGGACTGATGACCTATACAGTCTTTGATTTAAACTACAATGGTCCCTTATCTACTGTTCTCTAAGTAGCATATTAAAATATTATATAATATGTTAATGAAAAATGACAGATTTTTAATTTTTTTTCTATCTTCTTTCTTTATATCAAAATTTTATCTATAAGGAAGCTTTAGTATTTCTTTCTAGATAGGGAGACAAAGCATTTTCTATTTTTTTAAATATTGCTTTTCATTCCATGTATCTTCTACAAGAGAAAGAATGAAGTACATTTATGGTATGATGAGATAAGAAAATGCAGACAATATGAAAATATATGTGCTCAATATTATAAGAATATTTTTACAGGTAACTTTTTCCTCTTTAGAAAACTTGCTGCTGCTATATTGCTCTGTTTGTGATGTAGGATGAGAATTGGTTGGGATGGAATGCTGCTTGCAGCTCAGGCTGTTGGGTTAGGTGCCCTAATTTAATTTGCTTGTATAAGCTTTCATATCTGAAACTAGGCTGCTGGCATAAACAGTTGGTCAAATTAAAATGCCTTCTTGGACAATAAGGAAACAAGAAAAATAGCTTTATCTGCTTATTAATTTTAAAACATCCTTTTGCTAAAAGAAAAAACAACAGAAAAAAGACAGGAAAGATAAGAAAGGTGAAGGCACTCCTGAGAAGGGAATTTTCTCATCATAAAATTGTTGTCAGCTAATAGAAGAATAGGTCAGATGAACCAGTTCTTTAAAAATCCCTGTGACACTGGTTACAGAGTGAAAGTGGATAAGCAATTTACAGAGTGTAATTTACTCTTTGAACATTAGTTTTACATTGAGGCAATCTCCATGATCAGACTACAAATACTTTGGTTAGAGTTACTGCATTTGGAAGTAGATCTTTTATAGGCTGATCACAAATAATCCTGCTGTGGTGTATGCATCTCCTAGCTTTGAAATAGGATCTTTAGTGTTTGGTTCACATCACAGCTTGTGAATATCCTGGCTAAGTATAGCCCCCCCCAAAAAAAAAAAAAAAAGAGCTCAAAGCCAAAAGAATCTTAATTCTGTGGTTTAAATGTGTTTAGGAATGGTACTCCACACAAAGGATTAAAGATTTCTGTCAAGTTTATATCTCTTTTCCTTTTCTGATCCCTCTTAACTTTTTCCTCTGTGATACCATTAGCCAAACTGTAACCCAAAAAGATTTGGGTTTGATTTACTTCTAGAGTTTTAGACAAGGTTTCTGTGCTATGTTTTAAAGACTTGGAAGGCTAAAAAAATTTACAGAATGAGTTTCCAATAACAAGAGATTGGAAAGCAGCTAAGGCAAATTTGAGTAATGACAACAAAGTAACCCACTGAATATCCACTGTCAGGCACTGGCAGCTGATGCATGTTCAAAACATGGTGAGTGCTGCCAGTTCCATCAGACTATCTCCATAATGGCATTACTCCTAATGCTGTATGCTGTCATTTTGGTCTGAGGCATGAACAATAATTTTGTTCTACAAAAAACAAATATTCTCTCTGCTTTGTGTCTTCAGAATAACAGGAAACACAGGTCAAAATAAGGATGGTCTAAGTGAAAGGTGAAATAAATTGTCTAGCATTTTATTTTGCTAAGCTTCAAGAGAAATAATGATTAGCCAATTCGTGTGTGGTCACCCTCTTGTTCCTACTGCTAATAATCATACTTGTAGCACTAAACAATTTATATAGCCAGTAATATAGCATCCCAGTAAACAAATGTGAATCAGTGAACCAGCTGAAAATTCTGTCTGAAATGCCCTTCCTCCACAAAGTCAGCAGAGCATAACATATCAAAATAAAGGTCAGCACAACCCCAATTTGAACATCGGTAGTCATCTTTGATTGGGTTTGACTCTGAGACTCATTTATCAGTGTTAGCCACTGAAACAATCTCTGCATTTTCAAATTGTTTCTAATTTGTTCCACTGCAGTCCTTAAAAAGGAAGACAATAATTTCTTCCCTTCACTTTGTTCACCATCTTTTGCTTCCTCCAAATACAGTGACCAAATTTACTTTTCAGCTTTCCAAAAAACAGACAAAACTTCATTAGCATTACTACTACTACTATGACTGTTATTATTTTTGATATTACTATTACTACTATTTCTGAATTTTTAATTCACCAGATACACCAGATTCATCAGATAAACCACAACAGAGGTGAGGAAAATCACAGGGAATCCAAAAGACCATTGCTCCCAAATACTAGGTTTTTCTTAACTGGAACCATCAGCAAAGGTTAGAATTGGGAAGTTTATAAAGTTTTTTTGCCATTTTCCTGCCAGGCAACTACGGAAAATGAGACAGAACATCTACAGTATGTGCTTTTAGCTTAAGGGCCAGTAAAACTGATGAAAAGGGTAAGAGTAGGAAATGACATGAGCTGAAGAGAAAGACAATAAAAATAAATAGATTTGATAGGAAACTCCTTTTGCTAGTTCACAGAAAATGGAAGTTACCTTTAACTGAAGATCTTTCCTGAGTGGATGTCAGGGCACAGAGGTGTTCACTGTGGTCCAATTTGTTTGATTAAATATTCATAGCCCAGCTAAGGGCAATATTTTCCACTGGTTTAATCAATGGGAACATTGCCATTGTCTCCAATAGGAACACTTTTGCCTAAATGAATACAGTGTATATTCCCCTATGCAACATGAATATTTTTAGGCTTGAAGCTCATTTGCAGCTCTGTTTTCCATCAATTTGATGATTCAATTGCCTACACATTGTCATCTAGTGACATTTAAAATCGTGTGTGGTGTCTGAGGCAACCAAACAAAGCTCATACATATGTTACAGGACTTAGTGGGAGCAGTGCCTCCTGAACGGGCAAAAGTTGGCCAGGTTTTTTGCCCTAGGGCAGCTCAAATGACACTGGATGGCTATATTTGGGCAAATGTTTCATCTCAGATTTTCTGACCAGGTACTTCCAGTCTTCTTCCTCTGCTAAGGTTGCGTGCTGCTTAAGTCACAGAAATTAGTGAGGAATCAATTTTGTTCACAAGGAAATGTGCAAGGCAAAGTACTGCTCTAAGCACCTGGTGGTGATGGATCCATCTGATTTTACCATCACTCTTCCAAAGTGAGCAGATTCTAAAGTTCATGAGTCTGACTCTTCTAGTACTAAATGGCAAGATGTTTGAACCACCTCATGGTACAAACCCAGAAGGGATACACTTGCTCTCTTGACATTCATTCTCTAACCCAAATTACCTTTTCTTTCTCTTGCAGGGCCCACGTAATGGTCATTCAGTTATGAATGCATTTTGGCAATAGTGTGAGAGCTCTTCCTTTGATGTCTGTCAAGGGGCTGTGTCAGTAGCAAGAAGGACACATCCTTTGCTGGCGTAACTTGACATATACGCAAAGAAATCACCTGGTACATGAGCTCATCACTTTCACCAAAAGAAACAGAAAAAAAAATGAGTCTTTGCTTTTAGTGGGTAGCTGAAGCAGATAGTATCCTTGGAAAGGAAACATAAACCTTTGTTTTTGTGCTTGGAATTCTGTTTTTTTCCTTAGCGTCTCAGATTAAAGAAAAGAGCATGTTAGTAAACATCACTTGCATAGTTTGGTAAGGTCAACAGCAATTAAAACATGAAGTCATAGATTACCAGAGAATTAGTGTGAGTCTTTCTTCCCACCTGAATTATAATGTGATTTGACAGTTAAAGACAGACTTGTTAAGTCTGAAATTCATAGTTGAATAAAGATTGAATATAAAGACGGAACGTGTTTTCAAGCATGTATAAAAGCAAACCTTTGAATTCCTGCTCTGTGCTCTCAGACACCTAACAAAGAGTGGGAGCTGGAAAGAATATAGAGGGGTAGAGTGATTGACTTAGAGGGATTTGTTCAAGGAGAATGTTGATAACTTAGCCTGACAACTTAGCAGGATAAAGTAACAGTCTTCGAGTACTTGAACAAGATAGACATGAAAATATGCAAGGGATTATTAAGGCTGACAAAAAAGATATCAAAATCACCATGACAGATATTAGACAATAGCACTGCATTTTGTACACAAACACCTTCATAATGAATTAAATCTTATGACATCAACATGAGAAGCAAAAAAAGAAAGATGCACCTCTTTCTGTGTGAGGGTAGCTTAAAAAGTTACATGCAATTCCAGAGTTACTTAAGATCATTCAGCACATCTTTAGACAATTCATGTTGAATTTAGTTTTTTGTTGTCATTGTTGTTGTTTGTTGGTTTTTTTTCCTTTTTTTTTTTTTTAAGAGAATCATACCTGAAGCAACAGAAAGAAAACAGTCAAAAGAATTCCAGGAAATATTTTTCAAACATAATATCTATTATTCTGAGCAATAATCTTTAGAGGGAAAGGGTATGAATCCCAGCATTGAAGGATATATTGCAGAAAGCCATCTTGTGCTGACGTTGGCGTTGACTACCTGATTTAATGTAGGACTTCTTTTTTTTCTCCTATCTCAAATATCTATTATTTTAAATTAAATAATCTTACAAGATTCATGAAATTTACCTTGTAAAAAGAGAAACTTTGAGCAAGACTATAAATGTACCTTAGTTTTTACAACATCAAGATACCTTGATTTACCGCAGCATCTCTGCAACCCTATACAGTTGTGTTTGTCATTCAAGTCTGTCCATTGTAATACATAAAAAACATTTCATTTTTCTGCCTTCGGTGTGTATGAAATGAATAATTTATAAGAACCCAAGATGAATCCTGGAATTTTTTAATGTATATGTAGTTATTTTTGTTAAGTTTGGTTCAAGTCCTGTAGGGTCCAGTCTCAGGGCTATGTAGAGAATTTTCCCAAAGTCTGGTTTGTCTGCATGAGTACTATGCATGAGTGCATTTGTGTGACAAAGTTCTGATAGTGAGTGGGCTGTATGGGTGGCTTCTGTGAGAAGCTGCTAGAAGCTTCTCCCATGTCAGATTGGGGTGGTTCCAGATATTTCTAAGATGGACCTGCCCCTGGCCAAGACTGAGCCCATCATTGACAGTGGTAGCATCTCTGAGACAACGTATTTTACAAAGGGGGCAATACTTCTGCACAACAGCAGCTGGACGAGAGGAGTGAGAATATGTGAGAGAAGCAGCTTTGCAGACACCAAGGGCAGTGAAGAAAGTGGGGATGGGGGGAAGATGCTACAGGCACCAGAGCAGAGATTCTCCTGCACCATGAAAATCATGGTGAGGTAGGCTTTCCCCCTCAGCTGGAGCAGATATCCACCTGTTGCTTGTGGAGAACTTCACATCAAAGCAGGTGAATCTGTCCTGAAGGAACTTGTAATGCTATGGAGAGTCTATGCTGCAGCAGGCTCCTGGTAGGACCTGTGGACCAAGGAGAGAGGAGCCCACACTTCAGCAGGTCTTTCCAGCAGGACATGTGGCTCTGCAGGGAACTCACTCTGGGGCAGTCTGTTCCTGAAGGACTGTGCCCCATGAAAATGACCCACACTGAAGTAGTTCTTGAAGAACTCTGAAGAGCCCCATTGCTGGAAACATTAAAGGTTAGGTTGGACAGAGTTCTAAGCAATCTTTTCTAGTTGACGATGTGCCTGCTCATTAAAGGGGGGTTGGACTAGATGACCTTTAAAAAGTCTCTTCCAACTCAAACTATTTTATGACTCTATGATTCTATGAACAGCTCAGGGGAAGGACTCACATGAGAAAAATTAGTGGAGGACTGCCTCCTGTAGGTGGTACACCAAAGTGGAGCAGGGGAAGTGCATGAGGAGTAAGGAGCAGCAGAGACAACCTGTGATGAACTGACTGACCCCATTCTCCATCTCCCTCTGTTGCCTGGGGGGAGGAGGCAGAGAAATCTGAAGTGAAGTTGAGCCCAGGAAGAAGGGAAAGGTCAGGGGAAGGTGTTTTAGGATTTCTTATCCTACTCTAATTTGATTGGCAACAAATTAAATTAATTGTCCCAAGGTGAGTCTTTTTTGACCATGACAGTAATTGTTGAGTGATCTCTCTATCCTAATCTTGACCTATGGGCTTTTTGTCATATTTTCTCCCCATGACTTATTGAGGAGTGGAGTGATAGAGTGGCTTGGTGAGGCATCTGTCAGCTGGGCAGGGTCAAAACAACCACCACAGCTTCCTTTAAGCATTGAAAAGCCACAGTAAGGTCTCCCTGGATCCTTCTCCAACTCTTTCAGTCTTTCTGGTCAGAGGGTGTTCCATCCCTCTGATCATTTTTGTGGTTTTTCCCTGGACCTGGTCTAACAGGTCAATGTCTTTCTTGTGTTGGGGGCCCCAGAGCTGGATTCAGTACTCCAGCTGGGGTCTCATGAGGACAGAGTAGAGGGGCAGAATCACCCCCCTTGATCTGCTATTTGTGTTTCTTTTCATGCAGCCCATGATCTGGTTGGCTTTCTAGGCTGCAAGTGCACATTGCTGGTTTGTATCTAGTATTTCATCCCCAGTATCTGGCAGACCGGGGCTGAAGATCTCCTGGGTGACCCCTGAAAGGGCCCAGCAGGGTGTTCATTCCTTGTTGAGGATTCCCACCTGCCATTGTTCCCCTGTGCTTGTCTTGGCTTGTTGAGATGGATTGTTTCTGGGTTGATGGCTCCTGTGGTGGACCTGGAAGTAGCTGGGGCAGGATATTGTTTATGCTCTCCCCACCTTTCCCACTGTCTCTTTGTGCTCATTTGTGAATGTGCAGATGAGCTTTTATCACCTAACCATCTCATTTTATACCATGAGTATACCCATAAAAGTGTTTTTGTTTAGTCATTTGGATGGATATCAGAAAGAAGAAGGAATTTAAGGACTGGACACTGTCTGGACAAGCAGAACCTAAGGTCTAATTCTGCTTTCCTCAATGATCTTGGAATATTGAATTAATCTTCAATAATCAGAGTTCTCAGTTTAAAAAAGAATTATGAGAAGACATACTGGAATCCCAGTTTGATTCTGAAGATAAGCACATACAAATCTGGATGATATTCAGATATCAGAACAATGGAGTTCCAACTGTCAAAGTACTAGTCAAGTCAAGATCGAGTTCCAACACCAAATACTCTGAAGATTGTTATTGATATTGTGATAGCCTTCAGAATTTCATATTTTCTGGTACTTGTTAGGGTTTTTTTTCAGTATTTTTAGCTAAAAAGGAGTTTTAGCTATGTCTCAGAAAACTATTCATAGCAATAGAGAAACACACTCAATAATAAAAAAACACTGCCTTTTCCCATAGCATGCCTTGCAACTATAAATGTTCTGTCTTTCTTACAAATTTCTGCAAGCTAAAAGCGTGCAACTCAAAGAGTCAGGGGACCTGCAAGATACTATTAATTGAGGTGTATAACCTCGCTGTTCCTTTGTCCATTTATTTCCTTAAATAACAGGCTTGCCTTAAAAGGAAACGAAAAAAGATGCCACAGCTAACCCCAACAACACATCTTGTTCTGTAGCTAAGTTACTCAACATCAATCATTTAACAACCTACTCTAAAATTCAGTCTAGGTATAATTGTGTTTTTTCACTTGCTTTCAGTTAAAAAGTATTCCAAATGCATGACCACTCAAATAAAAAAAGCCAAACAACTCCCCACTATTTAAATCTGCTATGAAGCAACATAGTCTCCGGACATAAAATAACCATCCATAATGATTTACCCTTGATGATACATTTCTCGGTAGATACCCTAATACTTTTAAAATGTACTTTACCTATTAATTGTACAGAAGTATTTAATTCCAAATGATCCTTTTGCTCTTCCTTGCCCCAGAGAAGGGACTGCGGTTAGTTTCAAACATGCTTTTCCCTCGTGCAAAACATTCAAACAATTCTATAATTTATTATTAGTTTCAAATATTTTTTTTTAATTTCAGTTTAAATAGAATGTTGGTATGAAGTTTAAAGTTTTAGGTAAAGAAAAAATATATTATTATATATTACACTTCTATCAGTACCTTCAAAGCTTCTCCTTTTAATTTTAGCCCAGGAAATGCCTTTTTAGGCTGATAAATAACCAGTCTCTCTCTCTCGTGGGATTGTTTGGGGCCCCTGAACACTCCTTACCAACCTTCAGCTGTTTGTGGAAGTCCTTCCTTCCTCACAAAGTCCAAGAAGGTAGCTCTGAGTCCTTTTCTCCTTTGTCCTGTGTCATTTCTGCTGTGTGATCTCTCCCTCTCGGTCTCATACCTCGGTTCTGTAGGCTTATCAACGTACGTGTCCTCCAAGTCAGTTTTCGGCTGCCCCCGGTCATATCTCAGCAGGGCAACTCCCGAGCCCTTCTCTCATGGCCTGTCTCCAATTTCACCTGGGATTCCTTTTCCTGGCTTCGAGCTGTTTCGTTATCAGCCTGTCCACTTGGCTTTGTTTCAGTGCTGAGCCTTGCATCTAGTCACACTAAAGAGCAAAAAGGAAAAACATCCTCTTTCTGCAGCCTGGCTGCAAAGGGGTGGGGGTGGGGAAGAAGAGGGCCTGGTCGCAGGGCCTGCGTCTCTCTATCTCTCCCCCACTTACCAGTTGTTTGTGAGTCGTGTCCCTCACTCCAGTGCTGTCTCTAACTCTGGCCTAGGTAGAGTTGGGGGGCCGCAGGGCTCCCCTCTTCTCCCCAGAGGGAGGAAGAAGGAGCCCAGCCACCCCCTGGCCTTCTACACTTACACGCAGCAGACACCAACAGAAAAACTGCCAACAGCTTCCAGTGGCTGTGTATATATGATTTTTCAGCAGAAGCAAATAACATGTATGGTGATTGCCTCTCCAGGGAACACTGCCCTGGAGTGTCACCTCTGAGCCCACGACTGTCAGGTGGGGCCAATCTTAAAACATGACAACTGTCATCAAAGGCAACCTCCAGTCGAACTTCCTCCATCATGTTTTCAGCAGGAGAACTCTAAAAATGCATTGTTAAAAAGAGAGGGGGAAAAAAAGGAGAAAAATATTTCTTCTTTGTAGCTTACAGCTTTTAATGCTCTTTGTTTAGACTGCTGGCAAAAAAGACAGTGTTATAAGCTCTGGAAGATGTATTTGCTGTCCATGTGCCCATTTGTTCATTAAAGATGAAACTGAAATAACATATCATGAGATGTACTTAATTTGAATGAGTAAACCAGTTGAGAAACCACTTTAAGGAGATCTCCATTATACATATATCTCAATTGTAAAGTCTCCATCCAATCCCAACTCATCCTGGGAAATGCATATAATAAATGTTAATTATACCAAGACGGTTAAAGTTCCACAGTGAGGAGATATCCAAAGTGACAATCAGCTGTAGCTATCTTTAATCACAAACAGGAGAGGTTTTTATCTGCTTCTTGTACAAATGTACCGGCTAGCTCTAGCAATGGGCCAAAGATTCTATTTCCTGTGTGCCCATCTCATTGTATTGGACACACTTCTCCTAAAATTACACAGTCTTAAAAGCCGAAGGCCTCATTGAGGTCTTAGATCTAAACTGAGAAAGGGTAGGTTTTGATTATATATTAGGAAGAAATTCATTACTGTGAGAATAGTGGGGCACTGGAACAGGATGCCAGAGAAGTTGTGGATGTCCTATCTCAGGAATCATTCAAGGCCAGGATGGATGGGGCTTGGACGAACCTGGTCTAGTGGAAGGTGTCTGTGCCCATAGCAGGGGGTTGGAACTAGATGATATTTAAGGTCCCTTCCAGTGTAAGACATTCTGTGATTCTATGATAATACAAGTTAAAGTGTCATCAGATACCCAAATAAGAATTTTCTTATCTCTTAAATGTGCACAGTCTTTTCAGAAGACATCTTTAGGTATTACTTGTGGAGACTCATTTATGCCTTTCTCTTTCTGTGGTATAAAGGAGAGAATAGAGGAGATCAGGAATAGGTAAATCTAAAATCCTGTACCTTGGTATATCAGCCCTCATTAATTAGAAGGCTGCTTTTATAAGCTGTTCTACTGAGACATTTTATCACTTTGAAGCCAAATGAAACATTCCACACATTTTTTTGAACTAGCTAAGATAAAAGAAATATATTCTAAGTCTATCACTATCCAGCTCAGGACACCTCCATCTCAGCTAAACTTTGAATGTTATCACTGAAAAGCTTATTCTTCTAAGACTTACATCTTTTTAATTGATTTTACTGTATTTCACATCTATGTATTTTTCAGTTCTTTTCAAGCTCTCTCATTTTCTTTTCCTATTATCCCTTCATTCTTCAGGTCTCTTTGTTATCCCACATATAGTTGAGAATAGTAAAGACACTTCTTTCCAAATTTTTGCTCTTCCATTGGTATGTAATCAAATGATACTGAGAGATCTTGTTATTACTATTTCATAATGGTCATTGCTTTGAGACTAATTTCTTCTCTCATGGAACTTCAATAAATCCATCAGCAATCCCATCTCTTTAGATTTAGATCAAATGTTGAGGATTTGTTATAAACAAGAATTAAAATCTCGAAGTATTCATTACAAAGATAATTTTGTGAAAATTGTACTGGGACTTTTAGGTAGTATGTAACCTCAAATGACACAACAGACCACATTCAAAGCTGATTTTATTTTGGGTACAATTCTGCTAAACTAAATTTAGCTGAACCTGTTTATACAAGAACTCAATCTAATCTGAAGCTGAAATGTGAACATGAAAATGTATTGGATAAAGCACTGCTGTCCTGTTAACGAAGTTTGATGGCAACAATTCATTTAATGTTCTAGATACACACCACAGACGTTGCCAAAGGCAAATCTAATTAGCTATGTGAAGAATTCCTATAGATCTGTTCTCACTTACTGAAATGTAATAAATGAGAGTAGATCTATGTCAATTTGTTATATTAACTTTTAAGTTGGCTACAGAATGCTGCATTCAGAAGTAAAAAAAATCCAACAGCTGTGTATGTCTGTAGAATAATAAATGCCTCATTTTCTGTACCAGGTCATTACTGACATCTTTATTAGCTATTCTGTATATTTGAATTGAGTTATCTTGTGTGTATTTTATGCATATTTTAGTCTGAAAAATTAAAAAAAGAAGAGAGACATATATAAGCTTTGTAGACACCAAACAGTCATTTGGCCATATCTGATTACCCTATGCAATTAATTAAAACTAAATACTGGCTCATATTTGTCACACATCAGAAGTTCGTTTGAATAATAAAGGGGATGAAATACAAAACTGCATCATTACATAGAATGGGCATAGAATGGGCATTAGGGCCATATTAGGTCATGGCTGCTTGAAGGGTATTTAAAATGCAGAAGAATTCGAATGAATAATAAAGTATTTTTGGAAGCTGATGTTACAAATGAAGATAATTGTTCTAAATAAACAAAACCACAAATTCCATAGACATTAGTGTAAAAACTCAAGCTTAAAAACAATTTGAATTTGTTTCTGGAGATAACATTTTTTAATGAATGAACATTTTTCAAATAGTTTTTAAGAAGCAGGAACACAACAAACAGTGACAGACCTCTAACAAGGCATGGAATGTGTGTCTGTGTTGACTTAAAAAATGAATGGGCTTACAGCATTGCTTGAAGCATATTATGGACAGATTCAGCTTTTGAGGAGGTCAAAACCTGAAGTGTTCTGGCCAAAAAGAAAATCAACCTATTGTGTAGAAATGGCTCGTGACTACGTGTATATTGCAAAGATGTTTACAAAAAGAGAAAAACAAAACATACACCTTGTATGTCATTTTATCCTCTGCCTGTCTGAAAAAATGATACCTCTCTGGTTGTAAATGTTGGGAATTTTGTGGAAGCAGAGAAATGACAACTGCACTGTTTGACCTTCTTGAATGTTCCTCTAAAGAAATACTAGATTTTTTATTTCATAGAATAATAGAATGGCTTGGGTTGGAAGGGACCTTAAAGATCATCTAGTTACAATTCGCCTTCCAGGGAGGCCATGATCAGGTTGTTCAGGGCCTCATCCAACTTGGCCTTGAACACTTCCAGGGATGGGGCATTCACCGCTTCTCTGGGCAACCTATTGCATTGACTCACCACCCTCTGAGTAAAGGATGTCTTCCTAACATCATCTAATCAAAATCTTCCCCCTTTTAATTTAAAACCATTGTCTCTTGTCCTGTCACTCTCTGCCTGGATAAAACATACCTCTCCATCCTTTCTATAAGTGCCCTTAAGGTACTGGAAGGCCTCATTGAGGTCTACCTGAAGCCTTCTCTTCTCAGTTTCCATTGTCGGTTGTTCGAATGACAAACATAAATACAGATCAGGCATAAATACAGATCAGGCATATTGTGATAGCTATAAAGGTAACTGGTACCAATATATTGTCAAAACCAGACAATTTTGGTGTCTCTTTTTCTGTATAAATACACATGTATGTACACATCTGTCTATCTCTTTATCTATCTATCTATCTACCTATCTATCTATCTTGTTTCATTATAGGTACTGCAGAAGAGTTATGCCTAATTACTTTGTCCAAACTAAAGCAGAAGATTGGTATTCATCTTTCCTTATGTAGTTTTCAGAAGCAGAAAACAATGTGTTTCTGCAAATTGTTGTGTCCACAGTAGTCCAGGGTTGAAGTTACCTTTTTATATTTGGCTGGTACAACTCTTTAGATAAAATGGAATCTTTTCTCCTCTAAAGTGATCTCAGCTGGCTCCTCCACTCTGTCTACTAGACAGAGCAAAGAGTATTCTTTCTTTCATCTCTGCTGGAATCACTAAAATTCTTTTAACTTATTTAGTGTACAGAGATGCCTCTTGTTCATAGGGTTCTGTTACTCTGGAAAACTGTAGGTGTATAGGTATTTACTGCTCCTTTTCTTAAAAGATTCTTAAATAAAATTACTGGTTTTATAGATATACTACTTCTTGTCTTGAACTGCCTCACATTGCAGGTCTACTCCTTCCCCAGTGTTTTTGTTTTATCTCTTTAGAATGTTTCATATATCTGAACTGTGTGTTTGTGCACATGAATTTTCTCAGAATTTCTAACTAATTTAGTGAAAAGAAATGATATTTTGAATTGTATGTATTTCAAAACAGAGATTTATAATCATCTTATTATACATATGCATTCATCCTTCTTTGCTCAAACAGCACACAACAGTGAAATTGTGAAAGGAAGTGTTTAAAACCATTTAACACAATTCTGCCTTCTGTTAGACATAAAAAAAGCAGTTTTCATATGAGACATAACACACTATTGCAGTTATTTGATTTATGAGCTGCTTTGTCTTAGACCTTTCTTCTATGGTAACAAAAGTAAATGAGTTTATGTTTATTTTGAATATATTAATCTGCTTTAATTACTTGAAATAAAATAATAATGGTAATTTGCACTGAATAATACTGCAGGCATTAGTTGCCACTTTGATTTTGGTTGAGAAATTAATGTCGCATATGAAGTCTGGGAGGAACTGTATTGGAGAATCCAGTTTTTTCAATCCACTTTTTTCATGAACACACACACACACACATGATCCCATTAGACATCAAAAATTTTAAATTAAATGTTTTCCTTATTGGCACCCTACTGACTTTTAGTCTCTGCTACCCCTAAATGAAATGTCAAAATATAACTGAGTCACTGTAGTTTAATCTAGTACCAAATAATCCAAATTTAAAGATTTTATTACAAAAGTTATAAAATTTTATTTAAATCTTATCATTCAAAGACATTTAACAAAGTACTGAAAAGAATTTCATATGCTGCCACAGACATTATAATTATCTAGGGTTTCTGTATAAAATGTCAGTAGATGACCATTTCTTGTAATTCAGAAAGATTCTAATTTGTAAATTTAAATAATGTTTTTCATCTGGAATGATCTATCTAGTATTTTTTGTCCTTGAAATTATAAATCACATTTTATGAATAATTGACTGAAATGGTATATTGAAGTAGGCAAGTGACTTTATAGAGGCAATTTTGGTGAATTGTGTTATTTTTCCAATACATTCCAGTCTTGTTAAATGCTGAAAAATCTTATTTATGAAGAAATAACAGTTTTTCTGGTCTAATTATTTTTCAAAGTCTCTACCTGTAGCAAATTAAGCTATGAACAGGCTTAATATGCATTTCAAGGGCCTGTAAGATGCAGCATTTTCCCATCCTTCACAGAAAGTGTATGTGAAGTTTAGGAATCAAAATTTCAAAAAAATTTTTTTCAGAATAAAAAGATTAAAAAGTTTCTGGATATTCATCATGGTTGGTGAATTGTTCTCTTGAGAGGCGATGTGTTATTTCAAGTGCTAACTTAACTAATAAATGTATCACATACATTTCACACATATTTTAGTGATTGTGCTGAGAAGTACTGAGGCTAGTTAAAATTCTACTACACCTCATAGAGAAGAAATAGCTTTAGTATTACTTCTTGCAATAAATGGATTAAAAGCATTGAGAAACTGTAAATTAGTCACACAGTCACATGATATTTGCTAAAGTATATTATTAATTTCAGAAAAACTATTTTCAAAATGAAATATTGGAATCTCTAGTTTATCCTGATTTTGTATCAATATAAAAGAGGAAGCTAATAGATAATTTAGTGATATCCACCACTTAATTTAGAAAGAAGGTTCAACACTTGTGCCAAGAACTACTCTTGTGTAAACAGATATATAAAGAAGGAGAGTCATATATTTTGAACACTTTCTTTAAGATGTGATTTTCTTTTCAGTAAGAAATCAGATATTACCTGTCTGAAAGTGTTATAAATATGCAATAGTTTGCAGCAATCTGCTCTACCTACTTTGAAGCTTTCTTGCTGCACCATTCTGACAAACATTAAAATTGGCAGTCTTACCAGCTTGGACTTAGCACAGTAGAAGAATACTCTTTGTGATCATTATGTTTTGAACTGTCTGAACTACATTCTTAACAACTGTTTACAGACTCAGCCTATTTGATTTTCTTCCAGATCCATGACTAATAGATTTTTGATTTTGAGCGGTATATGGTTAGTATTCCTGTTCAATCTCCTCTATAGCCTCAGTTTCTGTGTCTTATTTAAATTATATTTAACAAAATTGATCATGCAGAAGATGGATTATGGTGATTTTTGATTTTAGAATGAAAATACCAGTGACATCTCTGCGCTGTAAAGGAGCCTACAGTGTGCTGAGAACACATTCAACAGATACCACTTGGACTTTGAGCAGGGTCGAGCCTTGTCTGCTTTCTGCATATGAATTGCTACAGATTTATTAAGGTATTATTTATAAATCTCTCAATGAGTATCATTTCTTAGGGATCTTTCGGATCTAATGAGATTTGGAGCCTCTACTATTTAGTAGCAGCAGACAGGGAAGAAGGGCTGTGAGTGACTGAGGAAGCTGCTTCTTATGCTTGAACCTACAAATTACACAGAATTCTCTTTTTAGGCATTAAAACAGATTTTGTGCATCTTGCCCTTAGTGGCATTCCCAAGGCCGTGAATAACATGTGGTGAGGAAAAGCTCAACCCAGCTCAGCTAATTCCTTCTCCTCAGGCCAGATCCTTTCTTCATGTTTCCAGTGTTAATGCAACAGTAATTGCCTGCTGGAGGATGTTTGCACTGATGCAAATATCTTTATCTCTTTCCTGCCTCTGTTCTTTATATTAGTCCCAAAGACTGAGAATGACTGTACCAGTTAAACTCATCTATGTTTAGATGGAAAGACTAATGTTTGCTGACTACTGGATGCACGCCATTAGCAAATAGAGCTCCATCCTCTAATATCTCAGTATCAAACATATAGGGCTTCAGCAAGCATAGGTTTTCATCAGTAACCCTGTATGCCTTCTCTTTGCAACACTTTCACTCTTATCGCTCTTATCCATGCTTTTCTTGCACCCCTCCCTGATGTATATGTGTGCATTCCTAGGAACACCCTGGAATTTTGACTGAGGCAGTTTTAAATTTATCTGGACCTAAACAGTGTCAACAATTTGAAATAAGAAAAACAAAGAAAGAATGCATCAAGAAACACACTTCTGAATTGCATACAGTTTTCAACAGATGGGAAAATGGACAGAAAAATGAAGCATGAAATTTGATGACACTGAGTGGAAGGAAATATTTTGGTTTTGTTGTCAGTTCCTCATGCTACTTAACAGAAGAAGAGGAAGAGGTCTAAAAATAAACTGATATATTAAGTCTATAGAAAATTTGTAAGAAAGAATGACTTGAATCAAGCTTGTTCTAGAAAAATAAATAAATAAGACCATTAAAGAAGATGGGTGCAGTCATCAGAAAAACTCTGACATTAACTTTTATGAAGCAGTTAAAATTCTCACTGCAGCTCCAGATTTGCATGTGAACTATGACCAATCATTCACTCTGAAAACAATATGAGATAAATTTACAATTTAGCTTGTGTTCTGTATGGCTCAATACAAATGAATCAAACAATATGCAATAAATTTCATGGACTGTTAAGTTTTAGGGCTGGTGATGTAAATCACAGGTGGGATCGTGTCACAGAGAGTGTGCTATCGGGTTGATGAAGCAGTAAAGTACAGAACCAGATCTTGTTCTGAGAAGCCAGGCTTCAGTGTAGTGAAAAACACAACAGAGGTATAAAGAATTGTGGAAAAAATAAAAGCTTATTGTCTTAAAGAAACACATAAATAACAGCCATGAAACCACCTGCTTAACCCACCTGGAGAGAGACTGCAGAGCTTCATCAGTGAGCTCCATTCAGTGACTAAAAAGGCTGAGAGACAATTTCTCCAGTAACAGTCCAGAAGTATAGCTATTATGATTTCTTTCAAGCTCAACTAGTTCTGTCAGCTGAAAACAGAAGTATTTTATTCTCTGGTTTTGAAACAGTTATAGATTTTGATTTCATGGCAGTATTTGCTCTGTATTTTACTCACGATCAGAAGATCAGGCTTATGATGAAGCAGAATAGGCTTAGATTTTCAATATATGCAACTAAGCTCTTCAGATGAGTCTCCTGTTTGCTTATATTTACATGAGGTTCTGAAATAATGCACATTCCACAGTAAACTTCAAGTTTCTAATTGGATACTGCTTCTGTGGATATCATTTGTGTGAATTTCTTTATGATTTTTCTTAACATAATCTTTTCTGTACACATATGCATAAAGTATCAACCTTTATTTCTTGTTTTGGATTTACTCAGTTTTCTTTCCACTTTAGATTGGGCTTCTAGAAATCATCTGTTTGTGGAAGAGTCTATCCTTGACACATATGTGTTTTTAGATGCTGAAAATAAAGTAAACATCATTATCATAAATATCATATAAAAAGCCCTTGCACATAACACCTTCCAAATATTCACTTCAGACAAAATATGTAAGGGATTTGATGATTTTTGGGGGTGATGGGGCAAGGTAGTATAGAGAGTTGGATTAAAATGAGAGAGAGTAGTAAAATTTTACATTTTACATGAGTAATCTTGACATGTAATGAAGAATATTTCTGTTTCAAGATATAGCTGTGGGATGTATGTCATTAATAATCTGCTTATGCTGCACTATGAGATTTGTTGTACAGTACTGAATGAGTACTGCTTTATAAGATTAAGCTTTTGAGAGAGAAAGGACAAATGACTCCTTAGATCTAACTAGTGACATGAGACCTGCGTAGACCAATCATGAAAGACTGCTGGTAGCCTTCAAGAGCAAAAAGTTCACAATTACCCAGCCCTTGCACAGAAACAGTGGCTCATAGAAGAAGAAGGTGGTTGTGAAACACCTTGACGCCAATGTTAAATTTTCGTCTTTTTCTGCATATCTCTAAGGAAAGTAACTTTACCTGGAGGGGTAATGGCTCCATAAGCACAGTAAAAACCAAGCACAACATTGGAAAGAAGGGACTCAAGATGATAACTGAGTTTCAAAAGCTCACTTCTGATTACACTGGACCAGTAGTTGTTAAGAATTAAGTTCAAACATTTCAGAAAGAGTGAATAAAATTAATTATAGGGAACAAAACCCAAGAAAAATCACGAACAATGAAAGAGGAGGGAAAAGAGCATTAAAAAAAGTAAAAAGAGAGGAGATGAAATATGTATTTTAATATTTATACCCAAAGTCTTACCAAATATCTTTCTTTTGTCACCCAGCAATAAATCCACTGACCACTGTCTTTGTACAAAAACAAATCAGCAGCTGTGCTGCCCTGCCTATCATTAGAGAGCTCTCTCTGATGTTCTCAGAAGCAACTCATTTAGCCTGCCTTGAGTAAATGTCTTATTAATAATCTTCTTTGTTTTTGTGGGTTGGTTCATTAAGTTCATGCATGCATAAAGTTGCTGTTGCTGCAGATAACGTGTAAAGCCTTTATAAACCGAGGCTTTTCAAATTCTTAAAACATTTAATAATTCTGGAAAATGCTACATTTCTAAAATATTACCTAGACCAAGGCATTTTATTAGTCTTTTGGTTTTTTCTCTTTCAGAACATGCATTCAGACTTTTCAAACTTTCTGTTTGAAATTAACTCTTTCCTGTGAAGACATCTTTTCTAGCAAATGTCTCTCTCTACTCTTTCCCCACCTATTTTTATTTGCACCATATGTCTTTGCAGATGGAAGCTAGGATACCAGGGTTCTGGGCATGACTGTGTAAGTCTCTGTTTGCTTTCTTTGAACAGCATGTAGAAAATAAAACAGCTGTAATTATATAACCAAAAAATTTTTAAAATGCTTTATTATTTTCTGCATTGCAAAATTGAATCAAAATATTTTTTTTTCTCTTCAGAAATGTTCCATCTGACACAATAAAGCACTTCTGAAAAGAAAACAAGGATTGTGACAAAATTACTCTCCTGAGAGAGGGCTCTATCTGTAGGGACATCCTGGGAAAGTGCTTTCAGTCCCTCCTACAGAGTCTGTCAGACTCCAGATAAATTGTTAGATATTTGATAGTGCATCGTCTGGAATCCCTCAACAAGGCAAATGGCCTAACTACCAGGCTGGAATCATTTTTGCAGTCTGGCATAATGACTATTTAAGTATTTTTATACAAAAAGGAAACCTGCAAGCAGAAACTGTGAAAGCTCTGCATCAGAATAGCTAAGTAGTTAGCAATTAAGATATTCATGCAGAAAGTTAAGTGCATACGTTCAAATTCTGGTCCTGTATCAAGCAGAGGCTTTGAACTTTTTTTTCCCCATGTGAATTTCTCTTCAACAAACTATCCCATTTTTATAATGAGACTACATACTGTCCTTTCCATTTGCTCCATTCCAGTCTCTACAAAGTTGAAGTATAGGCTTATATATGCTCATGGTCGGGGTGGAATTTAGTACAAGTCCAGGCAACTAGAAAGAAACCCCTTCATATTATAGCTATAGTTATACTATCTGGCATTTATGAATTTAACTGATTATGTATGCTTTGAAGGGAAGACAGTTATTACCAACTCACACTCTTAGATAGATATACTCTGGTAATCTTAGCTGAACAAGAGACGGTTAATTTATTTCTGTTGGAAGAAATTGTTATTTCATTGTGTTTCTGACAAATTACATCTGAGTTCTTCCTCAGCAACATATAAGAGGAAGACTAGCAACAACCTATCCCTCTCACTGTGCCCACAGAAAGAGCATCAAGACTGTGATAGCCCATTTTATTCAATATGTAGATTATTCAATTATTAAAATATTATTTTATTCAATTCATAATATATCATTCCATTATTCAATTTTTGTAATATTCAATTTCCCACTGTATTTGTAATGTGAGTCTGAAGAGACCAAACCACACAGAAATCCCAATATTGGACTGGAACTCATTAAATATATTATTTGAAATATGTATAAATATACATAGCAGAGATTACTTTCAAACTTCACATTACTTTTCTGTCTAGCAATTCATCCTCTTGTCCCTTCTGAATGGGAATTTTTCGTAAAAGTTTCAAAACTGTCTGAGGTATGTGAAGATTTAAATTACATTGCTACTGATTTTAAATGCAATTTCAGCTCCTAATTCACTGAAATGATTTTGATAAAAAAGTTATATTTTTCTTCCATGTATTTGTGACTTGTATTTTACTACAGAAAGAAAAAGAAAATTAATGAGGTTTGTAGTTTAAAATAATAAAATAAAGTCCTTTAGCACCTGAAAATTTGTATGACAGTGCTGGATATCATTATTTCAGCCATTCTTGCTATTTTTGCTTTTCAATCCTCATGTTCATTTAAAGCAGTAGGAGTATGAGAAAAAAAGTTGTGTTCTGATTTTCTAATTTACCAGTTCACCAGTGCAGACTTCATAGACTGACTGCCTCCAAAGTAATGGAGTGGAATTCAATATATATTGTATCTTCTTTTAAAAGGAATACAAATAGCATGAAAACTGTATTTCACTGGTTTCTGATGCTTGGATTTCAAAATCCTGCACACTAGGATAGATGGCATCAATTCACACAAGTAATGTAGCTCCTTATGTACTGTTTCAGAAGAAATATACAGCTGGCATCCATCTCCTTATGAATTTAAAATTAGGTAAAGTGACTTTTACAAAGAGTATGAACGAATGTAGGGTAAACAAGTACAGAGAAGCACCTTGCAACAGTGCACAGTGGGGTGATCAAGCTGGCTCTGCATAACTACATGGCCAGTTCACCTGAGTTGTCTGTGCCTTCTTGCAGGTCTTTTTTTTTTTTTTTTTTTTTTTTTTTATGGCTGGACTCAACGATCTGAAAGGTCTTTTCCAACCTAAATGATTCTATGATAACAGAGGTATATGCCATCTCCATTTTGTCTCAGGGGAGAAAAGACTCAGGCTTGGTTGATGTCTGTCTTGTAACATTTCTTTTTTGTTTCAGTGTTTCTGGAAACTAGATGTGCTTATTTTATACAAGTATTTTTCTCTTGCCCAGATGACTTTGTTTCTTCATTATTTCCAAAGGTTCTAATACTGTGAAGTTCAGTTTTTTGTCTTACTGTACCTTTACTTCTTAGAAAACAATGGGACTTTTTAGAAGAATCTTCTGGTTTTAGGATGGAATGAAGGATGCTTACTGCATTGAAGCATCTATCTACTTTGAAGAAAAAAACAATCAAAATAAATACATTTAGTGGTAAATTTCCTCCTTATTTTCCAAAACTTTGGATGAGCATTCTTTACCTCTGATTCACAAAATGGCAATGAATGCTGTGAGTGGTGATGTTTTTCAAGTGTCTGTTGTCTTCTGGAAAAGTTTTTGGGTTTCTGAAATAGTAAGGTGTAGGTGCTTGTAGTAAGTTTGTGATCAGAATTCCCAAAAGGAACACGCATCCAATTACTGTACTGTGAAGCTCTTTGGCAAGAAAGTTGTTAAATGTACATTTGAGGTTCTTAATCATCTGCAGTGACCTTGGCATTAATCACAATTCATTGTAAATTTTTAATTCATTTGTAATCTGGGATAAAGCTTTAATTGAAAGATGCAAGAAGAAGACATATAATTAGAATAAATATTTTCAGGGTGATGGTGGGGTGGGAATAAGTGTATTTCTAAAAAGAGCAATATCATATGAAAAAATAGAAACTCATCATTAGTAATGGAGAAGAGTGAGGTCTAATACATTGAGACATGATTTATTTAATGGAATTTCCATTCCTTCAGCGATTTTAAATCAGATTTACTAGAAGAAATGTTATACTATAACACTGAAGTAACAAGTAAGAGATTACACAGATTTCTATATCTCTATTGCCTGTCTAATGAGTAACCAAAGAAACAATGCTATTATTTTCAAAACACCATAGAAAAGAAAGTGGAAAAAGTTCACATTCTCCTTTTCTAACCCACATAAGAATTATAATTGCATCATCAGAAAAAATAAAATGAGTGCTTTGTTTGCTTAGAAACTTGCTCTGTCTGCAGGAAATGATTCCATTAATTCAAGTGCCTACTAATTGCAGTAGGAGTGGCTTGTATTAACAGATCAGGATGATTTAGTCCTGCTTATTGAAATCTTCCCTATGACCTCAGATCCCCAGATCTTTTAAGCCTCAAAAATGTTTTTTTTTTTAAAAACTCTTCAGGTACAAGCTTTTTCTGCTCAATAGCATCAGTTTCAATGATGGTTGCAGTAGCAGAGCGTTAATAATAATCTCATGTTACTCTGCAGTTCACTGGTTTGGCCTTCCTTCTCCTGGTTTATCTACCCTAAGACCAAATTATTACCTCATAATGAAATGAAAAGCCACTATTATTGCTTAATGTAAGTACACTTAAAATTATCATCACTAGTGTGCTTGGTAAGGTTAAATCATGAGGTCTTTGATGCCATCTTCAAAAATTACATCTCTTATTTAACTAGAATAAATGAGATGGTTGCTTCTCTCTAATTAAAGGCAAAATGTATCTATAGTACTTAGCAATTATGTGTCACTTAACACTGTATTACAGAAACATTTATTGTGTTCATTATATTATAATTACCATTACCTTACATTTACTGAGGGTCCAATCCTCAGAAACCTAAGCAGTCTGAAAAAATGAATCATGTTTGTTTGAAACCTAAAGGGAACCGATGTACCAAACTGAAGGTGAAGTTCATGTGTCTGTTAGATATTTCATCGACAGAGCCATTTAGTTCTTTGTCTATGTGGAGAATTAGGGTGATATTGTCAGCAGCTATAAGCATCCCCTAAGGCCCTGTTTGCAGGAACAGGTTCTTCCCCAAAAGTGAAGTGATTTCCTTTGGTTGATCCCTGAATTTTGGGCTGTCAGCGTAGCTGAAAAACTGTATTTCCATTTCTCACCTCTTTTTCAGGAGTGGCAAGCAGTAACTGGTGAGCGGTGAAGAGAAAGGGAACTCCAGCTGGTTTTACTCTTGCAGGGAGCGAAAGCAGCACAGCATGGGTGGGGCACCAGCTGAGCTGAAAGTTTAAGAGAAAGGAGAAGGGTTACCTTGGTGTAAACAGTAAGTGCTATTCTGACTAAAGAGAACATTTTCTAAAATGATCTCCCCTTTTTATTTTTTTTGTGTGAGACAAGTGTTATTTCTTCTTCCTTCTTCCCTGACTTATCTGTATTCACTTTCTTTCTATTTTGGCTCTAAACATTAGCACAATCATGCTCTACTCACATGAATACTTCCTGGAAAACAGATTTAAAACTTAAAAGCCTGAATAATTACTGTAAGATTTTTTTTTTTATTTTATTTAATGGGGCATTTGATTGCACAGTGTGGAGTTTATGCTGTGTTAGTTAGTTTCCTAACTCAGTGGAGAGAAAAAATTTAAGGCAAGCTAACTATCACTGTGCAAATTGTGAATATTCACAATCTATAAAACAAGAGCTTTAGTTTTTTAGTTCTTCAAGAAACCTGTGAAAATTTCAAAGTCCTTATTCCCCAACACATACAGAAATAAGATAATTGTTATGAATTATTATGTTCTTGTTTGCAGTGGGAAGGCAATGTTTATAAAAGGTGAAGTAACTACTTCTGTTTGTATATTGAATACAGACAGAAACAGTGAATACAAACTATTGAATGAATGAGCAATATAATTCTATTTAGAGAAAATAATTCAGAAAATAATTTTTCTACTGTTTAAACAAAACAATGGGTCAATTTGTCTGTGTAAGGTCATTATATTTTGTGAATAATATACTTTCAAAACATTCAGAGCACAGCGCAGTAGATATTTGTAGTCTCACAAATGTGTCCCTACTTGTTACTGTTGTAATTTATCAGACAGATCCTGCTGTTTTGCTAAGATCTCTGCCTTTGCCATTGAAATCAAAGGAAGCTTTGATTTTAATGCGAACAGGATCAAGGTTTAGCCACTCAACATGTCCTTGAGCCAAAACAAAACTTCCAACGAGGTTAATGTTGAGAGCATTGTTTTGATTGCATAACAATTCCAACAGATAAGATAGAAAAAATCTTTGGCTGCACTGAAATTGAAAGTGTCAAAAAGTTTTAAAAATATGAGGATCTCCTAAACAATTTGAAGGTGTTGACAAAATACATTTTCTTTTTAAACTATACTTTCTTAATTCTACTCTTGAGAAAACATGATGCTCATTTTAAAACAAGTTTGGGTTAAACATTTCCAGTAATACATACCAATTTTAGGATTGACCTTGGAATATGTTGCTTTTCTCCCACCTTATGCTGTAACTGAGGATGAGGAGAGACTGTCCTCACAAAACAGTGAATGTGATTCTCTGTACTGTCATGTTGCACATTATATTAGGAAAAAATTTTTTACAGGGAGAGTAATCTGACATTGGAATGGGCTGCCCAGGGAGGTGGTGGATTCACCGTCCCTGGAGGTTTTTAAGGTGAAACTGGATGTGGCACTTAGTGCCATGGTCTAGTAACCGCGGTGGTAGTGGACTAAGGGTTGGACTTGATGATCTCAGAGGTCTTTTTCAACCCAGTTGATTCTGTGATTCTGTGATTCTATGAAATTCAAGAAAAAAATCAGAATTTAGTTTTTGATTCAGGACTGAATTTTTAAACTTAATTTATCAATATTTTGAACCAAACTCTCATATTCATTATGATGAGTTAATCTATATAATTACTGGTCAGCTGGAAATTATACTAAATGTATTTATAAGCACAGTTTTCACTTCACTTGTAAAATTTGTCTTCCTATGCTATATAGTAGCCTCACTGGAATTATTTCCTGATATTCTGTTAACTATTATTATTTATATATTTTAATTTTATTCTACAGTTTCAAAGCTGCTTTCACAATCTTGCTGAAATACTTCATCCATCAATAGTAAATTTTTCTTACTGAGAAAGATAATAAGGATAGATAGGAAGATATAAAAATTTAATAGTCTTTTCAAGACTTAATGATGCAAATCAGCCAATGCATCTGTGCATATTAATTCCAAGCAATCCTACAGTTATGAAAACAAAAACCTGTTTTCTGAAACAATGGTAAACGCAATTAACAGAATGTTTTAAGGGAAATTGCACTCTTACTTATTTTATTAAGCAATTCATAAAGCAATGCTAAGATATTCAATGGGTGTACACATCTGGTGTTTGTGCTTCTGCACTACTGTAGGTGACTAATTATTTTCCAGGTGTCATGGAGAAAAAAAATGGTTAATCACCCAGTCAATTTAGCCTAATGTTCTACAACTTAGAGCTGCTGCTGCAAGTTTTGTTTGTGTATGCATATACACATGAGCCTGCACCTGTGTGTTACCATATTCTGGACCTTATTTCACTTCTTTTACAAGGTAGAGAGGTCCGGGTTTTGGCAATGAAGTTACACTGACACAGATCCAGATCAAAGACTGCGTGGCACAGAGATGAACTTAGAATCACAGAATCATTTACGTTTTAAAAGACCTATAAGAGTCCAATCATTAACCTGGCACTAGCAAGTTCACAACTAAACCATTTCCCTAAGCATCACATCTTCATGTTTCCTAAATTCCTCCAGGGCTAGTGACTCAACCACTTCCCTGGGTAACCTGTTCCAATGCTTGATGACCCCTTTGGTGAGCAATTTTTTCCTACCAACCAAGCTAACCCTCCCCTCATCCAACTTATGGCCATTGCCTCTTGTCCTAACTTGAGGATATAGGAGATAAAAGCAAATATAAGTTCTTTACTGACACAGATCAGAGAAACAAAAAAAGATTGAACCACGATGAATCTCTTCTGTAATTCATAATTGCCAAAATATGCTGAAATGAAGACCTAGGAGAAGTGGATGATCTTGCCTAATAGTTTATTACAAGCAAGATCATTGCTGCAACTTACCCTTATAATTAATGTGTCCTCACTGCTGTATGTGGGGAGGGCGGTGGCAATCTAAATCACTTCTCAGTGTCTTTTTCTCAGTATTTGACTTTTTGCACAGTTCAGTTACTCAGTGTCCCATGGACACCTACCATTCTGCTGTTTTACAGAGCAGGAAGATTCATGGAGATACCTTATGGAGGACTTAGAAACTGGATTTTCTCAGGTTGATCTCCAAAGGAGAGTTATTCTTCTGAAGTGAAGCCTTCTTTTCATCACACGTGGCTGTGACCCAGAATTCATGATCCCGCATATCATCTACACAGATATATGTTACACATGTATAGCTTGAGAAGAATCTTTGGAACTTTTTCTGAGACACTCACAGCCTCACAAAAAAACTCGAACTACAGAGTAACATTTAAAAAACTGTATAGAAAAAAACAAGTTCCCTAGAGTTCCAGGTTAATAAAGGATATGGAAAAAAAAATGGAAAAGTGGTCATAAATCAGAGAGCAGAAGCAGGTGGAGTAGAGTGATATGGAGTAGACAGTGGCAGTGTGTGAGTTGGCTTGGCACTGAGCTTCATCCCCAAGAAATGAAAATTCCTCAGCTTCCTCCTCAGTCTGTTCCCTATTGCCTCTGTTTCTCTCGTCCCCCTATTTCTGCAACCCCACATCTGAGCCCTTTTACTCAGATGTTGTGCATCCATGCTGTGTTTATTTAATGGCTCTTCTCTGACTCCAGAGCATGTACAATGTAATCACATGTGAACACAGAAACTTCAAAAAGAAAAACTGGGTGAAATTTTTCTATACAGGATGATAAGTGGGATGACATTGAAGAATTTCTCCCATCCATCCCTTTATTTTAATATCTGGAATCTGTGCCTTCCTTTTTTTTACACTGACGTTGTCTTGACTCAGACCAGTTTAGTTCAGTGTGATAAGTACTACAGTCATTCAGCTACCCACCAATTTTCATTTTTTTAAATTTTTTATTTTATTTTATATAATCTCCATGTGTTATTACAGTGTAGTTTTTGTTGTTGTTATAAAACACATCTTACCTAAATTGCTTTGTTTTCGCAGTATGTATGTTTGCTTCATTTTTTTTTCATTGATTACCTTTTTCTTTTCTATTTTTAATTTTCCCTTTCTTCTAAATAATTCTGTGAAAAATATGTCTTGGCAGGTACTTTGCTTGCACAGGAAATACACAATCATCTGGATTCCTTACAGATAATCATGGTCTGGATTCTTTACAGATAATTAATGGATCAAATTGTAAAGATGGGGGGGGGAAGGTAGGTAACCATAGCAGAAGGAGGAGAAGTAACATACCATCTGGGGACAGCTTGTCACAACTTGGGTGATATTTCTGATGACCCTCAAGCAGGTCATCTCTGTAACTGTTTCTTGATACTATGTTAACAGCAATGTTCCAAATACAGGTTTTTAGGCTCAGTTAGTAAGTTAATTATTAAAAATACTCATTCAAGGGATCTGAAATGGATGAGGGGATGGAGTACCTCCTCAACAAGTTCACTGATGATACAAAACTGGGAGGAGTGGCGATACCCCAGAGAGCTGTCAGGCCTTTCAGGAAGGAGAGATGGCAGAGAAGAACTGTCTGAAATTGAACAAGGGCAAATTCAGGGTCCTGCACCTGGGATGGAATAACCCTGGGCATGGGCAGAAACTGCACAGGAAGTTCCACCTGAACACGAGGAAGAACTGTGTGAGTAATCTCACACTGGAACAGGTTGCCCAGAGAGGTTGTGGAGTCTCCCTCACTGGAGATATTCAAGAACTATCTGGATGCAAACCTGTACCATGTGCTCTAGGATGATTCTGCTAGAGTAGGGAGATTGAATTAGATGACCCACTGTGTTTCCTTCCATTCTGTGATTCTGTGATCTTCAGGTCCAACTAAATTATTGAGATCACAGTGACCAAATCATGGTCCAATTGTATGAACATAGCAAAGCTACTATACTAGCTCAACTTGAAATATAGGCAGAAGTCAGCAGAAAACTTGTAATAGAATGTATTTCCACACAGCCCCTGGGAGAAGCAGAAAGCACAATGTTAATCCTGGGCCTGAACCTGTGGTCATGGCCAGGCTCTTCCCACAGCATTTATTAATGGTCTGGAGAACAGACAGAGGGATGAAACAGATGCAAGAGTAGTTGTGCTGATTAAACAAGGTGCCAGTGGCCCGCAGTCTCAGTGGAAGCCTTAGCAGATGGGTTTTAGTGCCATCCTGCTCTCAGCACCACACTACAAGGACAACATCTGTCCTGCGCTCTGTAAGGTCAAGCCAGAGGGAAAAGTCAGCTTGGTCCTGAGTCATCTTCCTTCAGTTGCAGTGCCCAATGCAGAGAGCAGTCACAGGTTGCTTCCAAAACTGATGTAGCATGTGAAAGTTGGACCATTCCGGAAAGCATCCCACAGATGACCTATACACCTGACTTTGGTCTTGGAACAGCATTATGAGAGACTATAACATATGCAGGCCATCCAGCTATTCATTATCAGCAGCCTATTTGCTATTAAATTAATTTCCCTTTAGCTACTTATGGGAGGGGTGTGATGGACACACTCAACCCCTTAACCAAACTCGTGATAGTTTGGTTTAGGCTTCAAAGGAGGTAAAGGCTTGAACCACAGCCCAGCCAAGGCAGGCAGGCAGATCCTGGTGTCCTGGACAGTTAGAGACAAGAAACCACAGCCTTAACCTAGTCCTCTAGAGGTAAGCATCTACTTTAGACATCATTACAACTTTGCTTCAGCAATAACACAAACGTGACATCTGTCTGTCCAGTATAGTAGAAATTCTGAATACAGAACGCTGTTTAAACAGGACAAGGTAGAAATCTAATTTGCAATGCCTTTAAATGAAAACACTATTAACAAACCTGATTCTTTTTCATAGTCTGACATTAATGGTCTTAGCATGTTGAAATTCAAGACGCATTATGATATTGGACTTTTCTTTTTGCTCCCTCAAAAAACACTTTAATGGCCTCTAAAACCAACATTATCAAGACATGATTTTATTGTCAACAGTCTAGCATAAAACTTGCTCTTTGGCATTTAGTTATTAGGTAGCACAGTCACGTTTCTTTCAACTGTGCTGTGAACACAGAATAAATGACTTGTGATGTTTAGCACTCTTTGTTAAAATCCCATTTTTACAGTTCAAGAAAAGTGCTATGACCCATGCACTGCAACTACTGATTTATCTGCACGGCAGCTTGGGTACCAAACCAGTTTTAAAATACTTCTGAAAATATCAAATGTGTTATGACTTAAAACCAAACAACAGTAAAATAACATTGTTGAGTTTCTGGTAAGTGTAAAAATTCAGAGAAATTTCTTAGTAGAAACTGAATGAAAAAAACCCAGTGTATGTCATCTTAAAGGCACCTTGCTTGAGAGAGAATTTGTAAGCAGTACGAAAGAACTATCATACAGTCAGGTCAGGGATCAAGTTTAGACACTCAGAGATGAAAATGTCAAAGATAATTACATATATAGATTATCTTTTGCCCTAAAACATTCTGAAAAGCTTCCCTAGTGAATTCACACTATGGAAAGGGTTAGGAACAGATTGATGCTGTTGGCTATATCACTACAACCAGTTCAACCAACATCAGGCTGGCTGCAAATGCTGGCATGTGATCCTAGAGTGTGGACTGATTCCTAGTTCCAGCTTGGTTTTGGATGTCCGTGCAACTGTTCTTTGATTTTTTTTCCCAAATTACAGAGTACATGAAGCTAAGCGGTTGCACCTGGAGAGCTGGTACTCTGAAAATTTTTTATGTGTCACTCAAAGGAGTGGTACTCTTCATCCTGCACTCCTAAACTTTTCTGCTGTATAGAGTTTACCTAGGTAGGTTTGAATATTTTTTCAGGACTAACTATTAAATTAAAGCAGATAGGAGCCCTCCATCACTAGTCCCAGCACAGGACTATACCCTTCTGTGGTACAACCAAATTCATGGATTTTCCTTGGCTCCACCACATTCTATGTCTGTCTTTATACAGCGGGGAATACATTGCTAAAGAAATGTATTTCATTAGAGAAAGCTAGTTTGCAAAGTGAAAACTGTCTGCTGTTAGATACTTGGAAAAGGTAATTTAGAGCTTAGATATCTTTAACAGGACAGAATTTTATCAAACTTCCAGAAAATTTTACCTAGATCATTTAACCAAGGTTTCTGGAGTCCAAATCCAAGTATGTGAGTTAGAAGAACTTTTCTTAAAGCTATACTTTCCAGCAAAGTCCAAACAACAACTTTCTGTTGCTAGGATAGTCATTCCTTTCTCTTTTCCATACCTCCCCTGATGAGCTAGAGGGTTCACCTTCCTCGACAGCAATTCACTCTTCAAAGAGGATGGTGTGGTCTGCTGTGCTTAAACCTGTGGCTAGTCCCTGACTGCACTATGAGAACACAGAGGAGCTGCTCTGTCTCTGATCCTGTACCCAAGAGGCTTCAAAGGAGATGAAGCTTTGACCTTGCCCATATGCTGGCCAGCAGACCTGGCTGGCTGAGCTGGCATTTTTCCAGGAACAGAGGGATTCTGCACTGCCCAGATTCAAGGTCATGTCCAGTAAGTTAAAACTATCCTTCAGTGTTTATAGACACACAAAAAAAGCTCACTCAAAATGAGTATTGCAAAACTCTCTTTAAAAACATCACGGAGCTGTTAAATCAAAAGCATTTAATTCTACTGTGTTGTTTTGAGGAGGAATTTTGATAGCGAAAACACTGCTGAAATAAGGTGAGAAATCTGAACAATTATATTTGAAGGCTTTATTTACAAATAGAAATTGCCTGTTTAACCTTTTTATTCCACTAGCTTTGTTAAAATATTTCAATAATCGATTACAAATATTTATACAATGTGTTCTATGTAATTCTAGGACCATTGAATCAAGTAGTTTCGAAGGGACTTCCAGAGGTCATCTAGTTCAGCCTTCTACTCACAAAATTCTCGTTGTGACAAATTGCACAGGGTCCTGTACAGTGAAATATTTCACGTCTCCAAGAATGGAGGTTTCACATGTTTCTGAACAACTAGTCCAGTGTTTTACTATGCTCATGGTGAATGCTTTGTTTCCTTATCAAGTCAGAGTCTCCCATATTCCAAACTGTGCCCATTGTCTCGCATACTTCTAAAGTACACTTCTGACCTCTATCTTCTCCATACCTTCTCTCGGGGAACTGTTAACAATATAATATATTTTATATATATATATATATTCCCTGACTCTCCTATTTTTAAGACTGCACTGAACAGATTCTGTTCTCTCAGTTGTGTTTTTATGCCACAAGCTCCAGCCCTCTAACCATCTTAATGCCCTTCTGCTAGACTTTCTCCAATCTATCCATGCCCCTCTTGTACCGTGGAGCCCAAGAATGAATACAGTACTTGATGAGGTCTCATGAGAGCTAAATAGAGAGGAATAAACAGTTTCCTTGGACTGATATCTACATTCTTGCTAATACACAGATAGGCTTTGCTGCTGGAGCACATCACTGTTGAAAATATGAATTGAACCTATGCTTCAAAACTGAACTATCTCGATAATTCCAGACAGACATTTAAAACAATTCTGTTGAATTTTCATATTATTTTTTCTTCTTCAGAAAGCAAGAATAACAAATGTTTTTTTAAATTCCTTGGGAATGAAAATGAGATTTCACATAAAATCTATTAAGTAGACTTTTCAAATATTCCAGTCTATGATAATTAAAGTGCTGTAAATAGGAAAATAGGGCAAATAGATACAACTGCAGAGACCTATTTAAATTTTTATGTACTAGTATATATGTCTCTTCTTAACCTGAATACTTAAGGAGATATCATTTCTTCTAAACAAAATGATGTCTTTCCAGAGCTTCTACTTGAAGCATATCCACTTGTAGATTAATATTTTTAGGTCAAAAGGATTTTTATACAACAAAAATATATACATTCTGCTGTGACATTTTAATGGAAATATTTCCTTGCTACTGTACTTTTACATCAAGCCTTCTATCACCCAGAATAATGTGCAGCATATTTTATTAAATCAGATACCAGGACTGCTCTGTACAGGACAGGAGCATATAAACAGAACACGCAGTAGACAAATAGTTTTAACAAATTTGTAACTACACATACAAGCCCCGCCACTGGATTAGACATAGACAATGGGCCAAAAAGTCATATAGGAATAGGTCACACATATTCCCTTCTCTTTCTTGAGTATCTATGCAAGTGGGAAGCATAATGCTAAACCAAGTACTTTGGTGCTGCAAGAGTACTGTCAAAGCTCTCTTTATCTCCCATGACTCTAAATAAGCAGTTATGGGATTACCCAAGATTGTCTAATTCTTCATGTATTGCTACTTGAAGTATGAAGCTGAAGCAAAATTTTGTTCCTTACATGCAATGACTGATGTTTATTTGTTTGTTTTACATCACTATTGTCACCATAATTTGAAAATAGAGGAATATTTTTCTGAGTCTCAGTTTCTTAGGTATATCTGCATCCTAACAACAAAGCAGCTCTCACAGCCTTTGTGTACTAAGCCAGTGCTATGGGATACTGTATGCATTTGTTTTACAGGGAGAAAACCACCTTAGAGCAAATGTGGTGTTTGTTGTCTACTTATATTTTATATCGGTCATTTGCATACTCTTTTTCTTTGCATTTAAACTTCTAGATAAGCTTTGATTTTCTTGAAAGTGTCATTAAACTCTTTGTTGGAGGTTCACACTTGCATTTCTGCTGCGAACAGATCTTCTCATCTCATCAAGAAACAACCAAGGTTTGTACATAAAGGCTTAGTTCATTGAATATAGGAATATTTCAGTCTGATCACTGATTTAGACTTCTTTATATTAGTCATCATGTGAACTTCTGTTTCATGTGGGTAATAATAGCAACAAATCTTTATTCCCTTTCATTCAGACAAGTTGTTAATAAAAAGCCCTCTTTCTTATCACAAAGGTAGTAAAAAGAAAACCTGTTGGGTTTTTAGTGTTTTGTTTTTTTTCTTTTCAATTTGTATTAATTTCCTTTCTCTTTCCAAAGCAAGAATGAAATTAGCATCAGTTTTTGACTTGTATTGCATTTTTTGTTCTTGTTGCTTAGCAGCAGTAATGCAGGCACATGGGTGGGTCTGCTTCCAGGACACTTCTACCAGGATGTGAGCTCTTTGGGGCACTTTTCACATTAACAAGATAATGTTGAATTTGATGTTCTTTAAAAAAAATCACAACAAACCAAGACCCTGAAGCTCAGTCTCTGTTACTTATTTTAACTGTAATGTGGTTAAAGGGAAGGACAGACAATACCCAAAACGTGATACCTGTCTTGCAAGATGAATGCACATCCTTTGGTGGCAGTGCATTTTTTTATTCATTATTTGTATATCACTTCTGTACCTTGTTTTTACAAAAAACACAAATTCTATAAACTGAAATTATTTGAGTATCTTAGAGGATTAGGAATTAAATAAGTAACCTTTTTTTTTTTTTTAATATCTACCATTAAGTGTTTGATGTTGTAAGTGATTAACAGTTCTATTTTCTATTAAAGTCTAAACTCCTGGAAGAGTGGAGAATTCAGACCTGCTGTCTGGTCTTTTCATGTCTGCTATAAAGGTATGCCAGCAAAGATGACATGTGTCCTTTCTCTATGATTTCTGGACTTTGAGTCATATTGATATACAGCATCTGGCTATCACAGATCACAGAAGATTTGCTCACACCCCTTTTGCTACAGATCAATTGCTTCAGTGGATTTAGTAGAGGAAGAAACTTCAGATTTGCTATATGTGTGTATTGCATATACAGTTGTGTGTCCTTTGGAAAAGAGGAATATGCAGGAAAAGATGCTTAGGTAACTAACCAAATGAATTTGTTGCAGTAGTAATTGTTGTATGCAGGCTTGCGAACAGCAGTATATTAATGTTGGAAATAATGTACAACTATTTTGGTCCCTGTAGGGACATAAATATTTAAACTATTTTAATGGACCATTAAGTTAAATAGACCATTTTTGTCCATTTAAAATTAATTTAAATTATTATAAATTTTTTACGTTCTTCTAAACTTTTTTTAAACCCACTTATTTTAAAGATTAAAAAAAAATGGTTGTCATAGAGATACTTTTCCAGTAATATCAATTGTCATCCTTCAAGAGGCCATGTTTGGCTATTTTTAAAGGATAGCTAGTATAGGAAGTAGCTAGTGAAATGATCTGCTCAGTTCTACAATTTTTAAAATGCATATCTTTCTCAGACCTTCTAAGCCACTCCTGTTTTTCCCAAGATTTAAGTATGAGTTTGAATTCCACTGACTGAGCTAGTTTTCAGATTTTTATGGACAAAAGACCCCCTATTGCCAGCCCTATGTATATAAAATTCTGCATTACTAACCATCTGCCAAAATGGACTCACTTTTTTAGTGTAAATATTTAAGTTGCTAGGAAAAATATTTCAGACTCTTGTAAACGAAAAAAGGTAGAATACTAGAGAGTGATATTATGCAGTGGTTATTACTTTGTCTGGAAAAAAAATCAATGCAAATGGCATGAACCTGTAGGAATTAGAATAAGAAATACATTTAAGGCCAGATAATGTTTATTTACCTGTCAGTCCTGTATATTCATTGGATTCTCTGGTATGCTAAGGATTTTATGGAGTAGCTCAGGTCCACACTAATGGATGATCTGTGGCAGGGGCAGGAAACAAATGTACTTTATTTGCCAGTATTGCCATTATAAATATTTAAGAAGGCTGAATACTTCTTACTTCTTTGGTAATTTTCTTAACTTTATTTCAGCCTTTTTTTAATCCCTGAAAAACTACTTCTTTGCCTAGCTCTGGTAAACAAATGTTTTTGTGAACAAAACATTTGTTATTTGTAACTTTTCTACGTAAAAGTCAAACTTGTTACCCAGACCTGACTTTTGCAAAGATGGTCTGTAAGTGAAAGTCAATTACATTGCTAAGACAAAAAGCACTGATCCATGCCAAATTTTTCTGTCCATTAATTAATTTTTTTCTTGATTGCTAGACCAATATGTTATGTATTGTTTCTGCATTTCTGTTTCTAATACAAATTAGAACCAGAGTTGCTGTGAGCTGTTTTTAAAAATTATGAACTTTCCCAACTGGTAACTTTCTTAGCTGAGCTTGCTTGGAATAATGTATAAGTATTCAATTCTAATTGACCTTCTGCACAAAGTTACCTTCCTTTCCATATCAAAAGATGACATGCTGATCACTGCAGTATTTGGTTAGATCAAGGAAAAGGCCTTTATTGTCACTTTTAATCAGAATGTATAATGAAGGCTTCCTTCAGCTCCACAAGACAAACTGAATGGATTGCAAAAGTTGGTCCTGGATGTGAGCTGAGGATTCAGAGAAATTCACAGATCTGGTCAATTAGTCTGGCAAGAGTAATCACTGACATCAGCCATACAAAATCTCTGCTTTCATGACTCATTCTTTTAGCCTCCAATCTACCAGGTGCCATGCTGAGTCCTGTTATCACATCATTATTTTTGTGAAAAGAGGAAATCAGGAAAAAAAAAGTAAGTGAGGTAAGGAGTTTGTATCAGAAAAAACAACTATTTTGGGTTAAAATGAAATGCTCTATTCTGAGTTAGTTGATTTTCTTATTAAACATTAATTGACTAAAAATTACTTGTTATTGTTCTGGTTACTCAAACAAGTATTTTATACAGTCAATCCCTTTGTTAGGTGGCTATATAAAGACTGCAGGCTGAATAATTTTTTTACAGCAATATATTATTGAATTTTGTTTCTCACCAGTCTTTAGGGGAATTCCACCTTGAGAGAGAGAAATTCGTTCTCCACACATGCCCACCAAAATAAAGTCTATATCCAGAATTCATGTATGGTTTTTGCACTTCCCCACAAAGTGACTATTTCTTAAAAGTTTGTTTTTATCTTTCTATTCTTCTCTAATTAATAGCACGGGAGATTCTCAACAGCCATGTTCAAAGCATATTCTTTTGAGTGGGATGTTGTAAAGATGCAGGAGAATTCTTATTCCATTTTAACCAAAATATAGCTGTGTCAAAAATAATTTCCAAATGCAAAAAAGTAATTGGAAAGCAAAGATAAACAATTTGGGACAATATCTTTAGGTACGGAAGGAGTACTGAAGTATGGAAACGTATGGTTTCTATGGTAAGCTCTTTTGTTTTGTTTTTTTTTGAGATGTCACAGCAGCATAGTCACCTTAACAAGAGTAATATCACTTTAATTCAGAAAAACTAAATAATAACAATTCATTTTTATTCAGTGGCAACACGAGAAATTTCTTTTGGTTCAACAGTGACAGTTACCAGTCTCGTAAACTGCTGTCTTACAGACAGATCCAAGAGTATTTCATTTTTAACAGAATACTTAGTACTGTCCTAGTGTCTATAACTGGGAAATTACAGTAATGATTTCATTATCAAACCCTATGTCTCCTTTATTTTCTCAAAGAGAATACTTTGACTCTGTAGGTTTCCTGAAATGTGTTATAGCCTGTAATAAGCTTTTACGGGCAACAGTTTCTGAATCATTCAATATCTTCAGTTACACAGTGTCTACTTATCTCCTTTGACAACTCTTCATTGTGATAAAATGTATGAGAATGAATATATACGGTGAATGACTATCCTAATTTGTCAGCCCTAAATGAATCTTATTCACTATCAGGTTTTTTGTAATTAAAGTGGGCACACTGTTATTGGAAATAATGGCTTAGTTGGTAATTTTTATTGATTACCAACATCCATTGGAAAGAGATAAATGACCAGTCTAATTGTTTGTGGATTATTGTTTCCTGTGCACTCGTTGCACTGGGTCACACTGAAATAAGGGATACATTTCTTGAAGAGAACAAATATTGCTTTTTATTAGCTGAGACAAATGTTTCAGAATGCTGACAGAAAAACATGTGGATGCAGGTCTTCATGTGTACACAGAGAAAGACTCAAGGGCAGGAGTGGAGTTGTAGTCCCAAGAATACTGAGACATATCTGGAGGACACGTTCCTCAGTAAAAGGATGAGTAACAGAAAATTTGGTTAGAATGGACTCCTGATATCACCTGGTCCAACCCATGACTCAAAGCAGGGGATCTTAAGTATTTGGTCAGGCTACTTGGGTGGCTGCCTTTTCTACATCTCCAAGAATGAAGGTTCTACCATCTCTCTGGACAATCTGCTATAGTATTTGACTGCCCTCATGGTGACTTTAATTTCTTAATATCTAGTAGGAGTTTATTTTATGATTGTTGTCTCTCCAAATGGAGTTTGACTTTATTTTCTCTGTAACTATCCAATATATAGTTAAAGACAGCAGTAAGATTATTGACCTTCTTTTCTTATTGCTAAACAAACCCAGCTACCTCTACAGGGTAATCTCCTGTTTGTCTGCTTTGTGTTGGTATGGTTTCAAACTGGATGGGATGTTCCAGATGCAGAGTGATAAATTCAGACAGAAGGAGATAATTATTTTGCTGTATCTACTGCCCTACTGTTACTAATGCTTGTTCTTTTTTTCACTTTATGTGTACTTATTTTTGGAAATAATAAGCTTATTGTACCTCTTTTGACATGATAATGGTGAACACAGACTGTGTGTCTGTGCTGGATTTGGCTGGGATAGAGTTAGTTTTCTTCACAGTAGCTTTTATGGGGCTATTTTTTGCATTTGTGCTGGAAATTGTAGATAACACAGAGATGTTTTAGTTATTACTGAGCAGTGCTTACACAGTACTTTTTCTTCTCCTCACCCCATCCCACTAGTGAGTGGGCTGGGGTGCACAAGAAGTTCCCATATTTCATTTTATATGTGAGTGTACATGGTATTTTATTTGGGTTAAATGTCATGAAATTAAGGTCTATTTTAAGTTTTGACAGTTGTGTTAAATAAAAGTAATTTAAAATATTGAAATATATCCACACCCACTGCAAATTTACCTACAAATTCTCTTTATTTTTTGTCTTCAATGACATGAAAATTAACTTTTTTAAAGGTTTTTTTTTTTATGTCAAGGAACTATTAATGTATTTAATCCCTTATCCTTCAGGTTTCTTTGAAATAAATTTGTACATTTTTTTTTAATTGAAACTAATACAGAAGAGTTTAGCTTATATTACTTATATGATAATTAATGATTTTTTACTGATAATGGTAAAAATTGATTTATTCAGTCCACTTTTTACAAAAAAGTTAGGAAACATCTTGCAGTATATCTGATCACTTCTCTGGTCTTTTATGAGTTTCATTATGCTTTCGAATTTTTCTCTTTTATGCTGGAGAATTAAAGTGAAAGAAAAGGGTAAATCTAAATTCAGACATTCTGAATATGCAGCCACTACCTTTTTTTTTACCTAGCATACTATGTCAGGAATATACTATATATTACATTACATGTATGACCTAACTGTTCTGTCTTCTCTGTTATTCTGTTGTTCGGTCAAATAAAACCAAGTAGAACAAGATATTCTGAATCGGTATTTTACAATCATCAGAATATGAGTTGGAAGGGACTTATGTAGGTCACATATTACTGCCTCCTGTTTTAAGCAGGACTGTTGCTCACTTTAGATCAGTTTAGCAGTGGTTTTGTCTAACCAAATCTCAAACAATTTTCCTAATATCCATATTCCCAAATTCCCAAGCTGGAATTTGTTACTGCTGCCCTTATTATTCCTCCTGATACTATGAAGACAGACCAAAATTCCAGGTTCAGCCTCACCAACGCTAAGTAGGCTTCTACCCAGACTTTGGTCACGCTATGATCCCAACCTTTAAAGATCACCTGGTCCATATCTGACATATATCTTACAATAAGCAAGCACTGCTAGCTTAAACTCAGCTTAATGTCAGCTGTGATTCCTGAGTTCTGCAGAGCTTCTACTAAGTCTTAAGTCTAAGTCTTTTTCAACTTAAGCCTCTGAACTGTAGCTCTGTCAAATTGCATGTCAACCACTCCTTTTAATTTAGTATCACAAGCAAATTTTGTGAGTGCACTCTGCCTCATTTCTAGACCATCAACAGAAAAAAAGTGCAAATACAGCATGGCCTGTGCTCACACTTCTGATTTCTTTCAACTAATTGTTACCATTATAATTTTTACTTCCAGTCCATAAAGTAACAACAAAGTCAGATCCAGAGTAATTGACATGCTCACTTCTGGTCACCCAAAACAGTGACTTTTTTCCATGTGTTTTTCAGCTACCTTTGTCTGATGTCTAAATTTTATGAACATCCCCTCAGCTTCTCACATGTTCACTAGTCCTTGGTGGGAATGAATAAAGTTTCCACTATTAATACATCTCAGAGTATTTTAACATTTTATGGATAATTAAAAGGTTTCTCAAACTGAGCAGCAGTGTGAAAAGCAGAGAGTTTTCCCTGACCAATGCCAATGTTGGCACTCTTCATAGAGTCATAGAATAGTTTGGGTTGGAAGGAACCTTTAAAGATCACCTAGTCCAATACCCCTTTGCTGTATCAGTTTAATGCACTTAGAAAAAAGAAGTATCTAGAAAACAAGTAACTTTATGCCTTGAACCTGTGATAAATGGAAGTGCAGCAAATCTGAAGTAAAATAAAGAGTTTTATGGCAGCAAACTCTGGGAAGGACTTAAGATACTTTATTTTCCATAATTTACATGCACATCCATTTTATATATATATATATGTATATTGTATATATATATGTGTATATATATATTGAACCTTATAAATGACTGCATATTCTGACAGCATAAAGAGTACTTAGAAGTCTTCTTCTGCAACCTGGAGCATTGCTACTCACAATACTTTCATGGATCCAACCCCTAGAAGAGGGCCACTGAAATCAGCGAAAGTTCTTTTCTGGAAATTCTTAAAATTGGATGAAAAGAAAAGGTTTATTATTTAACATTTAGTCCTTTTGCAAAATGTATATTTCTCATGTAAAATCATATCTGTTCCTGAGCTGAATGTTTCCCCAGGGATTTGGTAAGAAACCAGTTCTTCTGGGGTTTCCTCTGAGGCCAGATTGTTCTCTTTAAAACAAGATCGGAGTGAATACCAACTACGCACTTTAGTACAACAGCATATGCTGATCAGTGGAGCTCAGGATGTAATTACATATGTTCTTTTATCCCATATTATGCCCTTCTAGGTTCTTACGTTTTGTATTTCAGTTAAAACTCAAAATCAAACATATAAATCAAATTTTTGACATTCCCTGTTGGCATTTTATTCTTACTATTCCAAATCAACTGTATTACCTGATTATTATATTTCTCTACGTTATCCTTAAATGACGGCATTCAAATACTGGCTTTATTAACAAGTATTTCACAAAATCTTTTTTTTTTCTTAACCCCTTAGCTTAATTTGAAACATGAATAGAATTTGATCTAATATCGAATCTAATAAACTATTCGGGAACACCCTGACTCATAATCGAGTTATGTCATCAATAAGATAAGGTGTGCCTGGTCTAGGAATGAAAATGAGTAGTGCTTGCTGTACTCAATGGAGGATGTTTATGACCCACTGTGGAGTCGCAGAGAAACTGGGGTTGAATGGCATCTGAGGATGATGTGGTCTAACCTCTATTTAGAGCAGGATCAGTTAGAGTAGGTTGTCGGGGACTGTGTCCTGCTGGAGTTTAACTATCTCCAAGGATGGTGAGTCTACTATCGGACTGGGCAGCCTCTTGCAGAGTTTAACTACCGTCACATTGAAAAATCTCTTATTTTAAAATGGAATTTCCCATAATTCAATTTGTGCCTGTTGCCACTTACCATGTCATTGAGTACCACTGAGAAGAGTTTGTCTCTATCTTCTTGACTCCTTTGTACCTGCTTTTTTTTATGGACATTGATAAAATCTCCCCTGTGCCTTCTCCATTTTTTATATGGTGAAAATCAAGTGGTTCTGCAATTGGCTGAACAGAGGAACAAGATAAATAATGTTCCATACAGCAAATAAAATATTTAATTTACAAGTGTCTTGCCTACAATACACATTCACTTACACAAACAACACCTTGAAAGTACCGATAGCTAAAGCAGAAGATATTTCCATTTTAAAACTGAGACTTGTTATATGGACCTCATGGCTCTGCCTTTTCCTCCCTCATTTACTTCTACCTCTATCACTCATGCCTTTCCTGTAACTCCACAGACATATGGCACTGCTTGTTTCAGAAAATGATACAAGACCTGAGGCCTGGAGTGACCATGACTTTCTCCTCTATTCAGCTTCTTAGTACCACATTAATGACATGTGGCATTGCTCTCATCTTTCTGCACCCTACATTTGTTTAATAACTGGCAGCACTGCAGACCCAGTACAGCAGCTGAGCAGCCCTGTGTGTTGTAGTCAATACCAGCCCACAAAAGACACCTTAGCTTGTTATGTGGTGCTATTATAATGATAATAGTAACAGGGTTCAGCAGTTTCAATACCCGAAAAGATAAGGCTATGTCAGTGAAGGGTTGCTCCCAAGCTAATTACCTTCTCTTTTCAGTAGCAGTTAATTAGCTTTGATAGAGAACTGTTTAGGAGACTCCAACAATTCGAGTTTTGGAGCTCTCTGAGGAATCTGTACATGATACAGACATACTCTATATACATATATTCTATGTATATTTTTTCAGCACTCCCTTAAAAAAAAATTTTTTTCCACTTGCGGAATAGCTTATGCTGCATGCCTAGTGTGGAAGAACACTGGAAGTCCTGAGGTGTGGATGATGACAAATGCATATCCTTTACAGGTTGTTTTGGGTCACTAGACAGGTTCTGCAGTTATGTGCTCTGTAGCATCTCCAGAATGTCTTTGCTTTCCTCCCTCTGGCTCTGCTTCTTGCAACCAGTGATGTTCATTTGCTAGTATTATACACAAGTTCTATATTACACATTAGATAAACCTTAAGAAATTGAGAGGATGCTTATACATATAATTGTGAACAATTCTCAGAGGTGGTTTCTATACTTACAGAATCATCTCCCACTCCATTACTGGAGATAAATGGAAGAAATGGCATCAGCTTCAGGGGCTCTTTGTTTCTAGAAACATTTTAAGTCTCAGAATCCCATATGTTTTGAAGCAGATTTTTTTTTTTAATTACAGTATAATTGAAAACAAAACAACAAAAGAATTGCAGGGCATCAATACACTAGGCGTTGTTCAAATTTTTTGGGAAGTGAGAGTTCTTGTCCCACAAGATTATTGTGCCTGATGCTGATCTGGCAGAAGGAGCCATCTCTCTCAGCCCTTAATGTGAAATGTTGATACTTCAGCTTTCTGTCACAGTCAATTCAAGTGGAGCCCAATACAGATACACACATCTGTGTAAACTGTTCTTTGTTTCCCTTTCTAGGATAATTAAGTAAAAGCCTACTAGATGAGCACAATTAGTCAAAATTAATCACTTTCAGGGTAGCTAAATCATGACAGATTAATTGCTGGTATCTATTCCTACATTAGGATTTGTTTTACCAGCAGAAATACCTAAGTAGCTCTCCTGTTCTAGTAAATCATTGCTCTTTATATTAAAAGATTGTAAATATTTATTATAATCAATTATACTTTTAATTAACCTTTAAAAATAAGGTGGTTTTAACTACATTTTATATGGTCGATATTTGGCTGTGCTTATGCCAAGCAAATTATTAAACCTGCAAGTGTTCAAGGCTAGGTTGGATGGGGCTTTGAGCACACTGGTCTAGTGGGAGGTGCCCCTGCCCGTGATCTTTACAGTCCCTTCCTACTCAAACTATTATATGATTCTGTGATTATTCTGATGTCACTTAGTTTCTTTCTGAAACTCCACGGTATGGAATGCCACTCTGAGCAAAACAGTCTGACATTAGTACTGAATGCACTTTGTCGCAAAGGCTAGGACTCCATTTGTAGAGGCAGTTCAAGGATTTAAATACATTACGATGTTATATAATATAAAGAAGAAACTTTTTATAAAGAGGGTGGTGAAAACTGCAGTAGGTTGCCCAGAGGGATGGTGGATACCCCAGCTCTGGAAACATTCAAGATGAGGTTGGACTCTGAGCAATCGGATCTAGTTAAAAATACTCCTGTTCATTGCAGGGAACTTTGTACTAGATTACCTTTATAGGCACCCTCCAATCCAAACTGGTTTATGATTCAATTTCAAGCCTCTGGTGACAAGATTTCACATTAATTTTTTGGACAGTCAGGAACGCGGTTTCTGTGTATTACAAACACATGAGAGATCCATTACCTATTTGCTTTAATCCATGCAAAGTTTGCTCTATAGAAAGGGCACTTACAGTTGCCCAAGCTTTGACGTCACCTTCATTTTAGCCATCCAAATGTTAAGCTTATAAATTATTCTGGTTATCTGATTCTGTAATGACTGGAAAGGAAATGAGAGAGGCATTGTCAAAGGATGACCAATTCCACACAGAAATCTGTACTGTGATGGCATTAATTAATTAGTGGCTAAAGTTATGCAAGATGAATCCAAGCACTTATTGCTGGTAACAAAGAAGAAAAAAAAAAGACTACCATCTGCTGAGCAGATCTCTTAAGGTTGGATAAGAAATCTGATATTCTGTCAAACTGGCTTTAAATGGTAGTTTTTTGGATATTCAGCTTAGTAAGGGAGGCACTATCCTCTGCAGGCAGATCTTTCCCTGATGACTCTAAATACACCCTGGATTTTTTAGTTTTGATGTCTGACTTTAACATAGCTTAGGTTAAATAAATGCCATTCACAAGGTCTAGCAAGTCTGATGATTATTTAGGTATTACTGTTGGTTTTGTGTTCAAGGCAATTCCTTATTAGTAGAAAACAAATAAGAGCAAAAGCAGATTCGTGAACCTGTATTTTTTAAGATATGACTTTAAAGTTTATGATTTCCATTTATGATTTTCTGTATTTTAATATTAAGAATTTTGACAACTCTCTAATACATGGAATGATAATAACTACTAGAAAACATAATTCAAATCCATGACAGACCCTCTGCATTTTACTGCTATTGTGCCAAGTACATACAATTACTGCAGTGTTGAAAATGGATTTTTTAAAAGGAGACAAAACCTCGACAATCTCGAATTTTGTGTTGAGGTTCAAGTAGAAGTCCCCAGAAAAAAGTTTAGCTCCTTTGTTAGGGGATGAGTGGGAAAAGTACAATGACAAAGAAGAAGAAAAGATATCTTAAATATAGATTAAAAATTCTCAATAAAAGGTAACAAGGTACTGACCTAGAACAGATTGAGATTAATGACAAGTGGTTCTGCTATTGTATTGATCAGTGCCTGTGGCTATTTAGTAGATGATAAAACACAGTACATTGATTAAGGCTACTGGCAAAATGTTTTAGATGTAAAAGCTGCAGTACTTTTCCTAAAGCTCAAAAAAAAACCCTTTAATTAGGTGCATGCAATGGAATATATGCATAAACACATACATACACATACCTAAAATACTTAAGAATTGCTGGCAAAGGCATTGCTTTAGTAGTACAAACTCATTCAGGTTTGCTGAAAGAAAGGATATTGAAAAGTCTGTTAACTGAGAGATCTGTTTCACAGTTAGAATCTTCATGGGGGGAGAAGTATAGATCTGAACTAATTAGTGACACAGAAGAAATTGCTGAAATGTTGGTAATATTAAAGACAAAATGAGTAAAATAGGAAGAAGGCATAAAAAAAATAAACATCTTCACCATGTAAAGAACTAATTATAATAACATTGCGCACTCTTTGGTAAAATACTGTTGGGATTATAAGACATAATTGAACTTCCAGAAAGCACAGCAATTACCTCAGAAATTAATGTTGACTTTGTAGAATCAACCAGGAAGAAAAAATAGTTCTGGTGCAAGTATACAAATGTGTTGTGAATTTCCTTGTGTTTGTTTTTATCTGGTTTTCAGAGTTCCAGAAATATCTATTCTATTTCTTCTTGGAACAAATAGGCTCTTGATGTGATCATGGTCAGAGCAATAATCTACCATACTCTGAGTTAATTCACAGACTGTATCAAAGTGTGCAAGTAAATCAAAAGCTCAGGAGAAGTATATTCCACATGCAGAAGCAGTTCCCCAGTGTAAAATGGGGAATTGCAACCTCCTTAATTGGGTGACTTATGTTCAGGTATTTTTACCATTCACAGAGATTCTACAAGTAGGATATACAGCTTACATGTTCAAAGCAATTATTTATTGTCTCATATATGCAGCTGATAGCAAAGTCATGCTGCTATGATTAGTATTAATTTGCTCACCAGCCCTGAGGAGACACCAGATGAGTCTCTGCTGGCCGGGTAGTCATCAGTCAGCTGTAGAAGTGCTGCCTCTGCTCCTTGCAAAGGGCTGATCCTCAATCTTACTAAATGCCCATTCACTGATTCTCTGTGTTTTTGTCTTAGGGCTGTATTCCTCAAGAAACCTTGTCAGTTGTTTTTCTGGTTTTGTGTTTGGGGTTTTGTTTGTTTGTTTGTTTTTGTTTTGTGGTTTTTTTTTTTTAATTTTCCTTGAATCTTTGAATTGGTGGCTATTATTGTTTCAATAATTTTACTTCTGTCTGTGTTTTTGTTTTACTTATTTTGCCTGGATTTAACTTTTGTACTTTGTCACATCTCAGCAGCAATTTTCTCTGACATAAAGCTGCCCGGCTGTGCTACACAGAACTGGGCTTTTGATCACAGAGAGATGAATCTCTTGGCCATGGGTTACAGCGTATTATACATTTTTCCTTACCTATCTGGTATACTTGATCAAGCTTGTGTGCAAAGGTCCATCTGTAAATATGCATGTAAAGATACATATATATTCCTGAAATCATCTTAGTGCCTTTCCAGCTCCCTGACCCTAAATTCACTGTCTTACAGTCAACCTGGCAAAACTCCAGACAAATATCTACATAATATTTTATAATAAATGTAATCTAAATAATAGATGGATGAATAAAAATTTGATAAATGGATGAATAAAAATTTGATAAAAGATGTTGTTTCCTTTGTATGATTTTTGTTTTGTTCCATGCAGGACATAGAAATGATACATGTCAAAATGAAAATGTCAACATCTGCTCCTCCTATATCATTTTACTTCTTCTATGTGTATCCACTAAATGAATATTTCTGCAAAAGCATTAGAAATTTTTTAGGTTAGTCAGTTCTGTCCAGTGAAGGAGATAGAAGTAAAAATGTTCTTGTTTCTGCTGTGGAATGATAACTGGACTGTTTGACTAGTTCTCAAAATTTGAATACCAATAAGAGGAAAGAAATAATTAAAAAATAAAACTTGTTACTTTTTGATCATGAAAGGTAGTGGTAAGGACCAGGGAAAAAACCAGTTAATTTATGTGTTTATGTTATGATGTCTATATCTGAACTGTCACCTTACAGTCCTTATTTATTCTATACGAGAAATTGTTTCATATAGGAGGGATTACTTGTGCCCTATGGCAGACGTTTAAACCAAATCAGATGGATTGCACCCCAGATTGGCAGTAATTATTACACTATACTACATCGTATTAAAAACCATGGCATTCAGGTGAGGGCCCTAGTGACTGGAAAAAGGGAAAAATCACACACATTTTAAAAAGGAGGATCCTGTAAACTATGAAATGGTCTGCCTCTCCTCTAAACTCTGTGAGATCATGGACCCTACTACTTGAAATTATTTCAAGGCAAATGGAAGATAGAGTTTAGAGACATTTTCACTGTCTTCATCAAGGGCAAGTCATACCTGACTAATCCTGCAATAGAGTGACTGTGTTGGTGGATAAGAGCAGAGCAACTGATGCCATATGCTTTGATTTCTGTAAGACCTTTGATGTGGTCCCGTACAACATTATTACTTGTGAATTGGAGAGATATGGGTTTGATGGATAAGGAATTGACTGGATGACTACACCTAAAGTTGCAGTCAGTAACTCAGTGTTCAAGCGGAAACCAGTAACCTTCAGAGGTCCATACTGGAATCAATACTGTTCAATATCTTTGTTAATGACATAGACAGTGGGACTGAGTGCACCTGCAACAAGTTTATGGATAACACCAAGCTGAGTGGTGCAGTTGATACACTTGAGGGAAGGGATGCCATCCGGAGGGTCCTGGACAGGTTTAAGGAGTGGTCCCATGAGAACCTTTTGAAGTTCTACAAGATGAGTCCTGCACTTGGCTTGAGACAATCCCCAGTATTAGCGCTGATGGTGGGATGAATGGATAGAGAGCAGTCCTGAAGAGAAGGACTTGGGGATATGGGTGAATGAAAAATTGGACTTGAATTAGGAATGTGCACTTACTGCCCAGAAAGACAACCCTATCTTGGGCTGCATACAAAGAAGTGTGGCCAACATGTCAAAAGAGGTGATTCTTCTGCTTTATTTCACTCTCTTGAGAGTCCACCTGGAGGACCGAATCCAACTCTGGGGCTGGCTGGCATAAGAAAGACATGGAACTGTCAGAGTGGGTCCAGGGGAGGGCCATGAAAATGATCACAAGTCTGGAATACTACAGCTATGATGAAAGACCGAGGCCTTTCAGGTTCAACCTGGAGAATAGAAGGCTCCAGGGAGACCTTATTGTGGCTTTTTAGTGTTTGAAGTGGGCTTATAAGAAAGATGAAGAGACCCTTCAGTGACAGGAAAAGTAGCAATGGTTTTAAACTGAAAGAGGGTAGGTTTATATTGGGTATATAGAGGAATTGTTTTAATGATGAGGGTAGTGAAACAATGGAACAGTTTGCCCAGTTGTGCAACCTCAGCTTCCCCATCTTTGGAAGTGTTCAAGGCCAGGTTGGATAGGATTTTGAACAACCTGATTTAGTGGAAGAGGTTTCTATGCATTACAGTGGGGGCTGAACTAGGCGATCTTTAAAGGTCCCTTCCAATCCAAACATTTCTGTGATTTTATTATACTGCTTTGTCTTTGCCTAATGTAATTGAGCTAAGTATTTCACATGAAGTTCTTCAATATAGAGGTCTAAAGTCAGGTGAGTTGGATCCTATCCATGGTATTTTTAATGACTAAATTAATAGGTTTGATGTTGGAAAAAGAGAGATTAACAAGGGAACAGAAGAAATAATTAACTGTGGAATTCCTTTCAATACTTGAAAACGCTGTTCAGGGAAGTGGAGACTTGGCATGCGTAATTGTTTTATTATTTCAATTTTATTTCAAAGGAACTTTTGGGAAAAGTGTTCTTTTTAAATATAAAAATGTTGCTGAAGCAATATGGCAAGACTGTAATGCTTTTATTATAAAAAATTGAAACATGGGCGACTGAGTAGCACTTTGTTAGCATTTAAAAATATGACAGTAAATATTAAACAGATTTTGAGTTATTGGGGTTTTTTTCCCCTGAAGGTTAAAATACCACATAATATTTTAAAATGAAATAGCATAAGTAGTGCTTTATCCCAGTCGAAGAATTTAGAAACTGTTTTCACTAAATGAAGAAACTTTCACAAAAATAATATTAATGGTACCAAAACTGATTGGGAACTCTGGAAATGATACTCAATGTTCGAAGCTTGAAGTTGCAGAAATATGTATTACTCCCTTTGTCAGAGTAAAGAAGGTATATCTGGGAGACTATATGATTTGTAGATGAGATTAGCAGATATTGTCAAACCCGTTTGTAAATCTGAGACATATCTTCAACTAAAAAAAAAAAATATTTAAAAATAGTGATAATAAGAGAATACAGGAAAAAGCACCCTCCAAAAATTTATTTTAAATGATTAAACATCTAACAATGGAAGGTGAAATCACAGAAAGTGATGTTGATTTATGCAAAGATGTAGGCATCACCTCTTTGTTAAATGCAAGTAATATTTTGAGCTACAGATATTCTTTAAGGATTTTCACAGGATTTCCTGTCCTTACTAAAATATGTCAAAAATTTGCACCTGTCTTTTCATTACCATTGTCTTAGATTCTGTGTATGCATCTGAATACAGGATATGAATTTTTAACTTTTATTAAAAAGAGCCATTTGTCAGAACTTTTACTTCAGTGTTTTCAACTGTTCGAAGATCTCACTTTTCTGAAGGAAATTCTCATGAGTTCCTCTGCATTTCAGTGTGTCCTTTGAGAGACCTTTCAGAATTTATCTGAAATTCAGCAATTGCTGATGATGCTGTTGATGGCGAGTTTCCACAAAAAATCTCACTTTGGTGACTGATCTATTTATTTTGCAACTGTTACACTAAGTCTGCCAAGCAGCTGTATAGTTTCCTCCACTAAAGAGAGAATATACCATATCTATGCCACATCATAGAATCATAGAATGGTTTGGGTGTGGATAGGACGTTAAAGATCATCTAGTTTCAAACCTGCTATCATGGGCACAGACAACTTCCACTAGACCAGGTTGCTCAAAGCTCCATCCAAACTGGCCTTGAACACTTCCAGGAATAGGGTGTATTCCCCAACTTCTCTGGGTATCCTGTGCCAGTGCCTCAGCACCGTCACACTAAAGAATTTCTTTCTAATAACTAACCTAAACCTATTTTGTTTCAATTTAAATCCATTAACCCTTGTCCTATTGCTACATACCCTTATGTCTGGGACTAGAGCATAAAGTCAAATGCAGGGACAGCATGATTAAGGACTCCTAAAGTCAAGAGTGAGATTAAAGCTGACGTACTCTCCATACCAGGGTAACTATCATGAGGTTCACTTTTTTCCTGTTCTGTAGGTTAGTCTTTTCATCCCAAATGGAGAAACAGTGAGTAAAATGCCAATTTCAACCTTAAACTCATATTATTTATCAATTAAGCAAATATAAACAAATTGTTTAGCTTTCTTGGAATCTCATAATTTTCTAAATCAATTAGCAATCCTGGGGATTAGAAAAGTGCATGTGGTATTATACCAAGTAAATCCTTAATGTGGTTCAGTTATCCTGCCTGATACACAAGGTACTGATATTCTATTTCACCAATCCTTTACTTTTTAACAAAAACTTGCAAGAAAAAACTAAAAAAATGAAATATTGAAATATTGAATTTTCATTTTTTTTCTCTTTAAATCTTATTCTATATATTCTCGAAGTTCCTTAAGTACATCATGAGAATTTTCAGGTCTTGGTTGCACAACATAGGTATTAATCTCTTCTGTTCAGTTTGTATTTCAATACAATTACTCTAAACAAATTCCAGACAGTGAATTTTTCTTGGTTTTTTTTCTCATTTCAATGGAATTTTTTTTAGAGAAAACGAAACAAAAAAATACAAATAAAAATATTACCATATGGAGCAAGAAAAAGATAACAATTTACTAGAAACCTTGATTGCTGAGCTGGAATTAAAAAAACTAATGTATCCTGTTTAAAATATGACATCAATGTAGTGTTAACCAATGAAAAAGGAAACATGATTCCTAAACGTATCAGAACCTTTCAGATGTATATAATGAAAAAATTTCATACATCTCTGAAGTTTACTGTTGGTTTAGTTTTGTATCTGTCAAAGTATTCTGTATTGTTTAAGATAGCATATGAGATTTTGTGCAGATAAACATCAAGTTGATGAAAATATATTGTTCCTAGTTTTGTCTAGCCTTACATTTCCTGGTCTGAGAACTGAAGCAGAAAAATCAAATACTGTAAAACTCATTCCTGATAAAACTATTTCTTGTGTTTGTCTTGTATGGTTTTTAGAATATCTGGAAACATAGCAACTGTCCTGTTCTATTTTGACTTGACTCCACAAGGGGAGAGTGAAATAATTTTTCTCCTGCTCATATCAGCATGACTTATCTTTATTTACTGTCTTGGGTAGTTTAGTGTACATAGAAATTATGATATTATCTGCACTGTGAAGTCATCTTGGAGCTCATATTTGGCATTTAAGCTTAAACTTCCTGACTTTCCACATTACCTGCTGGGTAGCTCAAGCTCTGTCTCTGGCATGGGGTGATCTGAGGTTCACTGATCTGGGTCAATGCCCGAGACTTCACAGTAGACAGACAGAGTATGGACAAGGGCAGCAGAGGCTATGGGAGTCTCTCTGGAACAGGCAGAGCAGCAGAACACAGTGGAGATAGGTTTAACATTGAGACTGGGCTTGGAGTGGGAATCACACACTAAAATGGCAAGAGGTGCTTCTCTTCCATAGCTGTGGAAGAGCAGGGGGTCCTATATATGCCAAAGAGAAAGATTTTGAAAACAGTTTTGACTAATTAGCAACAATGTCTTTTTCCAGAATTTGTACATCTTGTCTCCTCGCATTGTTCCTCAGTTAGAACCAGGACAGTAAATTCACATCAGATATATTGTTTACCTTTTAAAGTACAGTAAAACAATTTTTATGTAAAGAGGAGAATTCAGATAGGAGACTTTTTAGTTGTCTGTCAGAGAAAAGTTCTCAGACATGGAAACCATACTGGACTACACTGAAGCATCCATAATTAAAAATAGTTTAGTTCTTCTGCTTTTACTTTTGTGATTTCAAGTGGGGTACTTTTTTCTCCAATAATTCATTTTTTAAAATTCCCACAGCACATCTATCCAATGTCAACGTATTTACCTAATGTAATATAGCAAGTGCTGTATGACAGAAAAGTGAAAGAATCAAGTTAGGATTTCAGCTTTTGAACAGCTCTAAATATAGTTTCTATATTTATATAAGAAAATACATTTCTTATATTTTTACATAGATTTTATATAGTAATTGAATTATCTGTGAACATTCTTTGTTAAACCATGGGGTATTTACATAAATATTTGCTTTGAAGACTCATAAGAAAGAAATACAGGGGCTGCCAGTGACCATTTCAAGATCCTCATAGCAGTGGCACTTTTTCTCAGGAAATTTTTTATCATAGAATTACAGAATCATTTAGGTCAGAAAAGACCTTTAACACCATCGAGTCCAAACCTTAACCCAGCACTGCCAAGTCTACCACTAAACCTAATTGTCACATCAACATGTCTTTAAAATATTTCCAGGGATGGTGACTCTGATATTTAGAAATATCTTGACTGATATCCACAGGTTGCTTCATTATTTTATTAACCTCCAGATGACAATATAGGTTACCTATGTATTTCAGGATTTGTTGAATTGAGACCATGAGAATGAGAGTACAGGAATCTAGATCTGTGACAAAATGCTATATTTAAAATGGGAGTTAATATAAGGTGACACAACAATTTTGTTCGTTCAAATCACTACTGTCTGTTCAATTTATTAGGAATGAGCCAGTGAGTTTGTTATCTGTTTAGAATTCTTTTAAGTATCTAAACACATCACTTATGTTCTCAAATCTTTGTTTACTTTCCTTGAGAGTCTTTTCTTGCGTGGGAGAAATATACTAAAATTAAACAAATGTATGACCTCACAGCGACTCCAAAAAAGCAATTTTTCTTCATTTCAATGCTAGTTTTTTATGAAATATGCATGAGGCACAAAATTGGCATCTGCAGATGTACACACATTTCTGTTCCTACATCTGTTGGTTAAAATCAAAACAAAACAACCCTAACAAGAATTATTAAAAACAACAGAGGGAAAACTTTCCCTTCAGAAGCTCTTCAGTTAAATCTTGGGGGAATATTCAAAGCAATATGTTCTTTGAGTTCTGGATGTTTTATTTGTTTTTATTTTCTTTTCCAAGTCTTTCTGGACCAGCTTCTGGAAAGGAAGCTTTAGTAGCATCCTATGACAACCAGTTGTGTTCACTGTGTGTTGAAACATTACCTAATTGTCTCATCACCATGACTTCAACTGCTTCAGTGGCTTTGTGACTTCAAAGGCTTTGGTTGCTGACACAAGCAGAGTTGCTCAATCTCTGATATAGGTTTGTGATGCATTGCTTCCTAATTTTATGAAGTTTGTAGAAAAAAACCAAACAAGGATATTTATAATCAAAACGTGCTGACGCATCTCTCCACGTTTGCAGCAACCTATGGCATTCTTTGTTTGCTAGTATAATTCCATGATTAACCTGGTACTGAATGTCAAGTTACACAAGAAGGGCATTTCTCACTGTGACATCCTGACTACTATGTGCTGGGAGACTGTCAGGTAAGAAGAAATGAAGGGGCTGATGCCGTATAAACCTGTAGGGTATGCTGCGTTGTAAAATTTTATTGATAATTATAGTAGTAATAGAGCTTAATGAGACAATATAAAAATTTTGTGGTTATTTTTCAGAGTTGAGTTTTTAAACCTAATATAGCAAACTGAGATTGAAAATGTATTTTGCACATTTAATTACATAATTTGTTTAAACAATTTACAGGGTGCCTAGAGGTTTTCATAAGGATGTTTTCTACTTCTGCACAAATTCAATTTCCTTTCTGTTGCTCAAGAAATTCTAATAAGATTAAGACTAGTTTAACTAGAACCTAAACATTTCAGATCTTATTTCTCTGTCAAGATGAAAGAGAGAGGGATCTTTTTACAAAAGGAATCAGAGAGAACAGAAGGCAACTGCTCTTTTCAACATTTGCTTTATCCTACAACTTTTTCTTTGACTCATCTTGTCCATTGCAGTTCATTTTTCACTGATTCTGAACATATTCAAATAGATACCACTAGAGACGCAGACCACAATGATTGTGGCTTTGGTGTGATGGTATAGATTTAAGGGGATGTTAGTGTTTCTAAAAAAAAGCAGAAGCAAGCTGTTTCTATATTTAATTATTGCAATGTCAGTACTCGTACCTTGGTCTTTTTTTGCTTTGTAAACTTCGGGTAATGTGAGTTGGCTTGGAGGATGCACGCAGGCCTCTGTATTTAGGCAAAGTTTATGAAACGGTTAAAAGTGTCTAATGCTACTGTGGGAATCTAAGTGTGATGTAGCCAGCTCTTTTTGCACTATGATTAAAAATCCCAACAAAACATTGTGACTTGTTACATTTAATTTTATATGGGAAAGAATATCAGAAGTTAAACAACCCAATTGTAACCACCATTTTTTTCTCTTCCAAAGCCTCATGTTGTCATATGGGTTAAGAGTTGCAGTAGCTTGAGTTTTCTAAAAAAGCCCACTACCCACTGAAGCATGAGAGCACCTAGCAGCAGCTAAAGCCTCCATGGAGGCCTGGGACAACCCAAAGGCATTTTATTTCTCTTTTGCTATATCAGAATTCTAATTTCATGTTAGAATTAAATTCTATTTTCACATTAGAATTATAAGGTCAAAGAGTTTCTACCTTTATTTAGTTTTAATATAATAGAAGCAAGTTGACAAGATCTAAGAGCTCTACTATTAAGCTGAGCAAGTTTAAGATGGAACTTATGGTTCTGTCCAAACTCATCATCACATCTTAAACAAACAAAAACATAAATCCTGACAAAGTTATAGTGCATCAGATTTTCCTCACAATTTGTCAAGTCTTTGATATCTTCAATTGGCTGAAATAGTTTCACACAACTAGAAGGGTCTATTTAAACAAGTAACTATTGTAGAAGCCCAAAAGATAAGGGGCTAATGTGTATGTCTCAAATAACGATAGGCAGATTGCCATGGCACCAACTGATGTCTCTTGGTAAGTACATGCTGTGCAAACAAGCAAGAATATGACCAGAGGTGGGGGATGTATGAAGGTAGGGCAACACTTTTCTGGGCAAACAATTTGGGCTCTTGGAGATAAGCACAACATGGTGCAGTACAATTGAAGGAATGAGATAAGGAAGCAGGCATGGAGTGATGATGAAAGGTTGGTCCAGTAGGGAGGGGTCAAGACCACCAAAGACCCCTGAAGCCATTCAACTGATTTCCAGAAAGGTCTAGAAAAACAAACTACACATGACAATTAATTATCATATAAAGTGAGACACTTAGCCACAGGGTGGGGAAAACTTATTTGTAAAAAGGTACATCCACAAAGCCCAGGTGGTGGCAGGACTAATGATCTTTCTTCCTTTCTTCTTTCCTCTCTTCCTTTCTTCCTCTCTTTAATCTCTGTGTGTTTAGAAGGGACTAACCTATATCAATTTCCATGCATAATAAAACTTCATAAATTTTTGCGGACTCTCTAACTTTTGTTCCTTTTTGACTACGGGCATCTGCACATAGAATGTCAAGGGTTGGAATGGACCTTGAAGAACATCTAGTCCCAATAACCCCTGCCATATGCAGGGACACCTCCCACTGGAACAGGTTGCTCAAGGTCTTATCCAACCTGACTTTGAACACTGTCAGGGCTGGGACTCCCACAACCTCCCTGGGCAACCTGTTTCAGTGTCTGACCACCCTCACAGTAAAAAATGTCTTCCTAATATCTAGCCTAAATAGATAGTTAGGAAGCCTCAGGCTTCCCTACATGCTCCCATCAGATACTGCAATGTTGCTATAAGGTCTCCACACAATGTTCCCTTCTCCGGGCTGAACAGCCCCAACTTTCTCAGCCTTCATAGAGAAGTTGTTTCAGTCATCTTATCAACTTCGTGACCCTCCTCTGGACTTGCTCCAACAGTTCAGTGTTGCTGAATTACAAATTGTATCTATCAAATATATATGCAAATGTCTGTGTATATGAAATAAAAATATTTATTAAAACTGAGGAAAGAAAAAGGAATTAGAAATACCATAAATTTTTCAGTCCTGTAAAGGACTAATTATGTATCCATTTCCAATTGTAATGAATCATACTTAGCTTACTGATGAAATTTGTTTTGTTGAAGTTAAGAAAAAGAATCCTTACATTTTAGCGACAACATTTGTTGAAAGCTTGTCTTTCTCTAATCATCTTTTTTCTGTTGTTTAAGATCCCAGACATCTGGATTCACCTGTTACCACTCCTTTGGCTCTGGATATCAATAGTTTCTGATCCTTCACTTCTAATAAATTTATCTCAAGCATGTTAATATTTCTCAGTGATAACTTGACTGAGTTGTTTAGTAGGTCTCCTGTTCGATCATTTTGTTTACCTACATTAAAAACTTATGACTTAAGTGAATTAATTTCCTAGCCAAATCCTTGTCTTAAATTATTTCCTTAAAAATAGAAGTGTGGCTCTATAAACTATTACAGAAAGAACAAAGCACACGTTTAGCTCTGGTAGTATATTGAGGTTTTCAAATGTTAGTAAATATGGACTTTGATATTTATTTCTATGTTGGCTTAAATTAAAATTCTGCAAAAAATAATTATTTTTTTTAAAAAAAGAAAATATACCAAAGGTAAGGTTTGCATAAGATATCTTAAAGAAATTTGAATTTGTAATGTTTTTCTTTAGTGGTATACTCCATTTTTACAATATTTTTTTCAGTATTACTGCATTTGAAATGGTAGCAAACTGTCATATTAAATTTTGTTGCAATCATGTATTTTATCATCATACTGAAACAGCAGACTTTCTTCTCTCAGAACTGGAAGGATTCCCTGGACAATCAATGTAAATGACTTATCACTAACTGCATTATAGGGTTACATTTATAAACATAACAAGCACATCTTTCCAGAACAAATCATACACTGTTTGCTTTGCAATGAGACTGTTGGAAGCCTGGTGTCTTGAACATGAGAATGAGTATTAATTTGAAGACCCATTTTCAGAATTCTAATTTTAGCATAGATTTCTTTTACTAAAATATAATAATGTATTGCTCGTGCTGTATTTTTTTCCTCATTACTTGACTTTGTAAGTAATAAAAGGCTTAAAGTAGAAATCTCCTTACAAGATACTCTGAAGAAAGACATAGGAAAAATATCAAAGGTCAGAAAGAAATTAAATGGACTCAATATTTATCATTTAACTCAGAAATAATAAAGTTAAGGAAAAAAATTTTGTAGCTTCTTTTTCTTGTGCATGATCTTTGTCACTGTAGATTTGACAGCTATACATTAACAACGAGAACATAAGATCAGAACAAGGCCTCGAGGAGAGTAAATAAAAGCTCTCAATATCTTGCTTTAGTTCTCTGATACCTATCCATCAGTTCAGGGAAGATGCAATCACTGCTTACTTGCTAAATTTTCAAAAATCATTGCAGTCCTGAGAAGATTAGCTTAGAGGCCAGACATATAGATTCTTCCTGTGGAGTTTTAGTTAACCTCCTATGGCACATTGTTTCTTATCCGTCTCATGTATGCTTTTTGAAAAGGAATCTAGATAAATAAGTATTTTCAGGAAATGCTAAATTTCAAAGTTTATTATTAAATTTCACAGCTATTGCCATCTACATTTTTCTAATTTCATTTAATAGCATACACCTAGTTTTCACAAGGACAGGCCATAGATAATAGACACAAAGAAATGAGGGGTTTTGGTGTTGAATGACACACAGAAAAAAGGATTTAGTAAAGATTCTGTAAGCGAAGATCTTCTCCCTAATGTAAACTCAATCTCCTTACAAATCAACTTCAAAATATTTGTTCAGCCAAGAAAAGGATTGACAGATCACTTCAGCACTGTTTTTGCGACAGTTTAAAACCTTTTAAAGGACTTCCCTTCCGCATGCAGCTGAATGCCCAGTCCAACCCACATCTACATTAATGCAATGGCAAGGATGCAAAGCAAATAGGGACAAAAGTTGAAGGAAATGTGAAAGCAGGGTTTATAGTAGAACTTTGATGAGCATCCTGTGGTATCTGAATGATACAGAAGACGACTTGTACATATGGGTATTTGTTAGATAATGTTGCTACAATGGCAGGGAGACATTTTTAGCTCTCTGAGGCATTTTTAACTCTCCCCTTTCCTTCAGGTACCTTCTAACTCCTGTCTTCTAACTTTCTGCCTCCTACTTGCCATACCTGTGCAAGTGTTCTCCCTGGACTGCAACAGCACCTATGAACATGGATTAGGCACAATTGCTTCAATATGATGCCACTTTCTTACCCAGAGTTTGCTACAGGTCACAGAAGATAAGAAGGACTCACAACAGAACACAACCTTTCTGCTTGCCCTAAGCTAGTGCAGTCCCCTGGGCATCATACTTCTTGAACTTGATGTAGACTCTGTTAAGCATCCAATGGATGCATAATTCTGCAGTTCAAGAATCTGACCATTTACAGTCTTTATCAATCAGCATAAACTAAAGTTTCAGCAGGAAGAAACTGTCTAAATTCCAGAGAATGAACGCTCTATCCGTGGAATTAACAGGAAAGGTTTACGGGTAAAAGTAACACATCACACTTAATTTTAATAAAGGCTACTCTTTCTGCTTATATTTTTTGCTCTATTTTTAACCCCACACCATATAGAATTCAGGATCTATTTTTCAAGTCTGATAGGAATCATAAGATCCAATCAGGTCCTTAGGAAATTGTTGTCTTTATAAAAATTGCTTTCCTTTCTTAGTAGCACATGAATTTCACTTAAATAGGGAAGAGTGTTACTTGAATTTGGCCTGTCTTTGTTCAACCTATAGCCCATTATTCAAGACTTTGTCATTTGATTAACTTGATCGAGGTGATTTAGGGTTTTATGTTTTGCCTGTCCAGTTTTACTGTCCTTGTGAACCCTGGCATGGAACAATAAATAACTTGAAAGCAATTCCCACAACCCAAATTCAAACTTCTACTAACACCACAGAGCAGAAAAAGCATGACAGTGAGACTGAGTATTTCTGAGTCTTTTCAGGCTTTCTTTCAGTGCTTCCCAGAAATGTGGGTATTTTCACAGTACAAATGGAGGAAGCTAGTTTTCTTTGGCTTTGCTCATTCAATATCCAGTTCTTTATGAAGAAAGAGATTATTGAAGAAAGATGCGATATGTCAATGCAGAGCAAAATTGCACTGAACTCAAGGATGAATGTGCATAAACCATGCACCCCCTTTTTCTATTGTAGCATTTATATATTATTTATGTCTGCGCTGAGAAAATGAGAAAGATATTAATATGGTCTTTTTTAATGTCACTTAGCAGTATTTCAGCATTTACCTTCCTGCTGCAGGCCACTAACAGCAAGTTTTTATACATTCTCATTCAGAAGAAAACAGTAAATAGATGAATTTCTGATCTTAACATATTGTTATTATGCTGTCTTGTGATCAAATATAAAGATAAAAATTTAAATGTGAAGCATTCTTGGACTTTCCTAGGGAGAAATAACAACAGAAACCACATTTAGGTGTCTGTTCTCAGATTTTGTCATTTGGGGAGAGCAAGAATATAAGAAAGAAAGTATGTCTCCCTTTTAATTTATTTCACTTTAAAAATCACTTTCCATTTTGTAGTCCTCTATAAGCAAATTCAAAACATTTTTCTTAGGAAACAGTAGTGTGCTAGACCAGATATGATCCTATGCTGAAATATTTTCTTTCTTTCCAGATATGATTATGATCAAGTCACAAGGTTTTCCAAGCCTGCTCTACAAAAATGGCCAACAAGATGCAAGATCATGAATTTAAGCTCTGCACAAAGCATGAAATTTTCATCCTCGGGGAGGAGAATTGGAATTGAGTAGTTTGGATCAACTGTAATTGCTGCACCCCCTCACAGCCTTTTGTGCATCTCCTCACTGGCAGATCATGAGACGCTGAAAAGTCCTTGATTTAGGGTAGGCATTATTTTGTGACAAATAGAACATCCATGTGTTATCAACATTATTCTCATACTCAATCCAAAACATAGCACTGTGGCAGCTATTAAGAAGAAAATGAACATCTTAAACCAGGACAATCAAATGTTTTAGACTAAAAAAATGAAATATCTTGGCTTTCAAAGCAACTTCCTTAAACTGTTTAAACTTCACTAAATTCAGCATGCTTCTGGACATGCATTCAAATCAGCTTTAAAGGAAAATTTTCAAATCCTGAATTTACTTTTTTACTAAGTATCATTCATAATCCTTTATGCAACACTCTGAGGATTGTAAAGCTTTTGACAGATATGTTTAGGTGTAAATCACCTGACTACAGGATGGAGTATTAGCTGATTAGAATTGGCATATAGAGCACAGTGCATGAGAACCTAAAATGAGCACCTTAGACTGAGAAAAAGGCAGCACTGAAGGGTTCCTCATCAAGCAATACTTTCTTCAGTTGAAGAAAGCAAGATGAAGTCCAACAAGGCATTTTACCACATAATTAGAGTTCAAAATTAAAGTTTCTATAAATTATTTAGTTTTGATTTTAATTTTGGTTACTTTTGTGAAAGCCATCTTTGCAAATGTTGTCCAGTAATCACACTGATATCTCTCATGGAAACATTTCCCTTGGTCAGTCATTTCTTTGCATGCTCTCTAGATCCTCTTTTCAATAGAACAGCCAACAAGTGAATTTTTCCAGTAACTCCTTTGTCTCCCCTACTACGTTATTAAGCAAATTTCTCTCTGTCCCAGTCTGTAATAGCCTTCTAACTTTGACCTTCATAGTATTGACCCAACTCCCTAATGCATTTCTTAACAGACCTACTTCCTTTAGAGAGCTCCTGCACACATTGAAATTTTACATCTGATGCCACTATTCATTTGTCAGTCTAACATGTAGATAATTTGGACTTGTCCTATCAGACATCTTATTTTAAATAAAAGAACCAGATATAGGAAAGTGCATAATGTCAAAGAAGTGCTTTAAAGAGCAGGACAAAATAGATTTAAACTAAGTGTAAAGAAGGCTGGATTTTAAAAAAAAAAGTAAGTGTTAAAGCTAACGATGTATTAAATGGGGAATACAACATTTAGCTCTCTAAAAGAAGCATATAGAGTCATAGAATCATAGAATGATTTGGGTTAAAGATCATCTAGTTTCAACTCTCCAGCCATATGGAGCAACTACTTTTTTCTTTGTTGTTGTTTCAACTGTAGTGTTTTCTGAGAACATCAGGAAACATAACTGTGCGGGTCAGCTGTTTGTGACCAGATCTCCTTCTTTTCTCTTTCCATTTGAATTGCTAGATCATTTATTTCATGCTATTTTTAACTCCTTTGTAATTTTTTTATTGTTACTGAAAATATAAGTGCATTCAACACCTCTGAGAATTTCTTCCTAGTAGGCATTGTCACATATGACATAGTCCATTACACTTCATAAAGCTGACATAAAACTCCCTAGTGTCTGTTTAGATGATGTAATTGAATTAATCACTTATAGCAAGCTGCCCATGAGAGGGATAAAAAGGAACAAATGTCAAACTTTTGTGAGGACAGAGTAAGACATTATTGGTAAAGAGAGCAAAGGAATTATACAGAGCAACAATTTTTGGAATAATCTTCATATTTCATATCAAATTTTTCTTTTGGTCTATGAAATTGCACATATATTGTGGTGGTTGAACTGAGATAAATTTCAAAGGTTATTAATGATAATACCAACTGTAAAGACATGAGTTAACAGGTAATTTTCAAATATTCATATGTGTTTCTCTTTTGCTTGATTATCCTCTTTTCCCTCTCAGTTCTTGTAATCCACAAGGTGAATAGGCATTGGAACATCCACCAGGATAATTCCATCAAATGTCTTAAGACATTGCATACCCAAAGCTATTTTGATATTGCAAAAATACTTGGAAAGTCTCTCTCTCAAAACAGTCAAGTGTCTCAGCTGAACCCTTATCACACCAATGTACAAAGTGAGACTTACAGAGGAAGTAGAGGGAGAACAGCTAATTTCAGTTTCCATTAAAATACTGTGTTGCGTAAATTGAGAGAGAACTGTGTATCCAAATAGTTGAAATGTGTAGCCAACTACTTTCAGAGATATTTTAATTATTTTACTAAGAAAACTTCATAGTCTTTAGTACATGTCAGAGCAATGAATTGGTTAAACCATTTTGCTAGATGATTTGCATCAGGTCTCTGGATTTTAAACTTTTTATGAATGTAGCCAATTTTATGGAAGAATTCCCTCAGGAAGCCCCTGATGGCACTTAATTTGGCCTTCTTCAATGTCAAATATGCTATGAACAAGCTTTTTCATGGTAGAAGATGAGAAATACCTAATATGCTGTGAAATATTTGATACACGCACAGTAGCACGAATTTGCCATCTTTAAGAGTCAAATTCTAGTCTCAGCATTCTTTCCTCATTTTTAATTCTTCTGTAACTGTAGAAAGCATTTCTGAACAAAGACAATAGTTCTTACTTTACTACTCAGTGCTTATTATGCAAGCACAGTAGATAAAACTAACAGATTATATAAAACATAAATAATAAAATAATTTCCTAGAAGTTGCACAATCTGGTATTTATTTCTTGTTATAAACTACTCTATACAAAATAAAAGTGTATGTGCAATAATGTTAACACCCTCCCACATATGCCAAGTTGAGGAAGTTTCCTACACACTATGAAAATACTAAAACCTCAATCTATCAGGCTTCCTTCTCATCAGACCCCATCCTTCCTAAATCAGTCACCACCATGACATGTGTGTCATTCTCTTTCTCCTCTACCTGTGTATCTGTCTCACTTTTTTTCTCAATAAAATAAGTTCAAGGAGAGATTTCCCGTTTATCCCTATTTTGTCTAGTATTCTACAGGTTCCTGAGGTTCTGTTCTGGTGTCTTTAAAGGCTATTTGTCATAAAGGAACCTGTTTGTTTTGAGTGACTGAGCTATTAAAACCTTTCTTATTAGTTCTGCAGACATAACATCTTTAATTTAAAGCTGTCTAAATGGATTTGTGGCTGTTTGTGATGCCATGGTATCAATTTGATTTTTCACATCATAGCTTAGGTCTATGCAATGCATGTACTAGAATATATGACTAAAAGTCCCAGGAACTGACTGCAGAGGACAAAGAGTCAAGAGAAATATCCTGCATCGATCTCCATTTCATCTCTTCTTTGGAAGTGTGATTCTTAAAGACAACTATTTTTCTCAGCTTCAACTTTCTCAGGAAGCATGCATCAAACTCCTGCCCCAATACCATGTCAATTGTTTTTTATTCTGATGCAACTCTCCATGACAGCAGAATGCTCTTCCTGGAGCAGAATGATTTGTTCTCTTCTTCTCAAGTAACATCACCAATCTTTTGGCAGTCCAACACTTTGACTACTTCCATGAAAGTCATCTACTCCTATCATGAAAATAAAATATCTTCCTTGGTAGTGGCAAGTAATGTTCCTGCATTTTCACAGGTAACCTTTGAGTAATGTGTTCCTTCATTTTTCAAATGCAGACTTTGAGGAAGCTCTGAGGGTCTGGTTTTCAGAGAGCAGATACTCAGTATTTCACTCTAAACTGTTTCACTTCAAGTACTTCAAACCACCAACCACTTTTGAAAACGTAGACTGGAGTGTCTAGAAAATCGCATCAGAAAATGCAAAGATATCTAATTATTACCTCCCTGGAAAGAGTTCACTGCAAAGCAGATCTCTACTACTCTGTGATAATGAGCATAAAAAATTGGAACATAGCTGTGACAGCCACACACTGCTAGGAATCTTCTATCAAGACGTTATGCTAGTTGAATTCTTGTATTTTTCCACATACCACTTTAGGGAGTACCTCTGTGCTTTAGTTGCTGAACAGCTACAGCTGAATCCCAAAAAGATTTTAACAATCCTGTGCAACGGTTTTCTGCTGAGTTTAATTGCACTGACTATGACCATTTTCAGGTACCAGTACTTCCATGGTACAGAACGATGCACATAGAAAACAGCAGGACAATTGACAAAATAAGGTTGTTGATGACTCCGATAAGCCTAGTTGTCTCTTCTATTTTGCTTCAGTCATTAAAGGAACAAATCCCTACAGTAGTGTGATTGTTTCTGATGAGATAGGTAGATAGATAGATAGATATCACAGGATATTAAAAAATATTCCAGTCCTGGTCCTTTAAATTCCCTCTGCTCTTCAGATTAAATATGTCTTCATTAATGTTGTGAAAGATGAGAGATAATTGTCAAAAGGGAAAAGATACATATAAATGTATACATCTATGTTTATAGAGGCCCATAATTACATACATCAGCCTAGGGTTTCAACAATAAATGATTCTGCAAAATGCCAGGAATTTTAAAATTTAAACTATAAAGAGACATATTCACACCCATCTTCCGATGGACTGGAGAAGAAATACATGTTTATCAATGTTGACAGCAATTATCCAGAAAAAAAAAGTTATAACCTTTATTATGTCAATCTGCTTAAACTTAAAATATACAGTTTCTGAGGTGCTGTCAAGTACAGTTAGCTAATAAGAGCTCTGCTGGAATGCAGTGACAGTGTCCTGACAAGCTCCAAGTCTGTGCAAGATCAAGGCGACTTGGAACCTTGTACCAATTATCTGTTGGATATATAACAGTCTCCTACAACTGTCATGTTTGCAGACAGAGAAGTGAGAATGAGGAGAGATACATTAATGAGACATATGGTACTGTGGTCTTTGGTGTTCTGAATTAGGAATGTATCATAGATAGTGCTGAGGACAGAGAATCACTTCTACCTTCATCCTTCATAGGGTGCTGTATGTTTGATTGGCTGCAGAGGTTGTCTCTAGGTGTGCTAGCTCAGACCAGTTATAGAGCTGACAGAAAACAGAGTGATGTTACTTGGCACAGAAGAATCTGTCACCAACTGAGTCTGAATGCCGACTGGCATGACATGAATCATTCTTTACACAGCAAACAAATAGCAAGAGCAAGAAATGAACCCAGCGTGTTGCCTAGCAGTCATCTGGCAGCATGATAGGAAACTGTTGTAAATATTTAGAGTTATAGTCTTTGGCACTGAAATCACAGTACGTACTGCTAGCAATACTCAATTTTTCAGGTCAGCCAGTTGCAGTTATTAATCTGGAAATATTGACAAAAATGATAAAAGAAAAAGTGCCAGTGAAAAACTAGAAAGTTTGGTATTATCTAATATTCTGAAGTTTTAAGTCTTGGTATGAACTTTTTATCAGTTTTCACCAAAACAACTGAATTTTTTTCAGGGTTGAAATATTAAACTTCCAGGTATTTCAAAGGAAATATTAAAGTTAAAAAGTTATTTAAATATCAAGAAACTCTTGAAAATAAATGGTGTGACTAATGCTACAATTAATAATTTGTATTGCCAAAGTTCTTCTGGATTAAATACACATAAATCCCCAAAGCTGTCTGTGTAGAGAAATGGATAGACTAAGCCTTCGGATAGCTTATTTAACACAATAAAATTGAAATAAAGAGCAGGAAAAAGAATTCAGGATATTACTCCTGTCCCTCAACTCCCAAAATCAAACTAACCAGAAAATGAAATACTTTCTAATTCCAAGCAGAAATTCAAGGAGGCAAATGGTCTCCTTTCCTCTATCTAAGAATTAATCCCCCTCCCCTTCTCCACAGTTTCTTAATTGCAGTCAAGAGTTGACATTTAAAAAGAGCACGAGACGATCTCAGTCCCGAAAAAAAAGCTGATTAAAAATTATCCCTCAAATCAAAACACAACTCTTTAAGAAATTTACAACCCAAGAGTGTTTCTTATATTCTTTTCCCCATTGTTATTTCTTCTACCTTGTTTTCTAGAAAAGACTCGTACTTAGAAGAAAAAAATTTTTATTAACCAAAATATAAAAATAGACATTAGAAATATAGGGGAAAAAATATTTTCCCTCTCAGAGCCCATTAACAGACAAATTATACTGTAATTTGATTATAGCAATATAAATATGAATTTACATGAAATTTTAACCTGAATTATAAATTACTCAGACACAAATACTTATTCGCTATTCTATTTCTAGAATTATCTTAAATGATTCTAAAATTTATTCTAAAATGCTGAAAATACTATAAGAAATTCTTTTTCACTGACCAGGTACAATACCTTGGGAAGACTAAGAATTTTGAATGAGTTCAACCTGGCAGAGAAAATTGCCTTAGTGGTGCTTTGCAGTATTAACGAAACCAATCCCTGTCGAAAAGTCAGTGCAAAATTCTCCTTTGTTTCTTTTTTATCAAATCCATTCCTGGAAAGTTTCCTAATCTGTCTTGTTTCTTTGTCTCTTTTTTAAGCCTGGATATTGATCAGAATCATATTCACCGAGGAAGAAGATAAGATGGAAGTTGAACACACTGTAATATTGTGTTACAAGTGCCAACTTAAAACAAGAATGGGGTATTTCTTCTTGACAATAGCGTAGCAAAGATAAAGCAACCTGCTGGAGAAAGCCCATCCTTGGACTTCTCTCTCATATCTGGGAGTACAAAAGACCAAGCATCTGAAAGCATAATAAAGTTCTGTCTTAACTCTGTGGGAGAATTTGATGCAAACACTGGTAGGGTTGAGCAGTGAGCCTAAAGAGTATAAAAGATTGAGTTGTTAGGCTTTTACATTCTTTGTGATAGGTGAAAAATTCTGAGTAGACAAAAATCAACTGATTAACAAAATCAGCTTATTAACTAAATTTGATAAATCAGGCTATGTCTAAATTTTAGATTCTCAACTTTCATGCTTTTTCCTCTTCAGTATAAGTTGTAATGTTCCGTCGCAGTCTTCATCAATCATAATCAAGCTTAGTACCAGACTGAGATCTCAGAATGGATCTGGTCACTGTAATAACTTTTTCCAGAAGAAAACTCCAAAACAATATACCCCAAAACCCATCACCCAAAAAGCCCCAACAGAGAGGAACAAATTAAAAATGAGTATTACTGTGATATACAGAACTTGGAGTCCAGAAAATTCACCAGAGACATGGTTCTTTCTGCATTTTGTGTGGACTGATGGTAATCAAAGTTTCTGCATGACACCTGGTTCAACTTGGGTACTGAAAGTGAAACCTTCCAGAAAGGTAGACTATGCCAGCTCAGAAGGTTCAATCTTTTACTTTATTTTAGATAGTCCAGTTTTTAATTCTTCTCATAGTATAGCTCTGGTTGCATTTTATGTCAAGGGTTGCCTTTACTAATGAATAGAACTTTGAATATGACTCATCTCAACTACAGAGTACTTGAGGCATCCTAATGCTAGATTATTAAAAAGTTTATTACAAATGATTGCATGTCTGCTCTTCCTTGATACTCTTCTGTGATACATAGGTGTGGCTTCATTGAGAGGTGTCTGCATTTAGGCATTTTTCCATTTTATGTGGTAAAACAGGAATCGGGCCCAAGAAAACTAACAGACACACTCAGGGGTGAAAATCAATGTAAAATTTTTGACCTGGGATGTAATTTTTAACAGGAAATAAAGTTCATGATCTTGACATGACTGAAAATAGTATTTGACAGCAAGTTTTGTGTATCTGAAGAGAACTTAAGCATCATCATGCCTAACTTAGAGATGTTGTTTTAGAAGTTAGAATTTAAACTCGCGTCCATGAGGAGAGGCAAGAAAATGAACAGAATTCAGGTAAGTGCTGACCTGATACATGTCAGTGGGTGGCTGATAACCCCTGGGAAATGCTGAAGTGAGAGGACAGACATACATATCTTGGTTGAAAAGATAATTAGAGCATAACTTTGTCACAAAAGACTGGAGGAGGAAGAAATGGTTGTGGTGATCTTAGAATTTTGTGGGGTGCTGACACTTCTCTTTACCTTGTGTAAAGGGATGGAGATCACTTGTTTGGGGATCTCTAGTCTCAGAGACTGTTTTCCAAAACAGAAATCTAAACCGAAGTCTCCTATATTGCAGGTTGTAGTAGGATATAAAAATCAGTGGCTGTCACAGATTTTCTTCTTGTCTATGTCTATATGGAAGCAGGTATGCTCAGAGTTTACTTGTTTACTTCTTATTTCAGATATTAGAAGTGAGTTTGACAGACAAGACTGATATATGTGTTGGATGCTGAATTTTTCAGGCTTAGGAAGAAGCATCACACAACTGAGAGGAGGGATCTAGTGAAAATGTAGGTAATAGTGAAATCAGAAGCTTATAATGTTAAACACATCAATGAGGATATGGTCATTTCTAGTGTCTACACTTAGCATGTACAAGCCTGTAATGCAGTTGGAGACACAAATATTTCATAGAATCATAGAATAGTTTGGGTTAGAAGACACCTCCAAAGGTCATCTAGTCCAACTCTCCTGCCATGAACAGGGACATCCTCAACAACATGATTGTTGGAGCCTCATCCAACATGATTGTTTCCAGGGGTGGGATATATATACCACCTCTCTGGGCAATTAGGAAACCAAACAGGTAAAACCTATTGTTTTACCACCCTCATTGTAAAAAACTTCCTTAAATCTAATCTGAATTGACTCTTGGTTTAAAACTGTTACTCCTTATCTTATCACAACAGGCTCAGCTAAAACGTTTGTCCCCATTTTTCTTATAAGCTTCCTTTAGGTACTGAAAGGCCACAGTAAGTTCTTCCCAGAACCTTCTTTTCACCAGGCTGAACGATCCCAGTTCTCTCTCTGCTTTTCCTCAGGATAGGTGCTCCAGCCCTCTAATCATCTTCATGACCCTCCTCTGGACCCACTCCAATATGTCTTTCCTGTGCTGAGGACCCCAGAGTTGGACACAGTACTCAAGGTGGGGTCTTACAAGAGTGGAGTAGAGGGGAAGAATCACCTTCCCTGATCTGTTTTTCACCCTTCTTTTGATGCATCCCAAGAATTTAAATAAAATTTATATGAACTCTTAACCTATAACTAAAACAATAAAATAATTGAAAAAATCATCTCTTAATACAGTTGTTTACATAGAAGACAGACATTCCAGTTACAGAAACTTTGCAGATGAAGGCTCTAATGATGCTTTTGTTATGGTAACTTTGTTGTGACTGTTATTGTTACTTGTTAAATGTGTTAATGTCTTTTGCACAGACATGAATGTTCTGTGGAATGATGCAGTTAGAAGAGAAGCAAACCTACAGCTCCATTGCTGTGAAAAAAATAGAAAGACACATCTGAAGTGAGAAAACAAGAAAGTGAAAATGGATGGACAAAAATTAAATGGGCAAAAATAATTCCTCAGACATCTACATGTAAATGAAAACTAAGTGACAATGTATTTAAAGGACATTCATGTATCTGACATCTTGACTTCAAGTAACGTAAAAAAAATTTTGCATTTAGATAACGCTGACTTATTCTGTTTTTCTGTAGTCTTAAGTAAATAGAAGTAAAACTAGAACTATAGGTGCCAGGTGGTATTGTTGATACACAAGAAACCCAAAATGGGCTCTTATTTACACTAAAACTTTATTTAGCTCAGTATCATGACTCTCTGACAATGGTCCACAGCGGAGGTCTAGGAAAAAATACAAGCACAGTAATAGCTGTAATAGCTCCTGAGACTATCTGTCTAGTCTAAAAAAAATTACAGTTCTGGGACTTTCTTACTCAATGGGGATCTTTTTATAGTTAATAGACCACCACAGATCTTCTTCCATGATTTAAGTAAGGCACTTCTTTAGCTTCTGTGGATTTTTAACATGCACTCTTTGGCAAGGAGCTCCACAGCCTAATTTCATGAAGAATAGCTTCCTTCTCTTTCTTTTGAAACAGCACCTTAAGCTTATTCTCCCACCCCTTAGTTCTTCTACTTAATAAGACTGTGAACATTCTTGTACTTAATAAGCCTGTGAACCATTATCAATTATTTACATTCTTTATACCACTTCGTATGTTTATAGATTAAGTCCAGCAGGTGAAAATATAATACTTACTTTACATAACTAGAACAATTTGGATGCCAGCCTATAGAGCAATGGGTCTTGATGTCAAACGCTTCATGATAATGCAGAAATATAGAGAGAAAGTATGTGCAACAGAAGTCAGTTGGAAAAACTACTTGGTCTACCTGTTCTAAATAAATTAGCAGTTTTTAAATAATGGTTTTATAAATAACTAATAATCCGATATTACAATGAAACATCACAAGTAATACCCTGTTGAGAGCAATGAATATTTGCTGTTGCTTTCAGTGTCTTGTTTCATCATAGATTTTCAAATTTATTTCCAATGATAAAAATGTGCTACAATTATGATTATGTGCCAAACTAGCACTACAAGTGCCTTTGTTGGCACATTGTGCAGCAAAAAAATTTCACACCAGTATTTTGATTTGTATTTATTAGTGACTCTACATGTCTATTGTGGCCACAAAATCTTAATTTGTGCTACTATACTTTTTGAAGTCTTCTGGTGAAATTTACGACCAGAGTGAACATGGTCGGTATTACAGCATCATGGTGAGTATATCTTAACAGATATTTTTACAGGTTTCAGAGTTGTATTAAACATTTTTATGTCGCCTCACTCCTCACAAAGGGTAGGAACTAAGATTCTAATGAATCTTTGAAGATTATTGGAAAGAGATGTGGACTTAAGACCTAACCCAATAATTTTACAAGGTAATAGAATGTATTAATGTTAGTGTTACTCTGGTAAACATTTCTGGTATTGACTACATTATGCCTAACAGATCAATATTTTTCAGCTACTTAATTATCTGGGTGACTGCATTTGCCAATTCAGACATAAACAAATGTCTTACCTGATCAAATACTTTACAGAGGTTAAGAGAATTCTTTAAAAAAATAAAGTGTTGTAGTCTTAAGAACTCACAATATTTCCTACAGCACTGATGACTTGACATTTTTTTGTGTAAACCAATTTAATTTTTTAAGACTTTCTATTTCAGAAGTGACATTAAGGAACAGTTAGCTGTGTCACAAGAGAATCACACAAAATGGTGTTATGTCTGGGCTTATTTACAAGTTCTCTTGGAACGATTTTAAACACACAGCAAAAATTTAGAAGCTGGATAAACATAAAAGTCAGGGCTGTCTCTGCAGGTGATTTCATTCTAAAGAAACTGGAATATGATAAATTAACCAACCAAATGGGCCAAAAAAACCCCCAAAACAAAAAACCAGATTTTTTTTCAGTAATGCAAAGAAATTTTAGCAAAAGTAAAGCAAATTACATATCTCTAGAAATGAAGGAAACTTACTTTAGGGATATTTGAAATCTTCTTACAGGTCTAGATCTTCATTTTGTAACTGATTCTATGAGAAAATAATCCCAAACTCAGGGAGTTACTACATTTTTTGGTATTTAAACAGAGAAGAAGACTACTGAGACTGCCATCACTATAATGCTGTAAAAACAAGACTGTCCTGGAATTCAGAAGTAACTGGTTTCCATCCTAGCCTAATTAGGTTTCTACAGGAATCTATTTCACATTCAAATCTTACAGTAAAGCCTACTAAGGCAGTACATTGTTAACAGAAACACAGAATGCACAGGAGTAATTTGTGAGGTCCTTTCAGAAAATGAAAATCAACAAAATCTCACGAGGAGATGTTATTTTTATGTAAAATTACAAAGACTAGAGAAATTCCCCTGATGTACCTTGCCATATTTGCAAAAATGGAATGATACTTTGTACTGCAGGCATTCCTTTCTTCCGGATGTGTGCTGAACTTGGTAGAAATACCAGGCACAAGGGGCACATAGAAAAGAGTGACATTTTCAGATTTGTGAATTTCTACACTATATCTGGCAGAAGAACTGCAAGACCACTGCTGCTACATAACCATCATACCATAGCTCTTGTTCCACTAGAAACGCTTACATTTTGATGCACTATGTGCAATTTGTTAAATCATGATGTGTAGGAATTATTTTTTTTCTGTTTACTGTATCTCAGATCGTGATCAGACTCCTCTGCCTATTTTGCAGTCTGTTTTAAAAGGACAAAGATTGGAAACTGCTCAGAGGAGAGTTAGTGGAATAATCTGTAGTCTGCTCTGGGAGACATATTAACATCTAAGAACAGTCAGCTAATAGATTTATCAAAGAATGTGGTGGCAAATTAAACTATAATAAGAACCAATGCCTAGAAGATGAACCACTGTACATTGAGGGATAAAAAGATTGAAAGATTGTTTCAAAGAGACTGAATACTTTTTCTAAAGGCAATGCCTCTCCTGACTACACAAAGACAAGAAAAAAAACCTTTTGTACAATATTTAAAGCCAAAGTGAAAAGCCTAAGCTGAAAATGTTTGCTTAACTTACATCCTATAACAGAGCAAACTTCAGACTGGTATGGAAAAAAAAAAAATCTTAATCTTGTACTGAAAGATTTTAATAATCTTCCTAATATACAGCAAAACTGGACCTGTGAGGAAAGCAGAATAATTTTAACACATCCTTGCACCTTTTAGAATTAGAAAGCCCAGAGTTCTTTACAAGGACTGAAGAGTTTTACTGAGATGTTTTATACCAACCACCACTTTTGAAATCTCCAATTCTCCACTTCCCTTTCCTCCTACCTTCAGGAAAGAGACACTGAAATTGCTTAGTTAGACTGAATATGAAATAGGTTTGGCTTTTTTTTTTTTCCTACTGGGAATTTCCACAGACAGGAAATTTTCCTGTTCTGCCATATAACGCAACATAGAGAATTTTGAAAGATTGCATGATATGAACACAAAACAATGTTTATTTCACTCAACCAAGATAAAATTAAAACATCTGTTGCAGTATTTGGTTTTAAGTTAAAAAACCCCCAAAATTAAAATTAATTTAAGTCAAAAAAACTATTTATGAAAAGATAAAATGTAAAATTTAGTTAAAAATGTCTCATCTAGCTATTTCTCTGAACTGACATATAAATTCAAGATTAAACACTTGTTTGAAGTATATGACAAATTTTGTTCCAGAAATAGCTGTGTAGGATTCTTCTGACTTGCTTAACAATCTTTCCACTGGCTGAAGATTCACTGGCAGGGAGCTATGACAACTGAGAATCAATGATTCTTTTCAAAATACTCATGGTTTTGAACTTGTTTTATAGGAACCCAATAGGCATTAGTATAACATCACTTCTGACATTTTTTTCTTACTCATTTCCCAGTACTTGACAGGGGTAACTTTGTAAATTAAATAAGAAAAGGAGAAAAATATTATGTTTATCTTTGTGAAAGTCCAGTGGTTGCAGTAAATCTTATATATTGCTTCTTTTTAGAAAAAGGACCTGTATTTTGGGATGTTATACACAGAGTTGAAAGTTTTTTCCTTCCTTTGGTCTCTTCACTACATATGGAATGTAGATCTGTGGAGTATTATTTACAATTGCAATTGTAAGAAGCCATTTTTTTTTTATTGTAAGAGAGGTATCCAAGAGGATCCCTTAAAAAGTTGTAACTACAGATATTTCACACTTTACTTTTCTTCATTTGATCGGATGCACTGGCCCTCAATAGCCAAGCACCACTAAGGATAAGGAAAGAAGAACCTCCTTTAAATAAAAGGACATTATCAGTCTTTTAAAATTAAATTTATTCTACTGTTTCATATTTCACTATCAATTGACTCATTGATTTATGATTGGTTTTACTACAAATTGTGATTCTTAACAGTCACCTGAGATGTTGCGCTTGCTCTCTCTCTCACGCTCACCCTGTTTATCTGTATGTCTATCTGTTAAAGTATCTGATGGTATTGAGTATTACAAAGGACTATCAGTTTTCTTTGAGGGTAAAATTCAAATGCAAATGGATTGTTTGCTAGTGCCAGTACTTATAGCACTCAGAATTACTCTGCCTATTAAAATATAGCAGTAGCTACTGTGTCAGGTAAGTAAAGATATTAATACATTTTGAAAACCATGAACTGAGAGAATGTGGAATGTTTAATCATATCTATGCTACTGGGGGAGTAGTGCTCTATATATTATTTCACAGTAAGCCTAAGCTTACAGCACTGAAATAGAGTGCAGGGGAAAAAATAGTTATGATTGACATGGAAGGCTTCAGCTTAGGACACTGGGCCTCAGACAACTGAAAAGACATGTTACTCAGTGCATAACAATCCACCTTTTTATTACAGGAAGGGACAGAGACATAACAAGTTATCACATCGCTCAGTATAAGTTATCCAGACACAACTGCTTCATTCGTTTCTGAATGGAATCTTGGAATCACTGCATAATTTTATGTTTGTGCCTTCTTCTGGAGTTTTGAATAATGAATAGCTTTGCTACTGTAATGGTTTGTGTATGAGTGTTAAACAACTTCAACTAAAATGTATTTATAGTGAAAAAAAACCAGGGGAGCAGACAATTGGATGGACTTTATTGTTAGGTACAACGAGATTTACGAGTAGATAGTCTGGAAGGAGACCCATGAGGTGCTATGACTCTTATGCTCTTCCCAATAGTATTAGCTGCTTGAGCAGCTTATGTTCTCTCTGTAAAATAAAAATCCACAATATGAATGTTGTGCATCCAGTCCAATACATTTAATTTAAAATATTTTGTGAGTCAAGGTGGATGAAATTTATGAAAATAGATGTTAAAAAGGTTCTGAAGTCTCATAAAGAGTCTAACCCTTGAACATCCAAATGTTTGAAAATTCACACAAAGATATATCCAAATTCCATAGATGTGCATACATGCCAATTCAGTATCTTCTTCTTGGGCAAGGTTGGTAAGTATATCTTGCAAAATTTAGTCCTGTTCTTTTTTCATTTTTTTAAACTTCAGCTTCCCAGAAGTGAGTGTATGTTCCTTGACAGAAAGTCAGCAAGCTGTCACACAGAGTTCATTTTATGAGAGCTATATGGTTTCATTTTCCAAAAACATTCCTGAGAATTTTAAAGAACTGTCAAAAGGAATTCACTTTATTACTGATTAACATTAAAGTCAGAAATGAAGCCATATAAAATAAGTCCTGGAAATAAAAAAACCCAACAGTACTCCTGTCTTTCATTTTGACAACACTGTGGAAACACACTGTATTGCTTCTCTTTTGCTGTGACAGGTTAGACTCTTAGAGGAAGCCTGCGAATTTTTGCGTAGACTGATTGTAGTGCTTGAAATTTAGTATATTCAGAAAGGGAAATTTAGATAATATCAGTTATTGATTGTAAGAAATGCATGATCATAAAAATTAATACTATGTGATAGTTTAAGTACGTGGAATAAGACGATGTGATTATATGTGCTTTATTACCTACATTTATATAAAATATAAATACACATACGTATGAGTGAAAAAGTAAATCCTGAAATAAGTGTAGGAACTTATTCATAATGTTTTAATTAATGATGCATATAAGATGAATGAACAAATAAATAAATAGTTGCATTTTCTTTTTACGTGAGTATCTGATATTATTAAAAAATCTGTGGTGAATATAAACTAAGTAAGAGGATGAAGCTGACTCCATTTAAATTCCATGAAGTCGATATCAGACCTATAAGAAGCATATTTAATAATGTTGATAGTATTTATTAATATTATTGTAGTAACATGCACAAGTCCTAGTACACGTTGAATAAAAAAGGAAGTGTATAGAAGAAATATATCTAGAAGTAATTTAAGGCTCAGTTTAAGTCAGATGATAATTTCTTTGTAATTCTCTTTTTATAGGTAATGTTCAACAAATTTTTTTGTTTTGGTATGTTTTGGTCTGTTTTGGTTTGTTTTAATTAATACTCCTGTGCATTTATAGAAGTGTAAATTAAATGGATTCTGCCATTTCTAATAATCAATATATATTTATATATAGTTTAAAAATAATAAATATATATATTTTTCTTAGAAATGTGTTTATGATATATTTATGGAGACAAGGAACTTCTTTTTAAAATTAAACAACAAATACTAATGCAAATCTCTTTTTTTTTTTTTTAAATTCACAGCGAACTTGGAGAGGAAGTGATGGTTTGAAGCAACAGAACAGAACTATACAAAATGAAAATGGAACTGCATTGGAAGTTTTTCTTGCTATGATAGTAGCCTAGTTATATGTTTACACCTGTAAAGTTGACACCAAATAGAAGCAGTAACATCAGGGGTGGTCCATACAGCTACCATTTAGATCTCATTATCCCTGAATCAAAGTATTTTTCAGCACTGAGACTGTAATTTTTTGTTTTATTTTTTTTGACATACATTTGGTATTAAAAGACAAATATTATGCTGTGTTATTTTGGCAACAAAGAAGGTAGTAAGATTAATTGACTGCATCATGTGATCCATAACTTCTTAGTAACACAGATTTCAGTGAAGACTAGAGCTTCAAACCATCTCCAGAATTCAGTAATTTTATGTTCTATTTAATGTATTTGCATGGGATAATAATAAAAATAAGGATAAAAATCATATATAAAATATACTGAAGTATTGCATCAAGAAAGACATTTTTAGATATTAAAAACTAATTATGTTAATATAGAAATATTATATATACAAACATTTTATTTATAAAATATATATTTATATATTATAAATTTATATCTTTAAATATATATAAAAACAAAATTAAAAGTTGCACCCATGTGTAAAAGGAAGTAAATGACTGATCTCGTCTAGGAGACAAAGAGTTTGTATTTCTGCCTTGGCAAAGACAAATATGTGACAGTCTACAACTTCCTCATGAGACGGAAAGGAGGGGAAGGCACTGTTCTCTTCTCTGTGGTGACCAGTGACAGGACCTGAGGGAATGGCCTGAAGTTGTGTCGGGGGAGGTTTACGTTGGATACTAGAAAAATGTTCTTCACCCAGAGGGTGGTTGGGCACTGGAATAGGCTCCTCAGGGAAGTGGTCACAGCAGTAAGCCTGACAGAATTCAAGAAGCATTTGGACAATGCTCTCAGGCATATGATGTGACCCTTGGGGATGGTCCTGTGCAAGGGTAAGAGTTAGACTTGATCCTTGTGGGTCCCTTCCAACTCAGTATGTTCTGTGATTCTGTGAATTAAAAAAATGCAGTAACAGTTCTGTAAATTATTTGTGCCTGTCTTACTGAAGTCCACATAAACCACACCACCCCTGCCGTTTCAGACATGAAGACAGGCAAACAATTCCTCATCTCAGACCCAGTCAGAAGCGTCTGGGACCACGGGGGCTTCTGGTGTTCAGCACTACGGACAGCGCTGCACATTCCTTCTGGGCAAGTCCCTGCTTCCTTGTCTGAGAAACGAGAATCCGTGTAGTATGCGAGAGTCACACACCAGAGCCCGTACAACAGGAGACATGATTTGTTGTTGCTGGCATATTAACTCTTTGTTTCAGCAGGTGGAGAGGTTTCAAATGCCAAAGAATACGTCAGGCTATTTTTCCATGCTTGCCAAGGAAATGCATCTGCTTTGTCTCTAGGCAAAATGTAAAACCAACAAATAACTTTTCAGCAACTAATTTTGTTTGAGTAATAATGTTTTCTGGCTTGGCTAGTTTCTGATGCATAATGATCAGGTGGGTTAAGACCTTGAGGCATTTCCTGAGTCTTTGCATTCAGCCTTGACTGCTTGTTAAAAAATGAAAAATGTAGCTAGACTGAAACCTTCAAGCCAGTGGAACACTGTCCTCAGGCTGAAGCCTAATGTGAAGTTGATAATTTATTTTAATCCACTCATATGCTAGTCTTATTAACAGGAAGACAGATTTACTGCATTGTTTATTACTCAGGAAGTTGATCACTGGCAGATGTTTTTCTGAACTGGTACTTTATTAGATGAGTAAAAGTGCTGTTTAAGACTGTGTTTCACTATTGTCATAGCTATCAAAATATATTACGCTACAAAACAGTGATCTAGAAATAAAAAATATGAATGCAATTACATACGTATCAGAAATATCTCCTCAAATTCAAATGCTTTCTATTATTACAAAAACTGAAAATAAACCAAAGAGTGTATGGGAAAAGGTATAAATGGTTATTCTCTTTTAAATTTTATAAAGCAAGAGAATCCAATAAATTTCTATTTAGTACTGTTAAATTCTACACATCTCGCCCCATGGGATATTCCAGAAGATTTCTTTCTAGTCTGAATATCATACTGATCGACAGTGATCCCAGCTGTTTCATGTGATCAATCACACATCCTGAGGATAAGTGTAGAAATGAGCTTTAATGTGAGAGCTACCTAAAGACAATAGCGTGTTTCTTAACAACAAAAGTGTATCTATTCCAGATGAAGGCTATCTTGCTGCTCTTGGTAAGGTGCTTTTCTGTGCCAAAACTAACATGCTACCCCTAGTGATAAAACAGTTCAAAATTCTGGCAGTTCACTGGACCTGATTATATGTATTTAAACTTTGTTAATTATAAATTAACTTGAATAGCCAAATGCAAAGAATCTCTTCTGACACAGTGTCATGAAAAACAACCACAAGAATTTGGAAAAACAAACTAGTATTAATAAACTGATTTAAATTTCATCTTGCAAAATGGTAAAATTATTGGGTAAGTACAGTATGTTTAGCTATGCCTGAGCAGACTGTTCATCTAACAAGTAAAGCAATGTACCAAGGTCTTTGTAATAGTGATATTAAATAAGAAATGTTCTTGTCCATAGTTGCAGAGACCCTGGACTTGACCATATTGGTCATCATAACTGGTCTACTCTGGCCTCCAATCAAGAGGCCTGGAGACACACCATCTATAACGCTGCTGATGCTTTTGAGAAAGCACATGGGATCACTCTTGAGGAGAAAAGACAACACAGAAAGAATCATGTCTTGCAGAATATACCACCTAAGGAGTCTTTCTGCCGGTGCCTTTTGCAACCGGACATGTCTATCTCATATTGGCCTTTTTAGCCACCAACGCGTTTGTAACAAACGTGGGTAGAGCCTTCCCCAAATCTCCATTCGTGAAGCCCAGCCATGATGATAATCAGAAAGATCAAAATCCCTGAATGATGGGAGTTGCAGACATCAGAGAAGTAGTCAAAAGTAATACTATTTATATGACAGTTGGATGCAGTTGCATGTTAATACCAGAATATACTACCTAGAAAAACATACAAACATGATACAAATAGTAAAGAAGACCCCAATATTCACTGATTTATCCATAAACCAAAAGGCTGAATTACCTATATAGAGATATATATATCCATTTTATATATGTAGTATTTAAAAAAATGCCAACAGTCTTTAAAAGATTTTAAAAAGTATTATGGATATGATTAAAGAGAAAAAATATATAATATTCTATGTCTGAAAAACATCTAAAAAAGTGCACCACAAGAAGATTTTTTTTAAAGGCTTGAGGTATCTCTATGTTACAATTGCTGTGTTGATTTGTAAATTTCATGTAGTAAAAAAAAAATAAAATATTTTTTATCTTCTATAAGTAACATTAATTATTTAAAGCTTATGGAGTCCTTTGGAAAGTAACTAATTGCAGACATCCTAGATAAATGTTAAACAGTGCTATTATAGTTTTGCAATGACAAAAGAAATCTAATAATATTATTATACCAATTTAATAAAATGACAACACAATCTGAGGTTGTTCTACTGTGCAAATGCTTTTATGTTACATTGCTACAGAACTTGTTATTTTTAAATAATCATGCCCAGCCCAAGAAAAAATTACTTTTGTGCAGGAGTTCTGTAAAAAACCACCAATACTAGAGCCTTTTATAATGCATAAGGAAATAAAGATGGAGCTGAGAAATTCTGTAGAATATTAATTCCTCTGGTAACATCCAGAACAAAATTACACTGGAAAAATCCCTTTGCAGCTTTTTTCATTGAAGGATCTTTAGATAAACATCAAGAAAGCTCAAAACCGAAACATAATCTAGAAAATTGAGACCCAAGACTTCTCCCAAGCAAGACAGACACTGTATCAGAGCAAGACAGACACTACATCTGAACATATGACTTTTAAATAGAAATAGAAATAATCATAAGCAGAAATTTAAAAATTTAATTCAGATTTTAATTTGTCCAATTGTTGTACCTTGGTTGATAAACTGTACTTTAAGGGATGTACTGAAATTTTATACTATTTAATTTTCAGCTTTTGTAGTCTAAATATATATGTAATATTCTATTAAAATTATTTTTTAAAAGTCAACCAGAAAGTGAAAAACTTTTGAAAACTTTTGTTCTTTCCAGAGTAGTCAGTAGTTTTCTGGATATCTCTGTACACATAAGTTCAATATGTGCCTTTTTGGTTTTTTTTTTTCAACCAAAAAAGCAATGAGTAATTTGCTGAGTAGCAACACAATATTAACCAGAAGAGACAATTTTTTCCAAGCGATCCTAACAATGGTACAGTTTTCTTCAAATCACAATAAAATAATTACTTCTTAAATGAATATAAATAAATTTTCTAACACAGGTTAGAGGGTTTCCTAACATGCTCATTTCAGAATATATGTAGCTTACTCTTTTTTCATTAAAAAAAATTACTTATTATTCAAAATAAAGTGAGTTTAGGTACTTCAAAAGGAACAGGCTTTACTGTGAATAAGATAGAAGCATTACTCAGAAATGCAATGAAATGTACTGCAAATAAAGTTATGCCTTCTATTTATGCATGAGAAATCCTGTTTATAACTGGACCAGGACACGTTCTTTAGCTTACAAATCTACATGAATCCTATTATGCCTGGAAGATATGTAATGGCAAACGGAGAAAGAATGGATTTTCACAGGAGCAGTGAAATTCACCCTACTAACTTAAAGGAATAACATGCCTATGTAAATGAAATAGAACAGGTTTTACCGCAAAAGGAAATATCTTTTATTGGAAAAATATTTTTCATTGCTCTAACACTGGGACCTCACGTTAAAAATTTGTCTTTTACATCCTGTGTAGCAGAACTCAACTCTTCTTGATGGCAGTCAGAACTTCACCAAGGAACTCATCAATATTGCATGTAGTATGTTACTGAAACATGCATTCATCTGAAGGAACAAGAGAAGAGGAAAAAGATTTGATGCATTTTATGAAGTCCACATCTCTTATCTATGTCTCCTCACATTCTTTCCTTTAAAGATTTAAAGGAGAAAAGAAAGTTGTGTTTCCCCTTTGTTTTGTACACAGCTTCTGATTGTGTAAATAAAACATGAGAAAAAACATTGTGTTTCAGTCAGTTCTGGGACAACAAACTCTTTTCCTGGGACATCTAGCTTGATTAAATATTACAAAATGTAATGGTTAATTTTTTTTCCTAAATCATCCATATAACACCGATGTAAAAATATGTATCACTGTGTGGGTCACTGTACAGGTAGAGTATGCTCAGCAGTATTCGTATTGACTAGGACATCAAATGAATTATTCTGATGTCAAGACGCAGATGTCTAGCACTTTTTGAGATACCTAAAGTTGCTCTTGCTCCATAAAAGCACAGATCTTCTGAACCTTGTCTACCAGCCCCGTGTGAGTGACTGAACAACTTAGGGTGCTTGTGTAGTATGCACTGCCAATGCAAGGGCAGCTGAACTGCATCCTAAAATAACGAGGACTTACTTATCCACTTAATCCAATTTAGTCATGTAAGTTCCATTATAGTAAAAAAGACTATAAGAGTGGTTCACCTACGGAGAATAATTTCTTAAATAGAAGATCTCTGTTGTCCTTCAGGAACACCTCTGTTTCACCATTAGTTTAAAGGAAGATGACTACTTTGGTCTGTCCCCCAGATATCTAGGAAGATGAATCTTACAGCAAGATATATTTTGAAGTGTTCTCTTAAGAAGTAGATAATTTGAATTCAGTTCCCAGTTAAAAGAATAAACCTCTCATTTCTTTAAAAAACTCAAACCAGTATTTCTTTAATATTCAGCAAATATTAATGGAAAACTGTGTTTTGTATTATACTGGGAGTAATCAAATAAACAACTCCTTCATCCAAAGTCTCACTCCAAGATTTCTCTCCTGAAGCATTAGATATTTTATAAATTCACAATTATATTTGTTCTTCAATGAAAAGGAAAAAAAGGCACAAAACCACACTTTGTTGCAGTTATGAAACAGGAGTTATGGTAAATCTACTTTTTAGAAATCAGTATACTTCTTCAACATCTTTCTGTGTTTGCCAGGCTGAATTTAACACTTCCTTATTTCATAATAAATACCAGGAATAGATTTAATCTTTGGTTACAAATTTCCTTAATATTATTCTTCTTACATAGTCTGGTTGATCCAGTAATGCCTTTAATTTAATGCAGAGTTTATTAGCTAATACAATGCCCATGAGATCCAAGAAATATATGTTTTGCTAATAGTATGCACAGTTTGGAGTTAGTGTACAGAATTTACTTGGTGTTGAGAGAGCAGTGACTTTTACCTGCTGATAAAATAGTTTATTTTGACACACTGCAGTGTTAAATATTCACTAAAAGGGCAATTAAAACAAGTGAAAACAGTTGATATATGAAATGTTTATTCATGTCCTGAGCCTGAAAATTGATAAAACTATAGATTTAGAATGCATAATTTTATCTAGGATTTAAAAATAGTTTAAGTCTTAAGGACATGGTCTCTTAGGTAAGTGCTGCATACAATGAACTGCACTGTGATGTCACCTAGAATGAAGCAACCTTCACTTTTCTGACAGACATTTAGTGATTATTTTAACAGTTTGATCTCAATCTTCCTTAGCTGTAACAACTTTGTTTAATAGTGCTCTTCCTTTCTTTATCCTGTTAGAGTTATCAGCAAACATCTAGAGTATTTCTGGATATTCAGGGTCTGAGATGGAGTGAATATCCCCCATAGCAGCCCTCACTGTGCTGTGCTCTGCATTGGTAGTTAGAAAGGTATTTACAGCATGGTGCTTTGGCAACTGCTGAGCAGAGCCAGCACATTATCAGTGCTCTCCATCCAACATTAGCCCCTCACCAGTAGGTTGGGAGTGCACAAGATCTTGGGAGGGAACATAGCTTTGCTTCTGCGTGCATGACCTCTGCTACTGAGCACTGGATTTCATGTAAAAAGATGATGATTAGAGGAAGAAAAAAGGGGGATTGTTTCCGTTGGTGGAAGAAGGGGTAGAGGAAGGGAAATGACAAAAAATTCATTAAATGGAGGTTCTGGAATAGATTGTTCGAGTATAGCTGCATGAATAATAACCTCATCCAGGTTTAGAAGTGAGGATAAGGGGTTAGATTCCAAAGAAAGGTGGATGTTAGTATGGTAAAAAGCTGAAAGAGAGTAAATTTAAATTTCACCTACAATTACATATTATCTCACAGACTGCAGTTTTTTCAAGTAGTGAGAAATCACAAGATGACATGAAATCAAACTAAGGTCACTTGAGAAAGATTCTTTTAGTTAGTCTGATATATAAACAAATACAAGTATGTAAGAATATGCCTAAAAGAAGGAAATTACCCATTTGAGGATTCCAATGGCAAAACACTTAACTACCATGTGCATAGTTTATAATGCTTCAAGGACCTGTTCATGGAATTATATTCATTTTTTACATGAATGCATACCTATTATTCTCACTACATTAAGACTGCTGGAATTACTAGTGCCCAGGTACACTTGTTATGCGCAAAAAGATTTAATTTTTTAAGTCTGTGGAATGATAAATTGATTATGAAATTTTAAACAGTTGAGTCTTAAACAAATGTAATTACACAGCTACCTTGAGAAAAGGTAATGCATTTTCAGTCAGATATACTCTACTTTTGTGTCAGTCGAAAAACATTCTGTTTCTTTCCAAGTTTTCACAATAGCAGCAAAGCTGAGTGATGTCACCCAAAAAACATCCTGAAAAATTCTTTGTCTCCATGTCTGAAGAGACAGAGGGAGAAATCTGTCTCCCTACTTATGGAAACTCCTAGGTGTATCATGATTTTGGCAGAATCAACTCTACCTTCTTTTAATCTGTCCACTCCTTAATAACAAGCCTATTCTTACTACCTTTCTGCACAAAGTCTGCTTCTCAGTCTGGCATGAAACCTTACACACAATCTTACCCAACATGCTAAAGCTTGTGACATTTTACAGAATCACAGAATATGTTCAGTTAGAAGGGACCCACAGGCATCACTGAGTCCGGGTCTTATCCTTGCACAGGACCATCCCAAGGGTCACACCATGTGCCTGAGAGCATTGTCCAAATGCTTCTTGAACTCTGTCAGGCTTGGAGCTACAACCACTTCTCTGGAAAGCCTGATGCAGTGAATAACCTGATATCCAACCTAACCCCCCCCCCGACAAAACTTCAGGCCATTCCCTCAGGTCCTGTCACTGGTCACCACAGAGAAGAGGTGAGTTCCTACCCTTCCTCTTCCCCTCACGAGGAAATTGTAAATTTCAATGAGGTCTCCCTTCAGTCTCCTCTTCTACAGGCTAAACAGACCAAATGATCTCAGCTACTCCTCATACGGCTTCTGCTCAGGATCCTTCGCCATCTTCATTGTCCTCCTTTGGATGGTCTCCAATAGCTTAATTTCTTTCTTGTATTGTAGTGCCCAATACTCCAGACAATATTCAAGGTGAGGCTGCACCAGTGCAGAGCAGAGCTGGGGATGCTTTGCCTGATGTCCCCCAGGACATGGTTGGCCCTCCTGGCTGCCAGGGCACTGATGACTCATATTCAACTTGCTGTCGTCCATGATCCCCAACTCCCTTTCCATGGCACTGCTTCCCAACATCTCATTCCCCAGCCTGTACAAACAGCCAGGGTTGTCTCATCCCAGGTACAGTATCCAGGACTTCCCCTTGTTGAACTTCATATAGTTGGTGATTTCCCAGCCCTCTTATTTATCAAGGTCTTTCTGCAGGGCCTCCCTACCTTCAAGATATTCAACAGCTCCTCTGAGTGTTTTTGCATCTGTAAACATACTTATTATCCCTTCCAGTCCTGCATCCAAGTCATTTATGAAGATGTTCAAGAGCACAGGGCCTAAGATGGAACCCTGCAGAACCTCACTAGTGACAGGTTGCCAGTCTGATGTTCTTCCATTCACTATTACCCTCTATGCTGAACCCATGAGCCAATTGCTCACCCATGGCATGATGTGTTTATTCAGTTGTGGGCTGGACATTTTGTCCAGAAGGATCCTGTGAGAGTATTTAAAATTTTACTGAAATCCAAAAACATTACTGGCTTCCCTTGGTCAACTAGGTGGGTTACCTTGTCATAGAAGGAAATCAGATTGTATAAGCAGGAATTTCCTCTCATGAAGTCATGATGGCTGTGACGGATGACAGCATTGCCTTTCAGGTGTTTCTCAATACCTTCTAGAATAATCTCATGCATGGTTTTACCAGGCACTGTAGTGAGAATAACAGGCCCGTAGTTTCCAGAATCCTCCTTCTTGCCCTTAAAAATCGAGACAGTGTTTACCAGCTTCCAGTCAACTGGGACGTTTGTGGATTTTGCTCCTAGAATCTCGTCAACCTGTTTAGGAAACCTTTTTGTCTTTACAAAAGTTGACACTGAAGGTTCTTCTGGAATCTGATTTGACTGCCTGTTTTTGATGATGTGGTGCTGCAGCAAGGAGGTAATGGAAACTTTTAGATGGACTAATGTCAAATAGAAAGCCGGGTCTGCTGCAGACTGGTGAAACCCTCTGAACAGCAAACGGACAGTCTTCTAGAGTGTCCTTTGAAGTGTTACTGTTCCATGGCACTAAAGGAGTTGCTCCAGATCTGGCCATAAATCACTAAAGCTTAAAAATTATCTAGAAGTATGGCAAATCTGATTTCTAACCTTACCTCAAGACTGTACACTAGAGTCATGTAGATCCAAACAGTTAGACCTGCAATTACAGCTCTGATTCCAGTGTTACAATTATAATCTGAATATCAGAAAATATAGTTCACTTTTCGCATGGTAAGTTCTTAGTTGTAGCACTGATATTGAGGACAGAATACTTCAATTGAGGGTAACACAGATGAAATTGGATTGTATTTTTGTGAAGTTCATGTTTTATACAATGATATTCACATGGTTTGGTTTGAAAGGTAAACCCAATTTTACTAGAGCAAATGTTCCTTAAAATTTTACCTGATGTAAAGTAACACTTCTGCTAAGGAGTTTCAGGGTATAGAGGTGTAATCATCTTTTGGGTAATCTGTCTTGTATTCTTATATCTGTGACTGATTACTGTTCACAAAATGGTAGAGGACAAGCCACAATTATTTCACTGTGCCTTATTTACCCCATTTGTTAAATCAAGGCAATGACATTACTCTAGATTTTCTGATTGAGAACGCTGTAGCAGAGTGAAGTTTAAAAAAAATAAATCTTGATACATCAGTTTACACCAAAGTAAAAATACTCAAAAGATAAATAGAAGAAATAAAATGAAGGTATTTCTCAAATTAATTTTCACCCTTTCTCAGATTACTTTCTGTGGAAAACAATAGAAAAAATATGATTTACCTCCTCAGCTTCAAATAATATGATGATATTCACTTTCCTTTTTTATACAAATAGTTTGAAAAGGACTATAATTTTGATTAATTTTCCAGTGTAAATGAAAGAAAAGGATCATGGTTCACAGATACATATTAATTTGGGTAACAGAAAGCAATTTACTTTTCCTTAATTAAACTCAACCATTGCAGTCTTTGTTTTAAATTGATAAAAGGATTAAAAAATTATCTTTTCAGGTTTGTATAGCATTTAGTGTTTGAATAAAAATGTCTTTTGCCTGGACTCAAGTTCCATTAAAGAATTATGAAGAGTAATGTTCTTCAAAAAAAGTAGTCAACTTTATGTTTCTTCATTAACTGGAAGTGTTCTCTTTCAGTCCTAAATTGTAAGGTTTGTGTGATTACCAGAAAACTAAGTTGAAATACACAGGTAGAGCCTGTCACTCAAATTAAAAAGGTCCATTAATTAAATACACAACTATTTTTTATGACTAAGTAAAAAAACAACAAACCAACCAAAAAAATCTATCCTGAGAGTCAGACATTCTGACAGTGCTGAGTCTAAACATCACCAATTTCAGTGGAAGAAATGCTAATAAAAACAGGAGTGAAGATTCACTCTCTCTCTATCCATTGATTACTCAATGATAAGAGTAAAGCTATAACGAGCTGAAAACTTTTTCTAGCCCTACATCTTGGCCATGTTCTTGAGTACAGTGTAATGATATTCAGTGACTGAAAATAAAACCCTACTATATATCCCAAACAAAATACTGAATGTATCTCACACACATGACATGTAAGTTAGAAGCTGAACCAGGAAAACCAAGATTTAGAAGGACCAAGTAATTCCTATCTTGGTCTTTGAAAAGAAGTAGTTAAGGAAATTGCATTTCCAGTAGCCAGATTTTTAAATTGAAATCTAGAATAACACACAATAAGAATAGGAAAAAAACCTCTTAAATTTGGGAAAGAAAGAGTGATTGATTTTATTACTTGCCCATTAAGTAGAAGGAAAAAAAAATAAGAAAACCTATGAGCAGACAGAAAAATAAAGTCAATGTGTGATTTCCTTAGTAACATAATTTATTTTTTTGCAAAACAATAGCAGTAACTATAGTTTTTCTCTGCCTTCTTAAAAGATTTGATAAATTGTCACTAATGATCTTACACTGTCAAAGAAAGGAAATTAATAAAAGCTGTACAAAATGACATGGAAGTGAATAAAGGATAAAATTAGAATAAATTGTGCTTTAATAGTGTCAAGGAGTTGTAGGGGTCAGTAGCTTCCTGGAGCCCCGGGGTCAAGAGCGGCAGGGGCTCCCCCAGGTGGGGCTGAAATGGACTCCTAGGCTGTGGATAGGGTGGAGGAGCCCCAGAGAGACCAGGAAGATGCAGTCAGATTTGGTAGGCTTTGATCAATTGAAAATAACTGTCTGGAGGGTGATTGTTAGAATTTTTCCAAGGCATAGCTTCTCAATTGTCTTTGTCTTCTAAAACAATGATTAGAATTGCAGTATTTAAACACATTGTGGATATAAAGAGAAAAGACACCTGATGTGGTCTTGGCATAGACTTTTAGTATTTAGAAGTATATGTAGATGGAAAAAAAATATTTTAAATTGGTTGATTCTGGAGCAACTTCCAAATATTTGTCCAGTAGAAGTACCAAGAGAAGAAATCCAGATGTTAAGATGCACTAAATATATTTCTTAACCAGGTCAGTGAGAAAACAGGTTAGAAAACACATTTTCAATCTGTGAAGGATGGAACAAATGTCAAAGTAGTCTGTGGTGTTCTGAGTATATTTAAAACCTAAATTTAGAAAATATTAGTAAACAGAGAGGTATTAAACAAAATATTTTAAATGTCATTGTTTTATCACCTAACTCTGGGAGAAAAACAGGTAGCTTCAGCAGAGAGATTCATGAGCCTGACCTTGGATGTCCTAAGTTTATTTCGGACTAAGTGAAAACTAGAAGGTTTCTGATGCTGGAGTGACAATATCATAGTAATGTTTGGAATACCTATGACAGGTAGCTGGAAATATCAGAGAGAAGGATATGTTTGAAATTCTGTGGCCAAAGGGAATTCACAGCTGACCTTGGGATGTGTATATCTCTTTCTCATCAGTAGAATGGCAGAAAGGTTCTCTGGGAAGTAGGAAGAGACCCTCTAAACTCTACCCAACCTGGGAGTTGAACTGGCTACTTTTCAATGTCCTTAGATATTTTGCCATCTGTGTTTTACAGTTAAGCTAGATTCAACATGAGCAAGTTAGTTTGCATGTTCTTAGGAACTTAAGCTCTTTTGATGACATTTCCAGTGTGTCTTTTTTGCATCAAGGTCTACAGATAAGACTTTGGCTTCTAGTAACTGCGGTGGTAGTGGATCAAGAGTTGGACTTGATCATCTTGGAGGTCTTTTCCAACCCAGCTGATTCTATGATTCTATGATTCTTGTTAACCAGGATAATAAATATATCAACACTTTTGATCATACATAATAGCATTGCTCAAATAATTTAAGAAGGTCTATTTAGAATTAGGCTCCTGATTACATCTCAAATGAGATACTACCTGAAAACTTTGCTGTCTGTCTGTCTGTCTGTTGGGCCACTCAAGACTTCGATGCAACTTTGTTGGTTTACCTAGAATACATGCTCCATTCACTGATTTAATCTCTAATACTTTTACTTAAACATTCTAAAGAGTAAGAAAAAACATGGTTTTCTATTAAATGAAAATCCATCTGTAAAAAATAAAGGCATACTTGTACTATTTCATGATGAATGCTTAATTTTACCAATTGGCCATGGGATTAACTCATCAAAAGTGATATGATTTGCAGTTTTGGTTTAATACTGTAGTTTAATGGGTGTGGCAGTGGTTGATTTCATAGTTGGAATAAAAGTTTTCTAGACTATATTGCAGCAGCATATATAGACTGTCTTTCACTTAATGATTAAAGCAAAAAAAGGAGAACTTTGATTTTGGTTAAAGGAAAGATGTTTCTTACTTTTCTTCTCCTTGAGAAAATCTTCAAAGCCTTTTTTTAAAGTCATTAAGGCTGCTGTCATTCAGTAGAAAAAAAATTTAAAAAATCACATTTATTGTCCAGGTCTTTGTATGTGCTGTTCTTCTTCATATATGCTGCACTATTTTACTTTTGACTTTTACTGTCAGCTAGGAAAATAATTTATATGCTACTCACTTACAGAACTTTCCTTAGGAAATGTATGTATCTTATGTCTTTAAAGACCAGAGCAAAGTTCTGAAATAGCTGATAGTCTTGTTACAGTAACCTGCTCTTAAGAACTAGTTACGATATGTAAGATTAGAAATATTGCCATTACATCTTTAAAAATTTTTCTCTATTTCTATAAGTCAATCTTATACTCCATCTTTTTATACCATCTACAATAGTTGGAAAACCATTTTAGTATGCTATACTATGGGTAAACTGGACCCCCACAAAAAAGGTCTTTTGATTCTCCTGTTACTGTTAAAATTTTAAAGATATTTCCTCTTTTTTTGGTAGTAGGATAAGTGATTTAATGAGAACTCAGAAGAAAGATGATATCAGGTAAAGAAAAATTGTGTATTGACAGTGTCCCAAGATTTTATTGACATAGTATGACTAACTAAGTCCACATAATTTTTCATGGTATTAAGAGAGATACATAGAAAATTTTGGAGGTGAAAGTACAATGAAGTGAACGGTAAACCCCTTGAACAATAGCACAAGTTAAATAGAGTTAAAAAATAGATGGGAAAATAGAGATCAGAAAAAAAGGAGTATCTTTACATTTTCATTAATGCTAATACCTCCATGTTTTATAGAGTATGTGCAGGCTTGTTTTATATGTAGTTGCCATAATCATACCTTAAAGTTAGGACAAGTAGTTAAATACAACCTCTAAAAATCTGATAATATGTTTCACTGAATAAATATTTTGATTTCTCTTTGAGTTTTACCAGTGGATAACAGGATCCTGAGGTTTGTTGAACAAGTGAGATTGAAATTACTAACAAAGTTTGTGGAGTTGTTTCAGCATTTATGAGGAGTCCTTGCATGCAAAATCTGCAAATCATGAATGGATGGATGTCACCATTAATAACTCAGAAGATGAAGGTTTTTAACACCATTTATGGGAGATACTGAAGCAGAGAAGTGCTGAGTATGAATTACAACAGAGAGCATCTTACAGTGAGTTCGGAAATTAGAAATATAGGGAGGGAATTAGGGGAGAATGATAAATGTGGTTGGCTGCTGAGGGAGTTAACTGAAGATAATTGAATAGAAAACAGAAATATATTTTAGACACAGTATAAAATCCTTAAATAGTGTAAATTGTCATGCTTACACTGATATTGACTTACCTTATTGTCTTGTTTTACTGTCTGGTGAAATATTTTTTGCTTATGCATTTTCTGGTGTTAACATTTATTGACAATGGTTATGATATACTGTGCACTCATATGCTGAACCTATAAAAGCAGAACAAGTAATTTAACGAAAAGAAAACTGTTGATAAGAGTTACCTTTGCTGTACTTAAATAAGCTTTTACAATGTTACTGGAAAGAAAACAATGGTGGGAATTGTACAATTCGTTCAGAAAAAAAATTTTTTTGTATAGTCAAAAAGGGAGGTAGGGGTTTGGACTGACATTTAAAAATACCTACTCTATCAAGTATTTTCTGCACAGATTGTTTTTTCTTATACTAAAAACTGATCATATTCATATACTACTCAAATTGGAATTAGGGATAAGGGAATTAAATTCTTGAGGTCTTTGTACTACATAGTCTCAAGTAGTTGCTTGATGGAAGTGTATGTGTAAGTCCATTTAAGCCAAAATTCTGTCTCAAACAGTACTGGTAAGAGATGTAATTTAGGGGACCACATGGGTCTAGTCTCTCTTTGTGTTTCCTTCTGTTCCAGCTCCTCCAGCATTCACAGTTCTTGTACTATGGATAGTGGGCACATCCCTTCCCAGTCTTTTACTTTTTCTTATGGACTATTTCTCATCATTTTCTCTATTTTGGTTTTGACACTGCTGAGACTCCCTGAACTGTCAGATTTCACTACGCATTGTGGTAAAAAGGTGGAGAATTTTAATACCCTCTGTGCGGTCTCCCCTACCCCAGAGGACACTGGTATGGCCACAGACTGCCAAGAAATAGTGTTGCCTCCAACAGCACCGATGTATAGAACCAGCGTAAAACAGAGCCAAGTCTCTGTCCTCCATGATGGGAGAGGTAGAAGGGCACTAGAGCAGGTGCACACACAGCACTCCCTAGATTCCCAAGCACATGCACATTCTTGGATCCCCTCAGTGCCAGCACAGTGACCCTGTCTGCCCTGTATCCCTCTGTGGATTCCAGGACTCCTCACCTGCTCTATGGGTCTGCTGTTCACTAACTGGTGCTCACTAACAAACAGTTCACAGATACTCATCCCACAGGCATCCCATGCTCACACCCTCCACCCACTTGATACTTCTTCCTGGCCCCAGGATCTCCTTCTTTCTGCCTAGCCCAGGCTGAGGTTTCATAACAAAGGACACATGCACACCCCTCAATTTAGGGAAGATACAGAAACTTGTCCCCCACAGCAATTTGTACCAGGCAGACAAGTTGTGACCCATGGTTCTGCTCCAGGCACCAACACTGAGCCTCTAACTTCCTTCATGCCACTCCCTCCTGGTAGCTGTTTTTGGGACACACACTGCTCCAGCCCTAGTGCCTGGGGCCAAGACCCCTACCTGCTCCAGTATCTGCCACTGGTATGAGACCTGTTTATAACTGTGGTCTTTCTCTGATAGCTGGCATCTAGTCCATTCCAACAGTAGCTGGTACTTAGTCCTTGTAGTACATGTACACATGGGATAGAGTGAGATTACTCAGAGAGGTACTTTAAGAAGGCAGAACAGGCTGTGCTTGTCAAGGGTAGGGCTCAAAGAGGTGATCATACTGACCAGCAATTTTTACGTACAACTGTCCCCCTCTGTTGTTCTTATTCTCCGCTTCATTACTCCCAGTTTCCTTCCCATGCATGCTACCTCATCTGTTTGCATAGTTCCACTGACCTCCAACAACCCTCAGGTTTACATCCTTATCAGTTGCAAAGCTCTGGTTTGTCTGTAGTTTCTTGACAGCCCACCAAAATTAGTGTGACTGGAGAAGTTTGTTACTTGTCTTTGTCTCCATTACTTTTGTCTGTCAAGTTTTAAATCTGTGTCTCTGTGTATTTTGTCCCTTTTTCTTAATACTCCATCTGACAAAGTCCACGATCAGATATTCTCGCTGAAACAAACATTCCAACAGTCCATATACTCTTATCAATTAGTGTGACTGATCAGGTTTGATTCTCACTACTACCTTCCTTATTGTCTGTCAGCCAGGTTTATGTTTTTTTCTTGTTTCTGTCTTCTTCCTCTTCTTGTTATTCCCTTTTGCTTTAAACAGGCCCTTGATCAGATACCCTTGAAAGGGCAGACACTTTCTCCTTCTACATATCCTTGCAAGTATGACAAAATTTGGAGAACCACTATTTCTTATTCCTCTTATTCGTTATCTTCCTATATGATTTTATAAACCTTGAAGACATGCCCTCTCTTCATTCTCCTCTCAAATTATCAGAGACTTTTAATCTCAGTTTAAAAAAGTAGCTGTTTGTTTGTTTGTTTTTCTTTTTTTCTTTGTTTTTTTCTGTTTATCTTTTCTCTAAATTTGATGACATAGGAGTGGAAAATTTAACCTACATAATTTTTGGTCAATCTTTTTTTCTACTTGCCACATTTATCAGGGATGTGGGGAGAAGGTAGTAGTAAGCATATTGTAGTTACCAAATCAATATGTTTGTCCATAGGGCTTGACAAGAGTTTCATATACCTGTTCTCCTATAGAACCATGAAATACAGGTTAATATAAAGAAATGCTTTCAGTTCTACTGTAGCTTAGCCAAACCAGGTTTCCACAACCTTCTTCTCCTAGCTGTCTTCCCAAGTTTCTGCTTCCTCTCTTTTTCTCTCTCCTAGGGCTGATGATGCTTCTTCCTTAGTCCTCCTTAGGACTGCTGTTTCCTGGTTCTATCTGCATACCTGTAAACCACTGCCTCTTTTTACCTATGCTCTTAAACTCTTCCTCTCCTTGACTGCCCTCCTTGATAGCCCAAGCTAGGTGTCCCAGCAGAATTTACTAGATAACCTCCAAATTTCTCAACATCTCTTCTTACTTTTAATACTAGGCACCTAGATTTTTCTCAGGACAGGAGACACTCAGTGAAAGCACAAAACCCACACGAAATGTTAACTGTTGATTGAAAACCTCTTAGTTTGTTGTAGATTTCTTGAAGAAGCTAGTATGAAACACAATATGCCCGATACCTCCGCTCAGTAATCTAGCCTTAGCAAATCATTGATAAGAAAATATTTCACTGAAAATAACCATTTATAATTACTGGAAGAATCAAGATTTAGCAGGGAAACAAGGACAAAAAGGAGTTAATTTGATATAGATTCTGGTGGGATGGAGAAGCATTTCTATTTTCTACTACTATAAGTGGATGATTTATGGGACAGATTTTGTAAGACTGAATGCATAAAAATCATAAAGGCAGCCAGTAGAGCAAGCAGACCTTTAAGCTGAAATATGTCAGTTGTGCTTCTCTAAAGAAACAGACAAATGAACTAAAATATGCCATGTCCCAGTTCACAAGAGAAGCTCAAACAAACAGGTTGTTTTCTCACTCCTGTAAACAAATCTGTTCAACTGATACTTGATTTTATGAAAATCTATATGCTATGAGTGACTGAGATTTGGTTATAGAAGGTGGACAGAGAAATACAGCAGAGAAAAATAGCTACATGCTACTTAAAAATGAGGAAAAGCCCCTTAAGATATATTAAAAAAAAACCAAAACAAAACAAAAAAACAACCAGAAACTATGGACATTTGGAATAGTTATCAAAGAAAAAAGAGTAAAATTATCTGCATGGAAGAGAAAGACATATTCATTACTGCTGGAAATTCAACCTATCCTGAAGTTGTAAATGAAACAGATAAAAAAGAAAGACATGGCTTTTTAACTGATTCATGTATATCAGATTACTTGCTGCTATAAATACTTTGGAAAAGACTTAAAAATGCATACTACAAGATGTAAACATTTTCTGAAATCAGATGTTATCATTGTAAAACTAACAGTATCAGTAACCACTACAACTCAAAGAGCAGCCTTGTTGGGTAAGATGCCTTTGTCAGACCTGTCATTGAGAAGTTGCCTCCATGTCTTTCAGAAAAACTGGAAGAATGTTGTTAAGATGTATACAAAATGTGTTGAAAGGACTTGAAAAAGTCCTTTCCATGGACCAGAAACATGGATAAGAATATGCCTAAGTAAATTATACTGAATACAACATTTTTCAAAACATGATCTCAAGCTACGAGATAAAATGGAAGACCTGAGAAAGATAATCCTTTAAGTTGTTATGAAGAAAGAAGTATTCAGATGAATCAGAAATAATGGAAAGTATATTTTTATTCTGCTAGATGAAACAGATATATGTCACTGTGAATGTAACACAAGTTCTTTATTAAAGACACCTCTGAATAAGTAAAAGACAAAACCATCAAAATAGGTGGTGTCACTACACGAACCCCCCAGTTTTGTATGACAATTTTCTTCTGTATTGTGATGTTGTTTTTTCAGTATTTTCAAAATACTTAGGCTATAGTTCACAAAATGCCAGTGAGTTTGAACAAGATTTTCTTTCTTCTTTTACCAGGTTTTAACGCAGTAAACCTTTCATGGGCAGATAAGATATTGATCTTAAAGGTAATTTTACCTACATAGTGACATTATTATTATTAATCTACAGTTATATTTAAGATAGATAAGCGGCTTTGGCTTTGCTATCTTCCAATCAAGTGAAAAAAAATTTGACACAGTCTATTGATTTTAAAATTATGCTTATAAATTAAACCTTTCAAAATTATTCTGGAAGCAACAAAAATTTTAGGGTTGTTACCAGTTCTTCTGTTATAGATTGTCGAGTAAAAATAAACCAATTTTTGTAAATTTGTTATAAAGATTTTCAACATATTTTAAGATACATTTCAAAGAAAAAAGCTTTGAAATATACTGCATTCTTGTGAAATAAAAAAAAAAGTTGCTACTGACTTTAAAGATATTTTGTAAAGTTCAAAAAATAGAAGAAAAAATGTGATGTGATATATCAATTGCTGGAATTAACAACTGCTATGTGAACTGTATGCTTAACACCTTCTTTAAACTGAAAGTCTACAAAAGGTAAACCCTAAGTAACCCAAATGGTAATAGAAAAATAAATACTGTATCTTACGTGGTTTAGACAGTGCAACAAATGGAAGTATATCCTTGTGACTGAAACACAACAATATGAATCAAAAAGTGTAGTACTTTACAGAGAATCAATTATCTTTTATATAAAAGTTATATGACAGTTGTATGAGTTAAAATGAATAGTGTAACCATATCTCACTGTTATAAACATGAAGAAATTATTTTAAATTTGATTATAAATTGTATACACAGAAATTTTAAAGACTCATAACTTGGTAAAATTTATTTGAGTTGATGAGTATAGAACTAATTAAACCCATGATTCAAAGTATGGAGGAGTTGCAGTTTCTTATAAAAAAAACCCTACTAAGTAAAATTATTTTAAAAAACACAGAACCCCAAAACCCTAGAACAAGAAGGCCATCTACTCATATGCAAATGCGGGAATCTGTTTCTCTAAATACATTCTTCTAAACATCTGACTATGTCTATCCCTGACCAATAACATTACCCTGGAAGATAATTGCATTTTTAGTAAGAACATTTTCTTATTGTGTACCTTGCATTTGTCCTTAACTTGTAAGTTAATTTTAGATTGTGTGTTATTGTCTCCATTACCTATAATGTTCAGGGATATTTTTAAAAATTGCTTTACTTTGATACATTTTTAATGGCTCAACAGAAAACCAGAATTAATGCAAACAGAAATTCGCGAAAAACTACATGGAACTAACTAAATTTGAGGTATATCAAAGGATCAAGGGAGAAAAGGATGCAATAAGAAAATTTTCACAGCCTCTGAAATAGATCACTTTATCCATGATTTTGCAGTCACATAATTAAAAGAAGAGTAGATTATTGCAATCAAGATGATGAATACTTTTTTCTGATCACTAATTACATGTATCTGAACAAGAGCAAAAATTGATGCAGTATAAATGAGATTAAATTTTTTCTGATTGCAAGTTATTTATTTTGTTGGATATGTTTCTATATAAAAATATTTTTTTTACCTGTGGAGAATTTTTATATGATAAACATAATGTTACTATAAACTCTAAGAGATACGCAGCCATAGGATGAAAAGAAACAGACATAAATTAGTACATCAGAAATTCTGATTGAGTATAAAGATATTTTCTTATAGGGGCACCCAGAACTTCTCCAGGCAACCTGTTCCAGTGTCTCACCACTCTCATTGTGAAATATTTCTTCCTACACTTCGATCAAAACCTACACTTTTCCAATTTAAAACTATTGTCCCTCATCCTATCACTACAGGCCCTGGTAAAAAATCTCTCTTCATCATTCAGTATTGACAGGCCACAATCAGGTTTCCTCAGAGCTTTCTCTTCTCTGGGCTGAACAACCTCACCTCTCTCAGCCTGTCTTCATAGGAGAGATGTTCCATCCCCCTGAACATTTTTATGACCCTCCTCTGGACAAACTCTAGCAGGTCCGTGACTTTCTTGTGCTGGGAACCCCAGACCTGTATGCAGTACTCCAGGTGGAGTGAAACAGAGGGGCAGAATCACCTTCCTTGACCTACTGCCCACTCTGCTTTTGATGAAGCCCAGGATACACTTGGCTTTCTGGGCTGCAAGTGCACACTGCCGACTCATGTCCAGCCTCTCATCCACCAGCACCCCCAAATCCTTAAATCCTTCTGTCATGGTTTGAGATACCCCAAAATCCAGTTCCCTAGCTCCATTCCCCCTCCCACATCTCAACCTGGTGCAAGATGTGTTTTCCAGACAATCACATGGACTCAAAATGGGGAAAGGGAATATATTACAATGACTGTACAAATAAATACTACAATACATTATATACAACCTTGGCTATCTCTACCATTATGTCATCTCTACCATTATGTCATCTCTACCATTATGTCATCTCTACCATGACATAAGTATTTACGATGGATCAGGTCTCTTCTCCCCTCCAAATAAAAGTCCAGGAGGGAAGAAGAACAGATCCCTTCTTCAGAGCAGCAATGTCTCTAAGGCAGCAGGCTCTCTCTCTTCTTTTCTTGCAACAGCTCATAGTTGGATCTCTGCCAGCACACACGAGGGGGTATCCCCCTTGGCCCCTTGACGCAGGCAAAGGGGTTTTCTGTGGGCTACATCACCCCAGACAAAGGTCGTTCCACCATGGTCATATCACGAGCTCAGGGGCTCTTCGCGACAGTCGGGTATCTTCAGAGAATTCAGATTCCTTGTAGAGCCTCTGTGCCCTGCTTCAAGATGGCTGCGAGCTTCTTTGTAGCTTGCAGCAAGGGAGGGCCTCAAGGTCAACCTCCACACACCGTCCTGGCTGAGCTCTCAGGACGACTGAGCTTCTTAGCTCCTTTACTCCATCTAGGACTTCTAATCAGTAAGAGTCCACCACCCTGACTTAAAGAGGGGTCTCAAAGGAGTCTGGGGTCTTTTGGTTCAGTTCTTACCCCAACTCTCTCTGTAGAGCTAGTTCTGCTATCATCTGCTGCTCTTGGCTCTCTCTTGGCTCTCTGTCTCCTTCCAGGAGTCCTCTCTGCAGTGCATGCCATTTGCTGCTTAGTTCAGTTCTTATCTGTCCTGGCTCTCTGCCACCTTCTCTGACCGGTGTTGCTTCTGCTGCCGTTGTTGCTGCTCTGTCTCCACTGCCCATGGTGGAGAAAACATCTCCCGGCATAACTACAGGCACCTAGCCCAGCTTTATGCTGTTCCAGGTCGCTGCAGCTCCCCACTGGGGGCTGGGGGGCCCCAGAGGGCCCAAGGGGCTCCGAACCCCTTTCCTCGTGGTGTCAGAACATGGCTACCACTTCTATCAACCCAAACTACACCTCTTCTCTTCTGTTTGGTTGTGATATGTTTAGATTTTGCAGAAGCACTCATTGGACAAAACTTCAAAACTTCTAGGGCCACCACCCCCTGGGGGTTACCACTTTCAACTGCAGGGGGAAAACTTGGTTTAAACTACTACTCTCTATAGGTAGCTTTCAATCCCTTCATCCCCCAAGCCTGTATTGCTACTGGAAGTTGCCCTGACTTAGTTTTTCACAGGAAAAAGGAAAGGTTGTTTTTCCTGGATAGTGTTGATTTTCATCAATACATTACCACCATCCAATGGACAGATCAGATGTCAATGAAGTTATCATTTGGCAGATAGATGTCATAATTTGTTTCTAGGTTAAGTTGTGAGATCTGTTATTAAAAAACACTAATATTAAATCTACATTATTAAATATATTTATATATGGAAAAGTACCAGTGTAAAAAGAGTCTTAAAACATTGCAAGAATAATTTTGGGATATTATCATATGAAGAATTCTGTTAAGCAGGAAGTACTTCTTGGGGGAACTTAAAAGGTAAAAGCAGCACACGACTTCAGTTTTGTTTGTAAGCACAATAAAGAGTCTGAGAGAATGATAAAACGTGTTGGTTTTTAATATGAGATATAGGATGGAACAGCTGGTACTGTGGAAAAATAACAACCCCCTCCCTTGACACAACCATTCTGCTGCAGAACAGAGCAGGTGTAATCATTGTCTTCTGTGAGGTCTGTATATATGGCATGAAGTAATCCCTACAGAAAAAAAAAGACTTAGTTGGCATAAAATACATGAAAAAATATATTCCAGTGAAGAGAATGTATATTAAAAAAGAGAAGAAAACAGCTTCTCTATGTTTTTGCTATTTTTGTAATCCAAAAGAAGTCAAATAACTGGCCTCTCAATTGTTAGTGTAGTATTTAAGGCAAAAGTTTTGAGTTCAGGGATTTCAGACTGCTTTCAAATTTTATGACTTCATAGTCTCCCACATTTTTGTGAAGGCTGATCAGGGGAGCACTCTTTCCACTTACGAGCTGACCTGGAACCATGACAATAGAACTGTGTTCATGTTTTGTTACTGTTATGTGATTTTCAAAAAAACCAATGTTTGTTAACTTACAGCTACCCTTGGCCACCTCATACTGTTACATAAGCAACAACAATATCTGAGCTGCAAAAGACATTTGATAAATATTAGCAAATTAGCAATGAGGAATCCTGTTACATTTAAAGTCTTGTTTACATAATAAATTGCCTTTCTACATAGAGAAAAAGCGATATAAACTGAAACAATTTGAGAGTAATTTATCTGTTTCAGAATCGGCTTTAGGGAAGGAATAGAAGTGATTAAAAAAGTCCCCATGGCACCTGTTAAGATAAAAAATCATATTTTATATATTTTCCAATTATGTATGCTGATAGCATAATTCAGGGTAAAAAGTGGTAAAAAACCCCATAGACACCCTTTCTCCTTCCCCAACCAGATGTTATCAGTTACTATATTTATATTTTTAAATGCATGCAAATGCATACACGTACACATCACTTCAAATAGACAACAAAAATAATTAATCCAGTAATCCAGATATTTAAGTACCCATCATCTTAAATCAAAGCAGACATGATGGAGCAAATGAAATGTTACAGTTCATCTTTCATTTTTGATGTATATATATGTAGCTTTGAAAATTAAATAAGCCTGTTACAGTCAATTACGATTCAGCATGAGCTCTTTTTCTGGAAGTACTCAAAGCAGCCTCATCATAAGATAGTCTTCTTCATATTTCAACAAGGAATCAAAACATCTGGTGTACAAAGCCTTTTAAAAGTCTTCCCCCTAAAGAAAAAAAATTATATCCCTTGTTAATGGAACACCTGACTGATGAAATATTCTTTCCTGCCCTCACCCCTTTACCTTCTTTTCACATAGTGTCATAGTTTAATCTACTTTGTTAAAGAAACACTCAAAATTTTAAGAAAATCTATGTATGTTCTAGACATAGGCAAGGGATTCAATGTATTTTCATACTGTCAACAGAAATATAAACCTAGATAGAATACCCTGGTTTAGTAGAAACAGTCTCTTATTGTTTTCTTAGCATTTTAAATATACAAGAAAGTATTTTTTTTTGTTGCTTGCATTTTTTATTTTGAGTAGAGTCATCATGTCATTAATATTACACAAAGAAATTGAATAAAAATGCTACTCTGGTTTTGTTGCTCCTTAATACTCTTTAAAATGTTTTTGGTATCCTGGTGTTTTTATTGGCATTGAGTGTCATTATGCTATACTTCATTTTTCATCCTTTAACATAAATTGCATGATTTAAAAGATTATATGTATTTTGGAAAGTTATGTTTTAGAACATTCATGCTCTTGCAACATGTAACCTATTGCTACTACAATGACCCTAATTTATAGGAGGTTGTTTTTAAGTACCTATGAAGAAAGTGTAACACTGCAGAAACTCAATTACAAAACTCCTAAGAAAAATTGTCAAAGAAACGTGCTTACGATTCACAGAATCACAGAACATGCCAAGTTGGAAGGGACCCACAAGGTTCCTTGAGTCCAGTTCCTGGCCCTGCACAAGACCATCTCCAAGAGTCTTACCATTTCAGCTACTGAATTCAGAAAAAAATATTGGTAATTAGAAAAATTAATGTAGATAGGGTCCCTTTCCTGACATTAGAGAAAGTGGTATATAAGAGAATTTGATGTTTGAAAGGAATGAGAACTAGAGTTTGTGCCAGCTACTGGGCTTTGGTAAGGGATTCTCTACTCTTTTATCTGCAAATCAACACCTCACATTCAATTAATAGATGAAAATGTACCCTTTATTAAATATATAACTCTGTCTTAATAATTGTAAAATTCTGATACCATTATAATACATTTGCAATAGGAATGAATAATTTACTGTTTATATTATAGAATTATAACATGGATGTATGCTGAGAATGATAGTAAAAAATGAGTTTGACCAACTCTCTGACACTAGATTTATTCCAATAATGTAGGACAACTAAGGTCAGCATCAGGTTCAAAAGAGAGTGTAGAGTAGGAATCTGGTCTCTTGATAATGGGGTAATGCTAAGAAAAATGTAGATACTAACCAAGTATGAGTCCTCTCTCAATTTGTCTAGCTACACTACCTGGTGCATTGTCTTATTTTCTGTGGTGGTGATTGCACCTCATCTTCAACATACTACATGTGCAACAAATGACATTTGCTGATCAAGTGGTGGGAACTAGAGGTGGGACTTCATGTGAGTTTTGTCTTTTCATTAACTTCAGTAGTTTTGTTGTTTTCTTTTTGCTCTGTCTCCATCTTTTAAACTCCATGATCACTAAAACATGCTCAGAAAAAAAAGTACTGTTAAAATTTGGTAGGGTTTTTTGCTACTTTTCACTTCAAAATGTGTTATTGACTAGTGTGTTCATTGTGCAGTTGGAAAAACACCCTAATAAAATCACAGAGTCACAGAATCACAGAATATGAAGAGCTGGAAGGGACTCACAAGGATCATCAAGTCCAACTCTGAATCTAGATGTCTTTATTTATACATAATCTGATTTCAATAGGAAGTAAGGATTAGCTGTAAAATCATGTGTGTGCTTGGTTATTTTTGTTATTACTTTGTCACTGGGGAGATCATCTGACCTCTGTTGTGTCCTACAGAGAGAATTTTCTGCCCTCAGCAGAAAGATTAGATGGGGAGAAAAAAAATTAAATTTTGCTTAGGGTCATCTTTTATGAAAAAACTTAGTATCAAGAGAACATTTTGTAGCAGATTGGCTTTGATCTTTGCTTGTTTGTTGCTATCCCCTTTCCCATTTACAATGACAAAGTCCACTACAGTGTGGGCTAACCTGCTCCCTGTGACACTGTAATCAATTAATCCCCTTAGCCTTCCTGCCCACCTTACTGTTCATTAATTTGTAAGCATAATTTAGATGAAAAAATACTGATTGCAAGCTTATTCAGTAGTCCAGTCACTATTTTAGACAATTTGTAAAAAATAAGCCCCCTGTAAGTCTCCATATGCAATAGCTTTATTCAGAGCAAATATTTGAATATGTAGATGAACTTGATTCCAGCTAGCAGAAGACTTACAGACCATTAAGGTGTATGCAGACAAACAGTGTGCCAAACAATAAATAGTTGCACAGTATCCCTCTCATAAATATTTGATCAGAGAAGTGGGATCAAAATTTTTCACAGTTGTACACTTTTTTCAGTCTTTGGTGTATGTGTTTAGATATACACACATGCAGGGCCATATTTGAAAGGTAATGGGTCTGTAGACCCTCCATCAATTCTAAAGGTTTGACTTGAAGTTGCACTGACAGGAAATTGAAACATTCCTAACATAATCTGGATCAGAGTGATCAAATATTCCTGTATGCATGGCAGGGCTTTATAAAATATTATTTGCTGTTTCAGACTATTCTCCTTCTCTGCAAAATGGTTTGAAATGCATTGTTGCATAGAATTAGAGAAGAATCTAAAAATGTTCTTTATACTGAAGTACAAAATGTTCACTGTTTTGGGCTATATCTGTAGTGAAACTTTAAAGTCTTTCCCTCCTCTGCCAAAAAGGATTTCTCCATCATCAAGGTGAAGTTGACATATCCTATTACATACTTATACTCAGAGATGTAAAGGTCAAAGGGAGAATTATGACCCAATCCCTCTTTCTAAGAACACAGTAGCAAGGTAAATAAGAACAAGAAGAGTGAGGTTAAATTTTGATGAGGATTCTCACTGAAAGTGGGTACCTGGGACACCAAGACAAGAAGGCCTACTGCAGCATGTACTCAGAAGAGTCACACTTGCTTTTTAGTCTATTGATGGGTCTGGAAATTTGTGTGCCTTAATACTCTACCTAATAAACAATGAAGACTTGGTAAAATATTCGGTAGAATTGTTGTAAATCTCTTCTTACATCAAAAAAATTGACAAGTATTTTGATAAAAAGTTCTTTACCTTGCTCTGGATATATCCAGCATGTTCCCCCATTTCAATAGTTATCCTTCATAAAAAAGAAAGTGTTCTTGTTTCAAGTATGAAATTTTGATATATTTTATTTCCTTTTGACAACTTCACAGTCTTATAACATTTTCCACCATTGCTAGACATTCTTTTCTAGACTTCTCTGATCCCAATGACAGACAAAGTCAATAATTCTGAAAAGCCCTCCTGCTTGGAGCTTCTACTATCATTTTTGTTGGGAAGCATAAATAAGGAAACCATAATTATATGGCTTATAATTAAATTTATATAATTATTTTAATTATATCCTCATAATAATAAGGACTCCTTCAGTTGTCAGAAATTTCACAAATGTGTTGATTCAGTTAAGCTAAGGAAATAATATCCAGAGGAAACCAAGCATATTTGCCATTCATATTCTTAGTTAATGCTATGACCTCTACAGGCTCACCTTTTTTTTTGTAATGATATAGTCCTTGGAATGACAAATTGCTGATACTGTAATTAAAACTTTGCAGAGGAGTGATTGTAATATATGCCAAAATTCTAGAAAAAATTTGGACTCACTTTTTTGAGAAACTACTTTCTGAGAGCTTTCTTTCAGATATATGTAGCATACTGTCATTCTGTGATGTTCAATATTAGTTTGCCTAGGCCAATATGTGTTAAATCAATGCTAACCTGAAGTGTCAGCTTACTTCATTTTGAAGTTCTGAAGCTACTTCAATCAGTTACAACAGCATGGCTCAAGGAGATTTGACTGATGCTTTAAAGCACTGAATTGTTCAGGTTTGCATTTAAATATACCCTTTTTTTTTCCCTTTGGTTTGAGTGCTTAAAATGTTTTTATAACTTGTAGATGCACTCCACTGGGTATATTACTTGTGAAAAAGATGCTGACTGTTTAGGTTTCATCAGCTGTCACCTTAACCTGTCTACTTAAGTTTAAATTTATAATATTGAAAAAGTGTTCCTGGACCTCATCATCCTTAAAATACAGTCTCATGTTCCTGATGAACAGAAGCAGACTGGCATTAAGTGCGGACTATGACTCAGTCACATAATATTACAAAGGTACTTCACATCAGTTTTTATTAAAGCATGTACATCAGCTGATGTTCAAAGGGAGTTTCTTCTGAGGTTTTTACTCATAAATGCATATGCAACAGGCAATCACACAGGCATTGTCCTTGACCAAACTTGTAGTGTTCATAAATTAAGAGATCTACTGCCATGTCATGCATTTTTCGATAAATACTCTTAACTTTTCGTAATTGGTAGCATTTTTATTTTCTTTTAATGGCACTTGACCAACACTAGAAAACACAAAGCTTTATTCTGTTTTATGAAACAAATCTGGCTTCACGGAACAGATCTTTCTAGGAGATATGCCAAAGCACATGGAGAACAGTGAGGTGATTCGAGACATCATGGTTTCACTAAGGGAAAATACAGTCTGACCAACCTAGTGCCCTTCTATGATGGAGTGACTACATCAGTGGATAAGGGAGGCCACAGATGTCATTTATCTGGACTTACATAAAGTCTTTAACATAGTCCCCCACAACATCCTTCTCTCCAAATTGGAGAATGATGGATTTGATGGGTGGACTGTTAAGTGGATTAGGAATTGGCTGGACAGTTGCACCCAGAGTGTAGTGGTAAATTGCTCAGGGTCCCAACAGGAATCAGTGACAAATGGTGTCCCTCAGGGATCCATATTGGGACCAGTGTTACTTTATAACCTCACTAATGACATAGACAGAGGGATCAGGTGTACCCTCAGCAAATTTGCAGATGACACCAAGATGAGTGGTGCTGTTGACACACCTGAAGGATGGGATGCCATTTAGAGGGACCTGGAAGCTCAAGAACTGGGCCCATAGGAATCTCATGCAGTTTAGCAAGACCAAGTACAAGGTGCTGCACCTGGGTTGGGAAAGCCTCCCATATCAATACAGGCTGGAGAATTAACAGATTGAGAGCAATCCTTCTGAGAGGGACTTGAGCTGGATGAGAGGCTGAACATGAGCTGGCAATGTGTGTTTGCATGCCAGAAAGCCAAGTGTATCCTGGGCTAATCAAAAGCAGCGTGGGCAGCAGGTCAAGGGAGGTGAATCTGCCCATCTACTCCATTCTTGTGAGATCCCACCTGGAATACTGCATCCAGCACTGGGGTCCCCAAGATAGGAAAGACATTGACTTGTTGGAATGAGTCCAGAGGAGGGCCACCAAGCTGATCAGATGGATGGACCACCTCTCCTACGAAGAAAAGCAGAGAAAATTGGAATTGTTCAGTCTGGAAATGAGAAAGCTTAGGGATGACCTAATTGTGGCCTTCCAGTACCTGAAGAGAGCTTACAGGAAGGATGGGGCAAGACTATGTACAAGGCATATAGAGACAGCACAAGGGAAAATGGGTTCAAATTGAAACAGAATAGGTTTAGATTAGATATTAGGAAAAAATTCTTTACTGTGAGGGTGATGAGGCACAGGAACAGGTTGCCCAGGGAAGTTGTGGCTACCCTATCCCTGGAAGTGTTCAGGGACAGTTTCGATGGAGCTCTGAGCAATCTGGTCTAGTTGAAGATGACCCTGCCCATGGAATGGGAGTTGGAACTAGATGATCCTCAGGGTCCCCTTCCAACCCCAAACATTCTGTTATTCTATGATGGTGATTCTATGATTAGTGACAGTTCATGACACTAAAAATGTCAGAGAACTAAGAAAAGTTGGTCCCTCTTGGGAGAAGAGGTTTTTACTACTGTAAAGACACCTTTGTCCAATCACCTGTATTGAGAAGAAGGTCTCTGAGAAAAGACTAAAATCAGCTATGTTTCTTGGCCTTACTGCAGTAGCAGCCAGCATGAGTTAGTTGAAGTTAGTAAAACTTTTGGCATGAACTGATGAACTTTAACTGGCATTTTTCTGTAACAGAATTAGATGAAAACAATACAAACCTGTTGCAAACAGAGTAGTTTTGGTGTGCTTAAGGAAACATACAAAGATCATACACAACCTGATGGACATAAACATGTCCAAAAGTGACCTTAACAGAAAGATTTGGGAGCACCAACAATGGCAGCAAAAAATCAGAAAATGACAGCGCGATTTGAGAAGGTAAGAATCCTTACCGAGCTATTCTGTACCCAAATCTATAACTAAGGACAGTTAAGAATACTGGAGGTAACCATAGAAAAGATTTTGTTGAGAAACTCCATGACACTCCCCAGGATCTAGGATTGTGTCCCTAACCTCTGGGAAACAAAAAAGAATTCAGAGGTCCTCACAGACCTGGGTCATGCACTGCAGCACTCACACCACCGAACTGATCAACATGACCTTCCTACTGGCTTCATTGTCTTTTGCACAGGCTGGAAAAGTCACACAATTAGTAAAACTGCATGTCTGTGATGTGTTTTAGTATACAAACCCATTTAGCCACATTATCACCAGGTCTTAAACGGCTTCACAGGGAGAAAGTTCACATTTTTTTTAGGAAAAACATAAGTTTTGTTAGGAAGACAGTTTCTAGGAGCAGTTTAACCATGTTTACAATTGGAAAACACCTCTTTGTTCTTACATTATCATTGTCCTCTAACTGAAACATTTCTTCTCCCTTAAAACAGATATTTTTATTTTTGCTGAATCTTGATGAGAAAACCATATTCTCTGCCAACACTTTGAAGGGCCCAATTGTTTTCCTCTCCTTGTATGACAGTCACTTCATCTCTCTCCTGGGAAGATTCCTGGTAATATTTGCTTGATGGCCTTCCAGTTTGAATTAATCTCTTTGGACATTAGTGACAAAATTATAGGCCTGTGTTCCAGTATCCTGAATAATGGTATTCATCTTTTTTTTTTATTTGGAATAGTTACCCTATTGGGTTTCTTTCATGACCACATCACATAGGCAGATCTTACATTTCAGTATTAAGCTCAAGGTTTATAACACACATCCTTGTTGACCTTTACATAGACATAGCTTTTATTTTGCACTATTAAATGTCACATCATTCCCAGTTTTTAATGTCACCTAGTGCTTGCTGATAGTCTGACCCTTATACGTTCAGACAGTACTTTCAAATTATGAGCCACTGACAAATTTTGTTGTTAGTTTTTATGTTAGAATCACTAATGAAAAGGAATTTAAAGACGAACGCTGAGATATGAAAATAATCTCACTCCAATCATCTTCCTTTTAGACCATGTTTCATGATATTGGTCTTAGCTTGGAATATGAAAGTAACAGAAATGTGGTCATTATGACAAGTCATGAAAACTGGAACTGCAATATTTTGATATAGTTCTTCATATACTTTTTTCTAAATGACTGGATGTTACCTTATCTTGGCAGTTCTTAAAAAAAGATAGAAGTAACAGTGCAGAAATTCATGAACACAGCATTTCAGAAAAGATTTTCTTGTCTGTATTCAGTCAAATATCAAAACAAAGGAAGATACATACCCACAAAATTTTTATAGAACTTTATGGATATACAAAAAAAAAAATGTTTAGAAGATATGAACAAAATTTCAGATCAGTGAGACTCAAAATTTCAGTATTTTATGTAAGCAGTTTCACATCTCTCTTGTAACTAACTGTACTTTTTACTTATTTTTCTTTTATTTAAAATTAAATAAATGAAAATATTTTAGATGATCAGAGATGAAGTTCTGCTTTAATTTTATAGTTTTTACAGTAACCAGCTCTAGGGAAAAAAAGAGAAAAAAGAAAGTAATCTAAAATTGAAAGCTGTTATTAAAGTGGATCATTGTATTGTAAAAACAAAATTGCTTTGTGAGGGCAGCAGACTTTTTTCTCTGCAAAATAGCAGCAGTAATTCTCCATTTGTTTTAAGCGTCAGTACAAGTCCGTGGAGAAAATGTCATGTCAAACTGATGGAAAATTATTTCAACGCAACTATGCTATGAGACATTACTGTGTCAAGACAACGGTAAAAACATGTCAGTAAAAAAAGCTATGGAAATCCAATAATATGTCAGTCTAGCGGTTTTCAATGTAGGTATTTGGAGATTATGTTAAATTGCTGAGATAATAGAATGCTATCAGTGCCAATTATGTTATTATTTTAAAGCAGAAAATGAAATCAACATTACTTGTAAGATCAATAAAATTAAAACCATATTCATCATATCTTAAACAATCTACTGTGTATTGGCCAGATTCATGATTAATTGCAGCTGGCACAGCTCCTCTAACTTACCCCTATGTTACTGTCCTGTATTAGATACCCTCTGAACATTAGGAGGTGAAGAAGGCTTCAATTGTATGAACTAAGTAGATAATTAAGAACAATCATTTCATTAGATATTAACTAAGCAAATTACTTGGATCCTGCTGAGGGTTATGCTAGCATTTGTATTTCAAGTCAAACCCAGTTTCTGTAGTAGTACCTCTCACGAGTTGTCCTGACCAGATACTGACATTTCCAAAATGCAACCTGTAAAGAAGCCTGTTCTGTGGAATCCAACCCAGAAGGAAGTTATTACGACAGTATTAAAACGAGTCCTGTAAAATAATGTGCCAGTCTGGGCTGCTTTTGGCCTATTTCCTCCTAATCACGTCTAAAACTCTATGTCAGAGTTCTAGAAAAAAAAGAAAGAATATCAAATTTTTTAAATCTTTTCGGAAAGTCTCATTCCTCTCCATGCTCTGCAAGGAGGCCCTTGCACTATGAGCTCTCCCTATATCAGCACACAGTCTACCTACGTTTGCTGTCAAGCAACAAGGGCTATGACATGGCTTCTGTGGCACTGGTAATAACAGTGCCTCTGACAGACCTTATGAATTCAGTTTGCTTGAAATCAAAATGATAGGAGAATTTATTTCTTTTTCATTGCTGATTGTGTTTCTGCTCCTCCTCCCCCCTTTCTTTTTAATTGTTTTCTACAGAACTTTTTACATCAATTTGTGTTGGAATGTGATGCCATGACTTCCAGTTTAACTTTGCTCCTCTTAACATCTGGATAAATATACAGTTACTTTCTCCCTGTAGTTCAAACCAAAGTTAATGTAGTTATTAACTTTTATAAGAATTTTTATTAAAAGAACAGGAGAAAATTCTGCTGCACTTGAAAAGTTACAACTGAAAGAATGAAATCCACTATATTAAATCTTTGTGTTAAAACCCCTACATTTTAATGTCTTTGAATTCGAGACAGAACTTAATTTTAGGAGATTTGCTTCAGATTACTTTTGGTATTAATTTTTGTGCATACAGAAAGGACATAGGCCAATGAGCTGCTGAACAGACAGAATTTCTTTGAAAATCAGTGCTTCGTTAGTTAATTCTTATTTAAGAGAGTGAATCAAAGAAAAAAAGAACGGCAAAGCATCTACCTTTTTCTTAAAAGTAATAAATTTATTATAACATGTTAAAACAGAAAATAAAAACTTTTCTGAACCTTCTTGGAAATGAATCAATAATTTTAAATTCTAACATTCAATTGTTTGTGTAGTAATAAACTCCCAAGTATTGGTAAAGTTTAATCAATATGACCATTGGAAAACAGTTGAAACAGCTACATGACATACAATTGAGGAAATCACAAAGAATCAATTACTCCTACTAGGTTAAACTGTACAACATGAGGGAAATATAGTTACCGCAGGTCAGAAGCTGTTGTGAGAAATCTCTGTTTAATATTTTCCTTCCTATTTTAAGAATTACATTTTTTACTCAATAATTTCAACTAACCCAATAAGAGTAAAGAAAACAAAGATGGTATCACGGAAGTCTAATAATTTTAATGGCAGATACTGAAAGTTTGTCTATAATTTATCTATAATCAAATGCTTAACTTGGAACTACTCCTATGAACCAAAGAGTCAAAATTTTTCTCATCAACGTAGTGTCTCAGCAGAAAAGAAGCAGCAGGAATTTTAGAAAAACAATTATTATGAATCAGTTAGTCTTGATTTTGAAGCACAGCCCGTTACCTGAAATCTATTTCTTCTAACTTAATGTGAAGACCAAGGAGGAATCTGAAAAAGCTTTCTGATGTCTTTTGTGTCATACATTACTCTCAGGAGTGGGACACGCATGGAAAGTTAGGTATTTTCTCCACAGGCATATTATACCAAATTTGTCTTGTCAGATTCTGGAGCCAGGCAAGGATGTCTGAAAATGCTATGTTGCATTAGCACTTGTTCTTATGGGAATGGATCGTGGTTTCTTCTTGTTGCTGGCACCATTCCCCTTAGATTTGAGTTTCCTTGTATTTATTACATCAGTGCATTGCTTTCACGTTCAATAATTAACCTTGATGTTAAAAAGTTTTCAGCATATGTTTGAAATAATTAATGTTAATTGCTGCATGAACTTTGAGTGATCCACCAGGAAGCAGTTCATTCCAAAAAGAACATTTTCCATCTGAGTACACAGTCATTAAAATACATAATCTACTAATCCTTATACCTTTGTGCTGTCTCCCTTTTCTTCTGCCAGAAAAACAACAAAAAAGAAAATTTTCCCAGAACAGCCATTGATCTTGATTTTATAGGGAAGAATTCAGAGAACACATTTTAAAATGTGGGACTGGAATTTCCCTAAGGATAATAGTTAAATAATGTCAATATTTGTGAAAACTAACATATCCCAATGTTTTTATAATTTTAAATATGCAATGTTGTGTTTATACTTGGCTGAAAAAAATGGGTACTCATGCTTAATTTACCCCATTGTAATACTTTGCTTTTCAGGATATGTCCAAAACATAACTTTCCTGTGCAAACAACAGGAAAGAACTGAGAAACATAGAATTCATGAGTCAAGTGCCTTCAGGCAGAAACAAACTTGTGTATCTTGTCTACAACTGTTCTTGTGAAGGACTGTGTTCCAGTTTTAACTATCAGCTCCCCTGATGATGGTGGAAGGTCAAGCTTCAGCCTCTGTAAACCTCTTGCTCGGCTCTTCTGCTGGCTGTGCCCTTGAAAGCACAGTGGGGAGACACTAGTCAGGAAGTATGCTTGGAAGAGCACAGAGTGCATGTTCTCTTGCACTGATGGAGAAGCATCTGAAGTCCTCTCTGCATTTTGATAACTGGTGAGCAGCTCTCCCCTGGAGTGCAACGTCATGCTGAGTGCATTACCAGTTCTGTAACCAGGGCTCAGGACAGAAAGCTAATGGTAAAATTATATCCTCTCCATCCTTCCAGTTACCTACGTGTCAGAATTCTTTCCAAAGTGCATAGAAAGATTTTGTATGTCTTGTTTAATTTTAATGTTTGTCTACAGATTATATTGCCAAGTAATGTGTGTAAGGCTTTAAATAGACATAAGTCTAAAGCTCAGGATAAAAAAAAAAGCTAAATAATTTGTAAGTTTTTTTGGTTTTAGCAGGTACTTTCTGAAATTTTATCATAAACTCAGCAATTAAATGACCAGTGCAGTCACAATGAAAGCTGGGAGGAAATGACAGCAGTGTTTACTGAGAGCTATTTTCAGACTTCCAGAGTTTCCTTAAATTGTTGAAAGAAACAATGTTTCTCCAAATCTGCAACTGGCAATTTACATTCCGCTTAGGTGTTCTGGTGAGACCTTTATAAACCTGGGGATTTCAGGAAAGTAGGGACATGGTTTAGTGGTGTACTTGGCAGTGCTAAGTTAATGACTGGGCTCTGTGATCTTAAAGATCTTTTCCAATCTAAACGATTTTGTGATTCTATGGTTCAATTTTTACAGAAGATTACTGAGCAATTTCCAAATATACCTGGATTTGACCATAGCTCAGTCTGGAAGCTAAGCTTATAATTAAGTCATTGCTACCAGATTCCTTTTTTGATGTCAATTTCCATGAAAATCTTAATTTCTGAATGTACTATATCTTAAAACTGTATTAGATTTTTAATTGAACCAACAGGAAAATGAAGAAAGATTTTAATATTCTTGGGTTCACAGAATAGTTATAGCCAAACAGAATGCATACTCTAAGTCAGAAGACACAATTTTGTATAAAATAAATAAATAAAAATTCTTTAAAAATACTTTTTGTTAATAAAGAGTAAGTATTTAAAGGAATTTTTGTGCTGAAAAATTTTTGTGCTTAAATCCTTTAAGTCATATGTCAATTAAACTATGACACCTAAAAGTGAAAGTTAACAGACTTTCAGGGAATTTGGATGTAATTTCATAAACCTGGTCATAAGGCTCTTTAAAGTTTGTTTAAGCTCAGTATCTGATGAAGCCACCAAATTCCATGTGCCCTGCAACAAAATCTGTTCCATAGAGCACACCATAGGAACAAGGCAAAAGAAAGGTGGGGTTCTTTTACCAATATTTGAACATGTTAAGGTCTGATTTGAATTCATTAAGAAAACCTAGATAAATGAATCATATGCAGCTTGAGACTATGATAGAGAAGTGTGCAATTCAACTTCACAAGAAGACTGGGTTTTCAACAGTATACAAAAAAAGGCTGGGTTTTTTTTATTCTTTTTTTTATTCAACTGGAGTATTATTGCAGCTTTATAAGTCAATCTTAAGGAAAAACGTAAATATCAAGTACACAGGTAGTGCTTTTTGCTAACCACAATTAACTTAAAATTACTTGGTTGATTGTTTGCTATTGTCTCAGTTGTACCCACAGGAATTACTCACGCAAAACTGATGCAAACAGTTGTGACAATCAAAAAAATTACTTCCTCAAGCAGTATGTTCTGGCTGTCTAAAACAAATGAAAGAGAAGCGAATTTCACCCCTCACTTCAATCACTAAAGCTGAAATGTAAGCACAGGTTCACCTGTAGCTGTGGTTTGAAGGGTAGTGTAAAAACCACATTGGTTAAAAGTCAAATGAATGTTTGCCCTGTGGCTATGCAGGGTTGCTGCAGATTATGTTGACCTTACATGTGTCCTTAGCCAGTCTAAACAATCCCATTCTTTTTAGTACATTATGTGCTTTCTGCCTGCCTACCACATGCACATCTAATTGATCCCCAAGAAATCACATATTACAGGAGTATAATGTTGTATCTCTCCACAGTAAATTAAAAAAACACAAACTCCCAACCCCCCCAAATCAGAAATTAAAAAAACCCCACAACTAAACCCATACAGTTTGATAATGGTGCTTATCTTTTCTTTTCCATTACAATCCCAATGAAGTGTGTGTAGCACCAGCTTACTGTCAAGGACAGTTTTGTCAAAGTTTTGAAGGTTTCTATTACTGAACTTTAAGCTTTGGACATTGTTGTGATGTACTATTTTGCTTTCATTTAGTTTTGATACTGTTAAGTATTGGTGAAAACCTTTTACAACTTCTGTTACAAATTTGATAAAAATCAAATTTAGAACTTGGACTAGATGGTCTCCAGAGTTCTGTTCCAACCCCAGTCATTCTCTGAAATTTCATTTTCACCATTTAATCATTAACAAAATATAAAAAAGCATTTCCCTGCAACCTTTTAAAAAGATTTATATAATCAAGTGTGTATTTAATTAAAACCATTACTGAAACTATTTATTATGGAAAAAATATTCAGGTAAACATACTTTGATATTTTAATTAATATTTTCTTTGATTCATGTTTATAGTGTCTGTTTTTGTTTTGATAAAACACTTTTTCACTAGTCAAAGTATGGAAATTTCCATCCAAATATATATTCTTCAAACTGAACTACAAATGAAATATGATAGAATTGATTCTACTTTCCTGTTCTGGGCATTTTTTTTCTCCTTTTGAACTTATTCTTTGCTATTAAACAGTCAAAAGAGAACCCACAGTAATAATTTATTTTCCTCTCAGTAGTGCACATTGAACCTGGAGGCATTTTGTTGTCACGTAAATTCTACACAGTACAATAGAATGGCAGTAGGTCACTATCCTCTCAAAAGAGACTCCAAAGAAAATGAGGTGATCGCAACATCAAGTGGGCCATCTGTAAATCTTACAGTGGTGCAACCAACATTAAAGCTAAAATGTTACAATGGGGGCTTGTCTTCCCTAGAGGAGACAGAGAGGTTATAAGCACTAGGTGAAGTACTTTGAAATACTAGTAAATTACTTCATGATCACATACAAATATGTTTGCTCTGTTTGGGTTGTTCTCCTACAACTCCATGTTTTAGCTCACTCAGAAAACCTATTGTCTATGACTTGTTTGTTTGAAACAATTGTTTCTTCCTCAGAAGACAGAGTAGTAAATACTTCTAGAACTTCTGGCTTTGACAATTTCCCCACTAAAAAACTCCACTAAGAAAAATATAAAGTTTCATTTTTTTTTTTTTCTGAGTGGCCTATTTTAATTAATAATACTTTTTAAATAAAACCTGGGCTCCTCTGAAATGCTTCGAAATTTTGAGAAAACACATTTTGACTAAAAATCCATGTTTTTATTCAGGTCCAAAATATGTATTTGATTTTTAATGTTGAGGAGAAACAGATTTGGGCTTTTTTCATTCTGAAGAAATTCATGAAGTTATACTGAGGCTTTGGAATCATCAAAAAAGTTTACTACCAGACTGGATATCAACACAGATGAGGAAGACTGGACACAGATTTTCAGAATAACATGCCATATTGCCAAATAAGACCAATAAACCCATGACTCATACATGCTGGAATGTGACTTCTCCCAGAAGCAAAGGCCAAAACCAGGTAGATGTTTTCATTGCTCTGAAAACTGTAGAGCAATTACATGAGGTACCGCAATTGATATACTCCTTCATTGCTGTAGAAAAAAAAAACCCCAAACAATCAACTACGTGTGAAGTATTGTGTGAATTAATATGTGAGAATGACTAATGCTACCTACAAAGAGAGAAGTTATCAGGGATATGGTTAATCACCTCAATTATTTCTCTATATGTTCATTCCATTTTAATAAGTTTCTGGCAGAGATTCTCAAGAAAACAGAACCTATGACTGCTCTTATTCAGTTTCCTTTTTAGGATACACTCTCTCTGCAGAGAGTCTTATGGATCTTACTAGCACCTAACAATTTTGATATGAAAACCCCACTATTTTTGGTGGCTTGTGGCATAGTAAAGACTGTACAGTGAATGCTTGATATTAAAACAGAAAGAAGGGAAGGTTATAATGAGAAACTCAGAAGGTCTTTAAAATGAGTGTCACTACAGTACAAATGTAATAAAAAAAAGGTCAAAGATATTTATGGAGGTCACATAACATAGAAAAGGTTTAGCAAGATCAAGTTGTCACAGCTGACAAAGATGATCAGATGACCAGCGTACAACTAGCCTAAATCTTACATTAATCAGTGTTGGTGTCATTCACTTTTTCTTGAAAACTTCATGAGCAAATCAGTTTTTCCTAGAAAAGATCTTGTCTTGTGCCTTCTTACCAAAGCATCTGGAAAATATGGAGTGATCATTCATTGTCTTTGTTACCTACTCTCAGAACCCACATATTAAATGTCATACAGTTAAAAAACAAAGTAGAAAATATTGATATTAATAATATGATTCAGAAATATTTCAGAAAGGACAATTTACTTTTCATTAAGAAACTATGAATTGTGTAATTTGAAAAAGCAAATATGTCATATTTGTTTTCAGTCATCATAATGTTTTAAAGTTCATGGCAAACACCTCTAGTCAATAAGAGCATCAATTTTTATATTTTACATAATTTAATGTATGAGTGCTTTTTATTACTGTTTTAATGATGACATGATTTAATATATATGATTCCTTCTTTCTAATGCATTTGCTTGTCTATTTCCTTTTAATATAATTTGATCATATTATGTAGAAGATATTATAACCATTATGTCAAAGCATTAATATCATGGGTCGAATAATGTCAGTTTTTATTAAAATGTTATTAATGAACATTTATTTTAATGTCTTTACAGAAAGAACTCTGGAATATTAATATACCTACTTAATCTTTACATTACATCTGTGTATCATAGAGTGTTTCAGATGTGAATCAGAGAAGTTATTCACCTTCATTTTAAAAATATCTTGTAACTCAAAATAAAAGTTTAAGCTAACAAATTTATTCTATATTAAATGGTAACAACAGTTCAGGGAAATGGAAATGATACTTCAAATTAGATTGGTGGCAAAAAATGGAATTGCAAGAGTCAATTTTCTCTTCCTTGCATGGCAGGCATCTAATTCTTTGTGCAGAAAGGTTAGGGTCATCAACATTCATCATTATTATCACAGATGTTGATAAATTTATCTCATATATGGAAGGATTACACATAATTGACAAACTGAATAAGGCTTGTGTGATAACTAACAATGAGCGAATAACTGATAAAGAATAAATTATTTAATAGAACTAAGATATTGTTGACCTCTTTTTTTCTTTTCCAGCTTAGGACAATTTCTTCAGTGAGCAACATTTAGTGTCCTGGTTATTCAGACAGGGTAGACTGACAGACAAGCTGCATCAACTGCTTGGGGTAAGGCCAAAGCATGTGGTGGCAGGATCCAAGTTTTGGTCTAGGAGCTTGGATTTCCTCCACTTCCCTCCCTCAGGATGGAAAAATGGAGAAGCTCCAGTCCAGCCTGGACCAGATAGGAAGAGGAGAAATAACCAGATTTGGAGCTACCCTGTGGGGGCGTACCTCTAGAGAGAGACTAGCAGTGGCAAAGAAATGTTTATCAAACTGCCTGGTATGTCCTCTGCTTTGAAAATAATTCTTTTACAAATATCATGGAAGTCTCTTAATTAGGAAACTATAGGATGTTTTTCATTCTTTTCACTGGGATCAACACAGTGGGATCGTTTTATTGTCCTTTGGTTTCCACTTGTTACAAAGCCTGTTTAAAGGCTATTCAGGGATATTCATTAATAATGATCCCAGACAATAGTATGATTCTATAATGAATTGTAAGTAACTACTATTATCTGTATGACCGACATACAGATATATATATGACCAGCATAATTATTAAATTAAAAATTTAATAATTTTTAATTTAATAGAGTCTAAAAGTACAGGACCCAGGTATCTTTTTCGTTTAGTTGTCTTTGTCTAGAACACAAGCACCTAAATTTGTTGACATGGCTGTTTCCAGATGGTAAACTATAAGCAATCTCAGTAATGGAAGGATTTAAGAAATATGACATTTTAGGTGCTAATTGTAATGCAGTTTTTGTACATTTGATGTGCAATGATACAGCTCTGCCCTTTATTATAGATCTGGTTTTGTTTGTTTAATAATTTCTCTTATATTATCTGCAAGACTTTATTTATCACAGTTTATTTCACAAAAGGCAATCTCCCTCTAAATATGTCTCTAATTCCACAGATTACTCTGTAGTACATATGTTTGACTGTGTCCTCATTTCAAATCTGATCCGTGGTTTGCTCAGTCTGTTTTTACACACAGAGAAACTAATCTATTTAAAGTTAATTTTTTTTGAAGTACAAGATATTTAGTACTATATTGCAGTTTACATTTTCTCTTGAAAACTATAGTTGTTGTAAACGTTAAATGTCTCTTTTCCTGCAACAGGTGGAAAGATTGATGACTTCATTTTTGCTTTTGTGCCCCAACTGCCATTAAATATGTTTCAAATTGCTGAGTATTTTCCAGTTCTTTGAAATGCTATTACCGGACTGACTGAGATGTTATTTTTTCCCTTTTGTGTTTTCTTCAACTCACAAACTATGAGTTAGATTTAAGGAAGCTGCAGTTTGGTACCATGAGCAGAGCCTATATTTTTCTCTGGTATTTATTTCTTCATGACTTTTTGCCTCTTCTTTCAGCTTGTATACAAAGGTGGTTTACAGTCCTGTAACAATACAGTCCTGTAACAGTATACAATACTGCCTAGGAGCTGCATTCAGCAGTAGGACAAGAGAAGGATACACATACCCTATGACGAGATAAGTTTGCAGTCCAGGTTAACGACCTCTTGATTACAATTGTCATACAAAATTAAAAAGGACAATGATTTTGTGGATCTATTTTGTTGTGTGCATTTGGTTTTGATTTAACTTTGTTTGTTTTTTATTGCTACTTTGTAGTCCTAAACCTGGAGCTTGCTGAGTGAAACCTTAGAGGAAAACAGTTACACAATACAAACACATTTTTGTTGCATGAAATATCGTTTTTTTCCCCCCAGGTTAATAATAATTAAATGGAATAAAAAAGATCAATTAACATAATGCTGTTACACAGGTTGATACATTTTCTGAAGTTATAAAATAATCTGGTTTTGGAAAGAAATTTCTGAAGAGGTTTCTGAATCAGTTCTGTCTACTGATTCAGACCAATTGAATCATAGAATCATTTAGGTTGGAGAAGACCTCTAAGAACATCAAGTCGAACCATTAACCTAACACTGCCAAGTCCTCAACTAAACCATGTACATGAGTGTCACATCTATATATCTTTTAAATACCTCCAGGGATGGTGACTCACCCTGAGCAGCCTGTTCCAATGCTTAATAATCTTTTCAGATTAATAATTTTTTCTTAATAGCCTTACATTAATCTACAGAATCAAGAACTCTTTCCCTTACTTAACTTCTAGTACAAATTAGTGTACTGCTTCAGCAACAGACAGTGAGTATTCCCATTCCTTCATCTCCATAGCTTATGACTATGTCATTTTACAGAGAAGTATGGCCTTAATCTCCTTCCTGCAGAATAAACTTGACTGCCCTTGAATATTTTAATGCTAAAAACTGCATCTAGTCTTTAACTTCTTGAGTAACTCTCTAACTACAACAAATAGATTAGACTTTCCATGTTTAAAGAAGACAACAGATGATGTTCCCTGTGCCAGCTCAGTGGTGTTTGTGTTAACACTGCCATTTACATTAGTGCTGCTTACTAGTGGTTGAGATTCCTCTCCATATGCTACCAGAATTCTGGTGGAGTTAAGATGAAATGTGCACCACAATTTTTAGCTTGATGTTTCTGTTCATGCCTTGTCAGAGATTGGCAATCTCGACAAAGCATTACTTTACATTGTATAAATTTGTACTAAACCTGCTCTGTTGAGTTTGCTTAACTGTATCCCCTTCTGTTTCTTCAAGTTATTTAAGTATAACTTTAGCTTCACTACCACATCCTCTACTCTAACCACTGTGACTTTTCTTCAAGTATCCTCCCTTACACTATTCACTGCTGACTAAATAAATTCTACTGTTCCCAAAACTACAACAGAAATAATTGAAAACATGTTGAGCGAATACACTTAGTGCTCCTGTTGTTTCTGTCTTTTCTATTCTTCTCTGTAGCTCTGCTGCCTAGTGATTGTACATCACACAATGGGCCTGTTTGACTCTTATCTCTCTATTACTAGAAAATTGGTAAAAGTTTTTTTTCCATTTGTATATTTCTGTTACACTAAATCTGATCCCTGCTTATACTTTCCAGTTTATATTTTTAACTTATAGCTCACTCGAGTTCCCATTGTAGCTTGTTCTGTCCACACTGACAAGTGAGGTTATCTCATAAGTAATGAAATGAGAAGAAGAGAGTCTCATTAAAAAAGAGGAGGATAGCTTAAGAATCATAAAATGAAATGAAGAAGTCTGATTTATCTGGGTCTTTCAAACTGGCATAACTTTCAGCAGCCCTAACAGTTGGACAGGAAGCAGTTACCAGCATTTAGGTCTTTTATGACTGTCCTAAATTGTTGTGGATACAAATATTTATCTTTTACTAGGGAACAGAGGAACTATAACAGGCCTTGCTTTCTAAAATATATTAGTTCTCTGGTAATATTTTTTTTCTGAAAGTTACTCTGTAGTAGAGCTTACTCCTCTCTATATTTTATCTAAGGTTCCCTGAGATTCAATGTCTGCATTTATTTCTGCTTGACAGGCTAGGATAAAATAATTCCAATATGTTATTTGTTTTCTCCTGAGTGAGTTCAAGTGAATACTTGGCTCAAACAATGTGATGACAGTAAGGGCTCAGTTAATTCTCTTTATGCCTTGTTGGACACCACCATAAGCTACTGTAAATTCAACTTAATGAAAAATCATTGCTGCATCAAGTTTCATTCCTGTTCTAACACAACTGAACCCCTTTTGGTTCAATGCAACAGAATAAGAAGTGCTACTAATAAGAATATAATCCTATCTAAGGGAGAAAGGAACCATACTTACTTTTTCTTTTTTTGTCCAGGGTGTCATAGTGATTCTTCTAGAACTGCTTTCTTTTGACACAACCTTTCACTCTCACTCTTAAAATTCTAAATTGATCATTTCCTGAGCAGCAGAGAATGGTTCAGTAGAGATTAAAGGATGATTAGACAAGCCTCTTAGAAATTTTTAGGATCAATATTGTTTGCCTGTAAGACTCACAATAAGGGAGAAGTCATGTCTAAAACTGAAAAGCAGAGGGGAAATCACAGCTACACAACATAAAGTTCCATTGTATGAAATCTTCCTGACTTGTCAGAGTCCCACTTGGCCTAAGTGAGTTCTGGTTTCTGTGAGTTGACATGTAGTAGGTCTTACAATCTTTCTGTGAAAGCAGAGACCAAGTACTGTCTTTGAGTAGTATATGGCTTTTGCCATCTAATTGTGTCCCAAAGAGTCAGTACATTGCATAAGCAGCATAAACACCAGTATCATAGAAGAATAGTTAAAATGTCATTTATTATACATCTGGAATTAACAAAGGAGAAGGAGGCTTAATTTCATCAATAAAATGCCGAAGCTGCTAAAGGTTATAATTGTTGCTCATAAGTTAATGACCTAGTGTATACTGTATAACGAAATAAATAAGAGTTATATATATTTTAGAATATGTGGAAATTAGTCTACATAAATCCATGTCTAAACACCAGCTTTCTACACTCTTTATTTTGCCTTGGTCCCTCTTGATTCCAGTGGAGTGAGATGAGAAATTGTTGCCAGCATTAATCTATGTAAATAATTAAGGCTGAAGGGAGGAAGGCTGAGAGGAAGTATGATTTCTATGAATCATTTTCCCCTTTCTCATTCTGGCAAGATAAGGAGCTGAAAAAAAGAAGGAACTTACATTGTCTCATTCATGTTTTTCTACCTTTTCTCTAGAAACTTTCTTCACTTGACTCATCTTTAGGTACATACACAAGGATCTTAATAGCAGTTCCCCAGTAAAGGGGATACCGCATAGTAATCTCCTTGGGCAATCAGCAGTACTTTTTCAACTGAAACTTGAAACTGTTAGTATACCTTGGAAGTTTGGACAAGTTCCACATGGCATCCCAGAACTAATACACTAATTATAGGGTTGTCATGGCTATTGCTTGGTCTTTAAAATATGAGCAAACCAATAATAATTATGACACCAAATTTATGATTTGACAATTAAATACAAATGTCCTACAGAAATTTTTCATAAAATCCAATGTGAAATTTCAAAGAATATAATTGGTAAGAGTTTGTGAAAAACAAATGACAATAAAACAAAGAAATGGAAAAGTTACAAGATTTTGAAATACATTCTCATCCTAGTATTCAAGAAAATTTAACCTAGTGGATGTTGTGGATGTTAAAAATGCAGATTGCTGTCCTAATGAAGATAACAGTTGATTCCAAGGAGTCACTATATATCATAGAAACTCATATTTTTGGACTTCTTTGCTGCAGTCTATGGTTCAGGTATATCCTTTAGTAAGCAGATTTTGGACGGAATAGACAGTTATGGTATATTTTTAACCTTTTTAGGTCACTGATCATTGATATGATGTACTGTTTTAGCTCTCAGATGTTTCTGCTGTTGGATCTCTTGAGAGATTATTTCAGTGTCCAACATTCACAGGGAAATCACCCGCTAAGTAACCCTGTGAAAATACTGATGCAACCTACTATGTGCACAAACCTGGTACTCTTTCAAAGTGATCTGTTTGCATTTATATTCTTTAATCTATTCATTCAGGATTGAAGCACTCAAATTCTTAATAGAAAAATAAATTAAATAAACATTGAAACACAGATCCATTAAAAAGAAAGTGTTTACAATGTCTTTTTATCCTGCTAGAATTTCAAATGAGGAATCAAAGGGAGCAAAATATAGAAAAAATGCCAACTGTGTGGAGACTGCATCTGCATTAGAAATTTAGTTTGGATCAGCAAACAGTTTGGAAGTGAAGCTCCCAGTTCTTTCCACTTTGCCCATTTAACTTTCATCACAGAATGCTCTTGAGGTATGGATTCCTTTTGGATGAATTTTCACCCAAGAACTGCATCAAGGTGGTCTCTAGCTGTTACTTGAAGTCTGTCTTTGAGAATGGCTTGGAGCTACTCCAGCACAGCCGCTATGCGCGAGGGATAGTGAAACACGTCCAATGTGGATTTCAGACTCTGAGCACTGAGCCTCCTACTCTACTAGCCTGCTTCTATCACACCACAGTAATTGCTAATATAGAAGTATCCTCATGTTTCTTTTATCTAACAGAAAAGTGTTGTCAATCTTTGCCTTGACATGTCATACAAGGTTAGATCATTCTGAAACCTGTAATACCAGATTATTGATGTTTGAACCTTAAAAGAGAAAAATAAGCTAAATATTAATCATGTGCTTGCATGTAGAGGTTGCTCAAACTCATCTAATTCTCTTTGGTCAGAAATAGCTTGAGGTCAAAGCTAAGAGGAATACTGAAGTTTCTATTACTTCTGAATTCCAAGTGGAATAAGAAAACCCACAACTCAAACTTTTCCTGAAGTATTCCTATATATATGCTTTCAGTAAGGATATTGCCGTCTGCAGATGCCTTATCTAGCCATGTTAGAAAGAGTAATTTACATAGATGTTTGATGTGAGGCACGCTTTGGGAAAAAGATTTCAGATTGTTTGTGTGCAAATCAAAAGGATTTTCATTTTTATTTCACGTTTGAACAAATTTGTGAAGAAGGGAAGAGAGAAAAAAAATAGATATAGATCATTATTTCTTCTCTAACTCATTACAGATTGTTTTCAACTGTATCCCATAATAACATAAAGAAGATGTATTGAGAAGCTAAGTTTTGGGTTGTTTTGATTTTTTTTCTTGAAGCACGAAAAGGGGGAAAAAAGGAAAAATCTTTTATTTGTGAAACACCACAGTATTTTATTGCAAATTACATATGGGAAATTGCTTCTTTACATAGTAACTAAAAAATAAATAAATAAAAATCTGACTTCTCTAATGAGTATTTCCTCCATTTTTTTCTTTTTAAGCTTGAAGAATATTTTGTCAATAGAAATGACTTGTGTTTGAAAAAATGAAACCTCTTCTTCTGCAGTAGTTACTGTGAGGGATCAGAGAGAAATAAATGTTCAGCTAAATATATCAGAAGATGCAGAGGCTTGCACAATATTTCTTTTACATCTTTGTCCATATAGCTAGATTATGTAGTTACTATCGACACTAATTTAATATTACTATATCGGCAAAGAACAAGTCAGTCAAAACCACTGATGTCAGCAACTGTTATAATATTGAGTTATAATATCATTAATCTGACAAGAGTCTGCTGATATATTATCATAATACAGGCTCATACTGAACTGGTCTCAAATATTACCGAAAACAGATCCCCTTCTAAGATGAAATGGTTCAAGAAGTCATGGACAATGCCTAAAATGCTATGAAATAAAAGAAGAAAAATTAAGTAAATAGGTGTGTGCATGTATATGTGAGAGAGAAACATGGGGAACAAATATCTGGCTGCTTTACCGACTTGTTCCTTCATCTTCTGTGTAGAAACAGTTGCTTTTCTGTGGCTTTTTCAGTCAGGTAACAGAATGTGCTGTAAGAACCTTTGACAATATGAAATAAAGAAGGCAGATTGAAGTTTTCTGGGTAAATTTTTAGCTGGCATGGAAACTAGAAAGCTATCTCAATCTCCCACTTCTTCTGAAGATGAGTTACTTTGCAATGTGAAAGCTGGAGATGAATGATACAGCCAAAATGTACTGTAACATTAATGCTATTCTGTGCTACGTCTGGAACAAAAGACTGCTTGCTCTTTCACAGGTGCTTTTGACTGTCCAGGGTTCATTAGTTTATGTGGTAGCATTTTGAGACCAGAGAAGGGATAGGCCTTTGCAAGGTACTCTGTTTAGGTAAGTTTGTTTTAAATTTACTACAAAGTGCATCCCTTTTATTGGAGAGAGTGAAGTTTTTAGGTATGAAGTGAATCAAGTATTCAGATGTTTAATGGAGGAGCTATTAAATAGAGAATTTAGACTCAATAAAGATAATTTCTTCTCACTCTTGCTCTGTTCCTCAATTATTTTTTGATACAGTCCTGTATCATCATCATCATCATCATCATCATCATCATCATCATCATCATCATGGCTAGGCTTTGCTAATGAAGATTTGAGAAGGTCTCTACCCACGTTTGTTACAAGCGCGCTGGTGGCTAAAGAGGCCAATATGAGATAAGTGCGTCCGGTTGCAAAAGGCACAACAGAAAGATTCCTTAGATGGTATATTCTGCAGGGTACAATTCTTTCTGCATTGCCTTTTCTCCTCAAGAGTGATCCTGCGTGCTTTCTCAAAAGCATCATCAGTGTTATAGATGGTGTGTCTCCAGACCTTCTGACTGGAGGCCAGAGTAGACCAATTATGTTAATCAATACGGCCAAGGCTGAGATGTTGTTTCAGAGAGTCTTTGTATCTTCTCTTTGGGGCTCCTCTCATGTGGCAGCCGGTGGCAAGTTCACCATAAAGCAAGATCTCAGGGACATGATGGTCCTTCATCCTTGAGACGTGTCCTGCCCATCGCAGCTGTGTTCTCAGCAACATGGCCTCAATACTTGTGACTGCTGCTTGTTCTAGAACAGATGTATTGGTCACATAATCTGACCAGTGAATGTTTAAGATTGTACAGAGACAGCGTTGATGGAAGCGTTCTAGGAGTCATGGGTGGTGACGGTAGATGGCCCATGATTCGGATCCATATAAAAGAGTAGACAGCACTATGGCTCTGTAAACACTGATCTTGGTACTTTTCTTCAAGTGTTTATTACGCCAAACTCTTTTATAAAGCTTTCCGATAGCACCATATGCCTTTGGTAACCTGTTGTCTATCTCTCTGTCAATCTTACCATCTGAGGAGATGAGGCTACCTAGGTAATTAAACTGTTGGACTGATTTGAGCTCTGATTCACCAATTGTGATATAAGGATGATGGAAGACTTCCTTCACCTTAGGTTGAAAAGGTTTCCATCAGTACGATATCGAATGTAGATACCGTCCTGGTCATCGAGGTCTGCAATGGCCCTTTGGAGCATCATATTGAAAAAGACTGTGAATAGGGTTGGTGCAAGAACATAGCCTTGTTTCACACCATTAGTTATTAGAAAGGGGTCAGAAAGTGTATTGTCGTATTTGACTTGACCATGCTGATTCTCATGGAGTGAGATACTCATTTTAAGAGACTTGGGGGGACATCTTAAATGTTCCAAAATCTGCCACAGACCTTTTCTGCTCACAGTATCGAAAGCCTTGGTGAGGTCAACAAAGGTTACATAGAGACCTTTGTTCTGTTCCCTGCACTTCTCTTGCAGTCATCTGAGAACAAACACCATGTCTGTGATACTCCTGTTGACACAGTCCTGTACTATAAATATAAATGACGTTTATATTAAGAGTCCTTAATCTTCCACATTCTAGTCACACAAATGCATACGTGACTACCTTGAAATGGGAAATATGCAATTGCATAGTTCATTAAGACATCTTTATTGTGTCACTCAGACCTTTTAGTACCTACCAGACACATGAGAAGTTCCTTTGAACTACTCAAAACAGAGTAGACATCCAGGTAAATATTTGAAGACTGTGCCTCAGGGAGTTTTGAAACAGAGAAATACCTCAAGGGTCATGTCCAAAAAATGAGGAAAAAAGTCAACATTATTTCAAGAATCGAGGCAGAGTATTCAACTCTTGTTCCCTGTGCAATTTAGATTTCTACAAGAACCGGGAAAGAAACAATCCAGCAGCTGCTTTGTAAAGTAGGATAAGAGTGTTTGCTCTGCTTTTACTTGGAAAGAGAGTTATTAATGTAAAGGTTGCTCATTGAACTATATCTGCTGTTGCATAAAGATGAGCTCTGTAAATAAGTACCTTGAGCAAAAGAAATACCTAGCTCAGGTTTCTGCTTCAAATCACAAAAGAGCACTGAAGTGAAATATATCTTGAGAAGAGAAATATTTGTCTTGTGTTACCCAGTTTCTGTAATCTAACAGATATATAGATTATACAATGATATATTTCAGAATTGAACACTATTTGATTAGTTTGGACTTTACAAATGTCAACAAACAAATCATATTTAATACATAAAATAAAGAAAATTGGGCTACTGGGGGTATTGACTTGGTGTACAATTTCAATTGAAAGTCAGGGTCTTGTTGCAGTAGTAGCTTGATATTAAGAGGTGAAATATGAAAATTATACATTCAGTGTACATCATCAGAACACAAAAAAATTTGATCCAGTTTTCTCAGAAAAGTCAGAATTATGTCATTGCCATCCAAATATAAATTGTTGTTACGTGTATTTATATGCACATGAAAACATTTTTTAACATCTTAGAATATATTCTTGGAAAACAGTCTAAATAGACAGCAGTTAGGAAAAAACAGGGTTGAGAGAGTGCAGTAGAGAAGTAAAATGTTGCAGAATTCTTACTGAATGCAATATTTTTTACATTGTGCTATATTAATTTTTACTACTTACCTGTACATACCTCTCCATTTTAAATATAAAAGTAATCTGGATCCCAGTTTTGGAATATTTTCGTTCTTTTTACTCAGCCCAGTTTTGTATGACAGATTAGAACTGCAAAAATTTGAGCTTTTCCAGGTTAAAACACAGCCTTTGCTTGCATCCTGATAAATTTTGGAACAAGACCTGATCAAATATAATCTCCCTAATTCTGAATCTGTAGGGGAAGGGGCAGAAAGCTCCAGTCGGCTAACACTGTCACTGACATAGTCATAGGTGTATCAAGACATCCAGACACTAAATTCACTTTCTAAACATAGCCTGAATCCCACAATGGACAGCATTAGGAGAATTAGTAATTATTTAGATTCACTCAGATTAAAATAGGAATTTTGTTGGATGCCATTTTAGTTATTGATATTGTTCCAAATTGGGATTCTTTGGTTTTTAATGAAATTGCAAGTGAAAGATGCAGAAAGTTAAGGAATCTACGGAATTCTACATTATATGTTGCATGACAGATAGGTTTAGGTTTTGATTAATCTTGAATAATCTTGATTGCTGATCAAGTGTCACATATAATCAAACATTTCCTGATGTATGAGACCTGTTCTTGAAAATGTTCAATGATGAAGATTTTGTTGCTTTCTTATGTGATATATTTCAGTATTTGAACATCATTAAATTGTTCTTTCCAATATCAAAGCCAAATCTCCCCTGCTACAATTTATCTAATTAGTTGTGCTATCCCAAAAAACCACAGGGAAGCAGTTTATTACTTTCCTCTTTGCAGAAAGTTTTTACATGTTTGAAGGTTGTTAACAAATGTCCTTTCAGGCTTCTCTAGAGTATAGGAACCCAACTGTTTCGATATCTTTGATAGGTCATATTTTATAGACCCTCCAATGAGCCACATTTTCTGAAATAATATCTTGAGGACATGGTAAGCCTATTTTTTTAATTAGAAACTCAGAAGACAGTGGGATTAGTTCAGTCATCCACTCAAAGGTAATTACCAGATATTAGATGTACATTTTCTACTGTTTGCAGTTACAAGCAGGAGTAATCCCCAGCAGATTTCATCTAAGATATTTTCTCCTTTTCACATGAAGTAACCTGTTACACAGCGATAATGATTCCATAACATATTTTTATCTGGCATTTATTTTATTTTGTTCTCGTAAGAGTAGTAAAAGTTTACAGTTACCATGAGAAGCTATACTACGGCAACACCAAAAGAAAAAGGAAAGTATTTGAAACAAGAAAGTTTATTTCACTTTAACATTTGACACATCTGTCTTGCCACTGGAAGCAATGACATGCGTCAAAGATGTCACTTTTATTTGAAAACTATAAAGCTATCATTCTTTGACTAATTTCTCATTTTCTCTGTTTTTGTTTGTTTGTTTGTTTGTTTTTTAATGGAAAGAGAATTTGGTAATGACTTTTGTTGGAACACATACCTGCAAATATTGCTGTTTTCACCTGGCTCATTCACTGAACAATGTAACCTGACTTTTGCCTATTCTGTTCTAGATTAAACCAAGATTTATTCCGACATGTGGCAGCCCTCCTCAAGCTGAAGAGAGAACTTGGGAACTTGGTATGTTTTGAGGGTTGGAAAAGGTGAAGCCTTGGAGCAGCTTCATGCTATCTGGGAAAGAAGGGCAGCAGCCGATGGAGCTGTCACTATGCTTGTTAATGCTCTCAGCCTAGTTTGGAAGCTGAACCCACAACTGCTGACCCAATTACTCCATGACAAGTGAGACAACAGAAACTAAGTCAGTGCTTTGTTTAGCTTTATGTCTGTGCCAGTAGAAGACAGTTAGTAGGAGGATCTGTAAACGAGTGTCCCACTGGTTCCATCTCCCAAGGTCATGTACAAGCCTGTAATACTTCCAGTGTGGTGACTTTTTTTTCTCCTTCTTCTCCTTTTCTCTCCTTGTCTTTATCTTGGGAAGGAGAACATACGTGATACGCTTCCTGGAAGTCTAGTTCAGACCATTTCACTCCTAGGATAGAAAGGCAGAGAAGTAGTAGCTAGAGTGGTACACTAATTAGTTCCAGCTCCTGTAAGGGTCAATAGCTGGAGCCATGCAAATCATTGTTGCAGGGTGGCTAAGGTCATTCCATTTTCCCATTTATTTCCTTTCTTTTCTTCCTTAGATGAAGAGCAGGGAATTAAAAAGACTCCTTACCTCTCTTCCTTCTTCCTCGTTTTTTTTGACTTCTTTTTCAAGGACTTCTCTCTCTGGGCAGAGGGAGGGTGTATATTTATGTTTGAGTGTCCAGGTTATAGAAGAAAAAAAGCAAAGCCCTTTCTAAAATCCATAAAAAACCAATAAAGAAAAACAAAAGTAAATCCTTTACAAAGCTCATTATCAATTCCCTCAAGCTTGTTATTGTAACTTCATCAGTTTGAAAAAGCAAAGGATAATTGTTTTGCTTGACTAAACAGTGATATTTCTACACTGACTGTCATGATCTTGCTGCAGGCTGATGGACAGCATAAAACAAATGAAGCTTGTGTAGAAAGTGAATCATCTTTGAAACTGGTACTATACATATGAAGCATGTCTTATTTGCACACTTATTCCATTTCATGTCCTATAATTTAAAAAATGGTAGGTAATATTCTAACCTCTGTTCAAATCTGGACAGAGTACTTCACAAGTGTAACTGGGTGTCTGCAACCAAACTGAGGGTCAAAGATCAGATCCAATAACTTAGAAAAAAATCTACCTGTTCAGAAACTCAATTTTTTAGCAGACACCAAGTATTCTTAAGGAGTTAGGTATTTGAGCCTAGAGGTTATACTGGATTACTAGGAAAGAGTTAACATTTCTCTCAGACTGCTTGAGACTAAACTGCTTTTCAAAATGTTGTATTCTCCATGTAGCCCATCTTTGGTCTTTGAGCATAAGACATATCTCATTTAGCTCTTACCATACATTACATCTTCCTTTATATTATTTTTTTTGTGTATTTGAAATATACGTCATTTTTCGAATTCTAATATCATAAATATATTACACACAGGGGAAAAAAAAATAAAACAGCTTACCGTAATATATTCTACTCAGTGGCCTTACTGTGAGGCGGTTTTATTAGGGAAGGTCATATTTTTATCGGGGGCTTGCTATCACTATCTTTTTTCATAAATATTTTAAAATCTTGATGCAAATTTCAAAACAGCCTCTGTTATCTTCTGAAGAACATCTGTTGCTTTGTAAAAAAAAATAATTAAGCAACCTTGTGTCTTCTAAGTTTTCATTGAACATTCTATGGGTTAGAGAAATCTGATCATAGAAACCTCATCTTTGTTAAAAGTATTTTGTTTCTAACTTAAAAGGAAAAAAAATGTGTTGTCAGTCTATTTGGAAAGCACTAATGACTGAAAAGCCTTCAAGGAATTGACAGTACAGTTCTATCTTCCAATTTTATTTGGGTTGGACAATATCAGAAAATTGATACCCGGTTCTTAGTTCAGGAGGTAGAAGACAATAGTCATTACAATTACTAGAAGTTGACTTTCTGTTGTACAGACAGCATTATTATTATTATTATTATTATTAATTACTATTCTAAGAAACTTTAGTTTAAAGATATAAATTTTTTTTGTTCATGTGTCATAGAGTGCAATGGTGAAAGACTGGAGAAATATAAAATAAATACAAAATATAAGTGAATTGAAAAGCTGACTTTTGATTAATAAATTTTTGAGTTCCAAGAATATGGTAGAATGAAGTAAAGATCAAAAACTAGGCTGTTAATTTTATAGGAACAATAACTTTCATGCTTTTCTTGCATTATCCTTTCTTATCATCATTTACTCCTGCATTATGACACTCAAGGCAAATTGTAAAGACCAACATTAATTCTAGAGCTATTGTCTGTGTTTTTCTACTTGTGACTAGTACAAAAGGAATTTAGTGCAAATATGTACTCTAACTCAATAAAAATAATGCCTTAATATTATTTATTATGCCTGTATACAGCCCCAAGGATTTGCAAAGTTTTTTCCCTAGAAAAAGCTAACAAAATACCACAGTGTCTCTACTCATGCAAAAAGACAGAGGAAAGGAGAGTGTTCTCAAGAGAGAGCAGGAGAATTATTCTGACAGCAAAAGGGGAAAGGGATGATGGAGCCATGTGAGCAGTACTGAAGAGGAGATCTTTCTGTACCCTGAGCTAGACAGGCTGTTTAGTAATCTTTTACTCAGCCCATAATCACCAAACACTGAGTGATAAACACTGTCAAAACACAAGAGATCCTTCAAGCAGATGTGGCCATACTTGCTTCAAAATGACAATCTAAATGTTTTTAAAGCTGAAGACTGTAAATAGTTTTAATAAAATACCTGAAGTCAGGAACTCCTCTATTTCAACGTATTTAGAGATAAATAGAACAAAACCAAGCATACTATGGTTCAAAAAAAGGCAGCTTTTAAGACATCATTTTTCATGTTAGATAAAGGATATTGAAAGGCCATAATGGGATTACATTATAATCCACAGGTAAGAACAGGATTCATGTCAAAGAATTCTAGCTATGGTTTTATTAAGCTTCCCTCTTACTTTCAGAGATTAACTGGCGGGACAATATCTGACACCTGATATAGAAACAGAAAGGATTTCTGTGGTTTTCATTTTATATCTTTGACAGTAACACTAATGGAAGAGTTGTGAGCTGAGCAGTTTTGAAAGGTTTACTCTCTGCAGTTTATGAGTTTGTTTAGAATATGCATTCAGAATAAAGTACATGGTAAAAACACATTTAAAAACTACATGACTTAAAGTAGATTCAGGACTCATGAGCAATTTAGAAAACTTAATGGTTGTGATGTAAAAAAGAAACGACTATATTTGACATGAAAAGTAGTCTTGTAGATATACCTGAGATAAAGAATTTCTACTAAATATGTTTCCTAAATTTTTTCCTTTCAAGGTTGAAAGAATTTGGGAGATTTCAGCATTTTTTGAACCATTAAGCAATCAGAACAACATGTATGAACTGAATGTCTGTGCATATTAAAGTCAAGGTTTGGTGAAATATCTTGGGGTTTTGTTATGTTAAAATAAACAAACAGATTTATTGCTCTGTTCATGCTTCACATTAAGCATTTGAGTAGTCCCATTGACACCAGGGGAATTAAAGCTAAGGGTGTGCAACAGATCTACATGGCTCAAGCATAATGTGAGTTTATAATTCATAATTACTTTTAGCATTTATAACTCAGTTTCTGCTTTCTATTAATAAATTAGCATTCCAAAGGCTAGAGTTTGATTTATACTACCCAAAATCAACTCACAGATGTTCCCGTGCTTACACAGCTCTTGACACCTGCTTCATGCGGTGTTTGACTTCTCAGTAGTTCTGAAATTAAAATGCTTACCCATTCAAAATGCATAATTCAACTGAATAGGAAGAAAAAAGTTTGAATGCTGGTTTTCTATTATTTCTTCTATCCAAATATATAATAATTAAAAAAACCAAACACACAAACACCTTTTCATAATTAGCTGCTGAAATCTTCTTATTTCTTCTTTCTTCACATACAAACATAGTATTCCTACATACATCTACTGCAAAGGAAGGGAACTATTTGACAGCCTTCCTGAGTTTTCTGCAAGATAAGGCAGGTGTTGTACAGGTTGTCATAGTTCTCTGCTGCAGTTCTGCTCTCAAAGGGTTGCCACAAGGGGAAAGAAAGTAATTTGTTTTCCAGCTTCATGCAACTATTTTTAATAATACTGAGACTGCATAAAAGAGAGGACCTGCCGATATTTCTGATAACCTGGCATAAAATGTCATTGTCTGATGCTGCTTTGCTCAGTCACTCATCCTATCCTTGGGAATCTGCTTAAATGAGGAATGCTAGACAAAATGCTATTTGCCTGAGACCTTAAAGCTACTGTGTGCATTCTGTGTTAGCACAAATAAAATGTGGTAAGCCAATCATATGTCCATCTCATCAAGGTTCACCCAGTGATCTGTGACGCAAACAATTCTGCCTGTCAGCTTTCCTTACACACCCAGGAAAAATGAGCACAACAGAAACTGACTTCAAGCAATATTCACTTCTTATTTGTTACTTTTCATCCCAGATTTCAGCTACGCCCCATTACTTCTCATATACTGTTTCAGTGTTTGAACCTGTCAGAAAAAAATAATAAAAAGTAGACATTTTCTGGTAGAGTGCTGCAGACAGAGAACACAATAAATTTATTTTGATTCTTTACCCAAAAATCTATTAGTTTCCAAAGTGTTTGGAAGAGGTTATAAGTGCCATTAAGGTATTTTTCTGCAAAAAGAACAAACCTAGAAACTAGGTGTGAAACTTGTAGATATGTGAAGTTTAGAAATCTCAGTAATTTGTAAGGAGTTTTAACACTAGTATATTAAAAAGGTTCAGATTAAAGCATTGATCCAAACATCTGGGAAAATAATGGTGAATTATCAGTAGTTCATGCTCATGAGATTATTAGGATGGACCAGACAGATTTGATAGACCATAAAGTGAATATTAGAAATGCAGTGTGTTACTGGGATAGTTTAGTTTTCCTCAGGCTGTTACTTCTTACCTGCAGGAGTAATTTCTTTTAATGGGAGAAATAGTTTTGTGGACACCCCATCAGATTTTATGGTAAATTTAAAGTAGTCTACAGGAATAATTTTCCTATTTGGATAAATGTCATTAGAAGGTTCTCTAGCTTCCTACTGCTTAGGATTCTAGTGTATTGTTATTTCTCCCAGTGTTCTAGTGTATTGTATCAATCTTCTAGTTTTATATGTTATATCTTTTAATGACATGATATTCATGTCATATTACTTGCTCCTTTCAGTAGGTGTAGAAGAATCTTCATTGTCTCATTTTTTCTGACTCTGATCCAAGAACAGTACACACATATTTGTAAGGAAAGAGTGTTCAAGTTTGTTCGCATGTATGACACTTTCATTCTTTCTCCTTTTATTTATAAGTTTTCACTCTATCTCATTTGGCTGTCCCACTGGAGCTGACGCACAAAGTTACTTCACTCTGACAGCAAACAGCAGAAAAACAGATTAATGCTCTGCACTGTTTGTGCTTTCACCCCATTCAGAGCACCTTATTTGGTTCTATAGTCATTGTTTTATTTCATGAGAGTAAGATGCAGGACAAACAACTCCTCTGGTCCAAGGACTGGAGAAACTAAAGGCTGACTGTTGGCCAATGAATGTGATGGCAAAAATGAGAGTATATGCTTACTGGGAAAGTTAGAAAAAATGGATACCAATGGGTAAAGGACAAAGGATAAAAATTCCTGAAGCACCAGAATCACCTTGGTAAACTGAATAAAGGAAGTGCAAGGAGGTATGTTTACAGCAGTGAACTAAAAACTATTAAAATTCATAGCGAAGGCCCTGTAGTGTGGTGTGGTGGAGATCGATTTTGAGACAAAACAGATGTGAAGAATAACAGAAAAAAATGACAGACTTCACAGGAGTTAGAAAATTGAAGAACCTTCATCGTTGTAAAAATCTCATTTATGCAGCGTTGAACTTGTCGTTCCTCAACAGATTTTAAAAGTCAGTAGAAAATTTTTCTCAAGTTTTTTGCCGTGCAAATTATGTCTATGGTACAGGAAGGCTGATGAAGAACAACATTACCTTTAGCAGATATAAATCCGGAACACATCCACAAAAATATGCACATTAAATATGGTTGTGATGTCTCTTGATTCACAAAGATACAACAGCACAGAAATCTGCAGTCTGTGTTTCAAATTAAAAGATATCAATCATGTGAAAGGACACAAATTCAAAAGCTAACAGGGAGTCTCATTAAAATGAACCATACTGCAAACATTTTGAGTTGAAGGGAAAAAAAGAAAATACAAAAAAGAAAGATATCTAAGATTACTACTTTTCATAAAAGTTCTCTCTATGATGCAAATTTACCACAAAACCCAGATCAGTTAACCCTTCCACTATATCTAACATGTTGAGGCATATTAAAATGGTTTCAGTTCACTCTTCCATAAAAGGAAGTTTCCTTCAAAAAAATCTCCCCAAGTATATTTATTATTTTAATAAAGTTCCAAAGAATCTGCTGAATTTTCAGTTAAGGTTTGAACCACAGTAATAAAATCTTAAAAATAATATTTTAATACTTCAAATTCACAGTAGTACCAGGAGTCTGAAGACGGTACATCTAAGTCATTTCAGTATGAATTTAATAAACCTATTGTAGCCTTAGTGTTCCATTATTTTAAACCTAAAAGAAAGGAACTGAACTTTAGACTGGTGCTTTTTTTGCAGTCTGAGGCCCATATCTTCTGAATCAGTCCATGAAGCTAATGTGTTCATGGATCTAAAAGATCAATGTTCAGTAGCTAAGGGAATTAGAGTCCTTGCAACTCAGTTCTTTACCAGGATAATAGCTGAACACAGACAAAAAATAAAAAGCTTGAGGACTATTGCTGAAGAGTACCTCATAAATATGAGAAACCAAGGAGGAGATAGCAGATAGGAACTTTAATACTGCTTTCTGATTATTAAAACATTAAAGCTAAAATCAATCAAACCCTACGTAGCTGCTTATTAGTTCCAGTTTCATATTTTATATTTACAACTTTGAGTATATGAGATCTAAAAAGAAGGTGACAAGTCAAACAGGGGATTCATGCTGGTTTTTGTACAGTTAGCTGAGACAGACAGCCATGTACTATTCAAACATTTACATAAAGAATACCAAAATTTTGAGTGGAAAGTGCCTACAGCAGGAAAGGGGTAAAGGGGCAAAAAACTCCTACCCATTGCAGATGTTCAGAATACTTTTTTGAAGTTTTAGCATCTAATATATATTAGATACCTTCATCCTCCTTTAGACCCAGAGTTTGGAATTCTGGGGAAGGAGCTTAACAGAGCTTCTTATTTAAATCAGTCAGATGATATTGCCTATTTTTTTGCAGAATAACTACATTGACCATGTTCACATGGAAAACCTGGATTCCAGGCTGCTGCAGCCTCAGGGAAATTACATCCAGGTTTTAGTGGTTCTACTTGCCAGGCATTAGGGTTATCTTGCTGAAGTGGCCTGTATGTAGCAGATGATCCAATATTTATGGTACCAAAATTAGGATGAAGGGAAAACAGCTTAATTAGTAGACTAGTAACCAAAATGCCTATCTGAGAGTGTACTGGTTCACTTTGCACTCAGATCTCTGTGGAATACATCTTTTTGTTCCAGCTACTGAATAATGTAAAGTGCATAATAGGGAACAATCCAAATGGAGAGAATAAGTCTTTGATTCAGGCACTGCCAAGCTAAAGACAACCTTAAAGATATCTCAGAGAGTTTCCTTTCATCACAAAACATTTGTGGGCCAAGTGTGGAAAGGTTGTAACCTGTTCTCATCTGTAGTTTGTTTTCACAGAAATACCATGTGTTTATACAGAACTCCTGGAAGTCCTGATGGCTTTAACTGACTTATGCCTTTTAGGGATCAGTACTATCTCTGAGGCTTCTCTTTACTTTACAAGCTTTTCCACATTCAGATTCAATTTTTTTCCTATTCCAAAGCAATTTATTTCCAGAGAAAGCTATCCTTAATTTAATAATTCTGAAAGAATTATGTGATTAAACTGAAAGAACTACGTGATTAAACAGATGTACGGATCTATCTGGAATCACTCAACTAAGACGGATAAGTTTTTTATCCCCATATTTTACACAAACAAACCAAGAAAAAATTAAACTCATTTGCTTGCCTGAGATGATAGAGGAAACTGAGTGGGTAGAATCAGGAATGCTCTTTTAATTCCTAGCTCAATGTCGTTTCTGAATACATAGAGATGGTTTGTGCTTTAAAATACGGTATCTACTGGAAACTCACCTACAAATCAATGCCAAATTCAGCAGATGAAAATAAGACCCAGAGATAAGTGCAGCTTCTGACGTCAGCTCAGACTCTTTCTTCATTATTCACAGAGAGTAGTTATTGTTGATTGGTATAAATAATCTTAACTGATTCAATTATGTGAGCAGGGAAATCTATATCCAGTGCTTCCTTCCATATTTACAGATGACATCAAGTAGCAGAAAAGCTTTGTAATGATCAATAAATCTCATTTAAACTCACTGATTACAGTCATACACTTTTCCATCAAAGAGGTTTAAATTAAATATCTTAACTCAAGTTTCTACATTCATTCAAAATAATTTTATCTACTCAAGAACATATTAGAAGTCCTATTATTTTAATAGCTGGGTACAGTACTGAATTCATTGTCAGTGAATAAATCATCAAAGAATTGAGGAGAATGTAGATCACAGTAGTGGATATGTCATTTATTATGAATCTTAAAAGGCTGTACATGTGTTCACACTGTTTCAGAGGTAATTGTTGATGGGTAAATATAGATTTTACACCAAAAATAGTGTAAAAAATCTGCATATCAAGCAGCTTTGTAATGACTTTTTTAATATTTAAAACCTTAACCTTAATAATTTTGCATACAGATGAACGTGCTGATATGAACATTTCCTCGTATTGCCCAGTTCCTCAGCATCGAGTAAATCTATGCATTTCCAACATATTTCACCACATTTTTTTGAGGTTACTGTGATGAATCATCAATTCAAACAGATGAGGCAGTAGATGACCACAACTGTCATGACTTACAGAGGCCTAGCAGTTGCCACAGGTTTTCTCAGTCTATCCAGGAGATCCTATATAATCCTCCCCAACAGCAGTATGGTTGAAAGAGACTCTGCTATTTTGCTACACACTTTCCTCTGATTCTGCAACTTACATGGAAATAAAATGGGATTTGTAAAGACAGCCCCAGAAATAATCTGTCATCTATTTCTGTCACATCTGTCTTGGAGAAACCTTTTTACTGGAGGAGATGAAGCTATCAGAAGTTTTAGGACTGGGGAGGCAGATATAAAAATTTATGAGCAAAATCCTGCTGTTGGGCTACAGTATCTACAAGTCCTTGCATATTTTTAAATACTGCTTACAGGTTGTGCATATTTTCTCAAGTGAGACATATTCTCTCCTTTTTGAAGATGCAGTGGCGAAATGGAATGGAGTGGGCACAGGATACTTTTTCTCTCTGAAGGGATGCTGCTAATGTAACTCACAAGCATTAGAAAAGGATTCTGCTTTAACTGGCCAAAAAAAATATTACCAAATGAAATCTTTGTCACTACATTTTGTCCTAGATGTAAAAGAAGATATATTGCTTTAATATTGTGAATATTCACAATATATTGTGAATCTGTTAAGGGCAAATGCAAGCTGCTGCTCTTGGTGCTAAACTCATGCATATGGTGGTCAGTATCAGTCAGTTTTCCAAACAGTGGTTTATCACAGGTGACCATGTTTCAGCAGGCCCACACACTAAACCTAAATAAAACATCATGTAATTCATGCAAAGTAATTTTCTATCTTTATCATGCTCCCATTTTTTCTATTCCACTTCTCCAAGGAAAGAGGGTTAGACTGGATCAATCCTGGCAGTACCTCCTTTACTTACCTAGAGATCAATGAGACACTTTCTCTTTACATGGCTACTCACTTTTCATTTCTTTAAAATAAAGAATATTGCTTATTTTGCAAACACAGAGCCCTGCAAATCAAGTCTAAGTTGTTCCTGTCACTCTGCAGTGACAGTAAATTGCAGGTCCACCTTCTTCATCACAGTAAACTTTTTTATATTTAGAAGAGACATAATTTTTATGTAGCTATGTGTTATATAAGGACCTAATAAATGCACAAAACTAAGTAATCTCAAAGAGATGTATTTATTTGCAGTGTTTTGTTGACAATTTTAGACAAGCTTACAGTTAGCAGCTTTACAGGGCAATTATACTTTTCCTCAAAATTCTAAAGTGAAATTGAACAATTTCATCTCCACTCATTTCATCTCTTGGAGCATCCCTACCAGACAACCTACTCAGCACCGAGTTCAGGGAACTGCAGTCCTCTTAACTTCTATTCTTCAGTCATCCTTACTCTCTTCTTATGATTGAAAGTTCAGAGCCAAAAACAGTCAAAAGAGAGTGAACAAACTTTGTAGACATGTACAGTGTAACCCCCTAACTGCAAATAGGTGCACAACATTAACAATGATGTAATTGAGACTGAATGATCAACACATTTTTCTCTACGATTTTCTATTCTCTTTGAAGTATTTGTACTTACATACATATGTGTCTGTGATGACCAAGACTTTGAGCTTCCATGGCACGGTAGTATGTCGCTTTCTGAGTGTGTTTGATTAACTGAATATTATGTGCCACACTTGACCTCTATGTCATATGGGAGTATAACCATAATGTAATAACAAGGTGTTTCAAATTGCACTGTGCAGTGTTACGATCTGCTTAAATATTGCAGAAAGAATTTTTAGATTCGAGTATCCCCTTGAGCAAAATTAAAACTCATACAAGTTATCTGTTGATACCAAACTGTTCTTATTAATTGCTAAGAGATGTAAAGAGAAAGAGAAAAAAAATAAGAAAAGGTTGAAAAATGCTAAGATTATTTTTAGAAGCAGAGAAAAGATTACCACCAAAACTACCTTTTCTGTTGAACTGGTCTGTGGAGGGGGGGGGGGAGAGAGAGAAAAGTAATTTTCTGCCTTTTTTTCTCTGTCTTTGCCACTTTTCAATGTTATCTCTTTAGCAGCAGGGGGTCTTAGTTCTCTGGAATGCAGGTAGGATGTGGCTTTGCTGCTCACATCCCATGAGCCTGTGAGCCTACTCACACCCCGTGAGCCCAGGCCGTGCAGAGGTCTCGGTCTGCACCTCTAGGCCCTCAGAAATATGGTCAGGGTGGAAAAACTCACGCAGGTGGCATGGTGGGTCTCAGTCCACTTCAAGACGGCAGAAGTCCAGTCTCTGGTGATGGTAGGCAGCTTACGGTGGCAGAAGAAAAGGTGAGGGCGAGGCGGAGGAGAGTTCTTTAGCTGCTATAGCCAACTCTCTCTCTCCCACTCCTCTTTCCCTGTTTTTCCAAAATTTCTCTTCATCTTTTATAGTATTCAAAGGAGGTTATGTGTGGTTTCTTGGCATGTAGCCCTATTCAGATGTTCACAGAGATATGATAACCATGAACAATACCAGGATCCTTTGGCGGGAAAACTCCAGTGGGAAAATCCTGGTGAGAACTTCTGGTGAAAACTGACACAGAATTTTTGGTAGAAAGTTTTTGACGGGCAGAAACAATGGCAAAACATAATTTTTGGCATTTGTATGTTATCTGTCTGTTACGTGCAGCAGACATTGGAATGGAGGAAGGAGAGACGAGAACAAAACAGACAGTGGAACACAATAGTTTTGGAGATAGAACTCTTGCCTACATCATGGGGCAGAAATATTTCTAGCCATAAATAGCAATGGAACAGTGTTGTCCCAATGACTGGGTCAACATATTCCAGTGGAAAAGAACCTGGGCACAGTTGTCATATCTTTAAGTCATGAGAGTAAGTTGGAAGTCAACAGGCGTCTGTAAGTAATGCAAAAAGTTCTCAGAAATGCATTTGTTATATGCACTATTCTACACTATTCAGCTTTCAATGATACCTTTGTAACGTTTCAGGGTATCCGTATTAAAGCAAGACATTGGAAAATGTGAAACTTTTCACATTATGTGTTTCTATTGTTGTATATCTATTTTATGTTTTCTGCAGTATTTTCCATTGGGGACCTCCTGGAATACTTCAGTGACTGTTCTGACCTTATTTTTGACATTGATTCAGATGTTGATTGACTACCTACAATTATGGAGGAATTACAGTAGGAGAAGTAATTCAGCTCCTGAGATGGGACTGAGTTTCGTCCTCTCAAATGAATTTTAAATTAATCTCTTGTCACACACCAAGAAATAATTTCAAACAACAAGCCTTTCAGATATAGTTATTGAATTGCTGTCAAAACCTGTTAAACCATCTCCTCAAAGATCGTACTACAAAAATTTTAGGGAATTTGTTTCTTGGCCAAGTAAAGGAATTGAAAATTCCACTGAGGAAGTGTCCACTCTAATCATAGATTTTCTGTCAGGGCAAATTATTTCAATATGCAATTAAAACACTTGGTTAAGATTTAGCATGTTTTTCTCCTCTTCTTGAACTTGAAAGTCAGTATGTTATTTCAGTATGGGAGGGTAATGTAGGTTTATGCTTTAATTTTCTCTTTAATATTTACATAAAGGAAAAATGATTTCTTTAAAATGTGCTAGTACTGTGTAGGTAGCCCTAGAGTTTCAGAAAGCATAGGTCCTAGCTTTAAAACGATATTAATGCTAGTGAATTAAAGGAATATGGACCAGACTTGTTCATAGAAATTATTTGTGGAATTTTAGCACCTTGCCTGTGTCCAGGTTTTTAATGTTTTTAATAACTATATAAGGCACTGACTTTATCTAATAAAAAAGTAAACTTTAAAGCTTCTACATTTTCAGCATAGAATCCTAGAATCATAGAGATGGCTTAGGTTAAACATAGCAAAAACTCTTATGACTGCTATATTTTAAGAACCTAAGAATGCTCACTTAAGAATAAGAATGTATACGTAGCAATGAATAAAATTATGAGTATCACTGGTGGGAGTGGAAGGCTTAGACAAAGTTATTAAAAAGTAAAGCCTTGTGGGTGAGTCTCGAGGTACAGAAAGGATTCCCTTGCTTTCTAAACCCCTTCTCAGAGAGGAGTCCAGGTGCAACTAAACCCAATCTTATGGATTATGTTAATGGATTAAATTTAAGGAATTATAGAGGTATGATTGAACAACTTTCATCCCACAGGTTTTAATGATTGGCAAAATGAGAATATTTATAGAAAGTGAATAATTTATTTTATACAAATGATCAGACAAAGGATCTTATTCAGAACTCTTTACTACCCAATATAACACTAAAAATCTACTAGTAGAGTATAAAATAGCATAAAGTAGTACAGTGCACTGTAACAAAGCAATTATTGAAGCAGCTATATTAAAGCTAGCAATAAGAAATAATTATTAAGTAGAGATCTGACGTAACTCACCTATACCAGTGCTCATAGAGAGATCTCTTTCTCTCAACCTCAATGAGTATCCTTGGGAGGTGTCCCCAGCCCAAGGGAGGAATCTCCGCACATACATCCCAAGAAGGGTTATATCAGAAGAATCTGACTGCATGAGAGGGGATTGGACTTTTATAGTGTAAAGTGACTGACTGCTAATCACACATTTGCAGGTAAGCTATCATCTTATCTGTCAAATCAGACTTCAAAAAGCAGAGTGTTTATTCAAAGTTTGATGAACCAGGGTGGTTTTAGCATAATTAACACCAAAGCAACACCCTGGCTCCAGCAGTTGATCTTACATGACAGCTTGATTGATAGCTTAATTGGATTTTAGATCTTATCAGTGTGGGTCTGCCCTGACACAGTGAGGACAAAGTAAAGTTAAACATATAAAGTGTATCATATTTTTGTAAGAAACTGGGATTCCTACAAAACAACAGGGATGTTTGATGTAGAGAATCATTTAGATGTAACACAGAAAGAACTACAAAACATCTTATTAGACGATATGAAAGCATCTCGAGTTTGTACATCCCAATTCTGTTGAATGTTTACTTCAAAGATCTCTATAGGTACTCATGAAAATATTGGGATGTGTGTATACGTTGATATATGAAATAGAAAACTGAGACAGAATTAACTAGATAATTAAAAAAACAGAATGATTTGTAGCACTAAGGACCCCTCTAAATGGGGCAAAATTATTATTTGGTCAATCCCTGTATGATTCTCTGGAAGTATTTATAAGTAGTTCAACATTATTGCTCTAAAAATAGTGCAGTGAGAGGTGATTTTTATCCTTTCTGGTTGTCAGCTGATTATCTGGTTTTCAACGCCTAATACAGGTTGTAGTTAATCTTTTCTTTCTTCATATTGACTCACAGTTTTGTGATTTTGTGAAAGTAGCATTGACCATGATTATTCCCCATTATTCCTTGTAAGATTAATTTAATTTAATTTAATTTAATTTAATTTTATGTTGAATGTGTCATGTTTTTCTTTCAAGAGACAGGGCAGAAGTATCCAACAACTTTGCCTTATAACAACAGGTTGATCTGGGATATAAGATATTTATGTAAAAAAAGGAAATTTTCATCTATTTGAACTCTATCACCATACATCAATCCTCCATTTAGTTTGTCTCCTGTGAAGTTGATTGTAGAGTTTTAATACATGAAATTTTATTCTTACTTCCCCAGTGGTTTTCAAAGTTGTTAGTTTAAAAAAAAATAAATGAATTGTCTTATAGAAGTGCATTGCTCAGGTCAGCAAAACCTAATGGACTCAGAATACATTGTACTGAAAGTCAATGGGATTTAGACTACATCTATATTTCAAACTGCAAGGACAAGGAGAATAAAAGCTATTATAATGTATATTTGTGATTTTACTGTAAAGTATTAGTCAAGGTTAATAGGTAACAATTAAGCTTGACTCCATCTTTCTCCCCTGCTGGACTTGTAGACTTGGAAATTAACTGAGTCAGACTCATATTGTTCAGTTGCTGAAGCCCAGATTTGATTACTACAGGTAAAGCCATCAGTCCCTGTAGAGGCACATTGAAATCAACAAATGCAGGGAGGTCTGTACTTAAAACAGTTGCTAGATTTTGAATATTGAGTGACCGATCTTTGACTAATAAAGGTGTTTATATAATCCATTGTTCTCTTCATGGAACATGGATTGATCCATGCTTTCACTTATCCATAATTTTCTGTATCTGACTCTAGAGGAGTAAGATAGAATTTTAAAATTCTATCTTACTCCTCTAGAGTCAGATGCTGATGAAGTTCAATTCAGTAACTTCATCAGCAAAAGAAAAAGTACCACTAATTGTTATTAGTGCATTTCTTCTTTTCTTCTATCATAATCATGCTTTCAAACTGATGAGAGGGAAGACAAAACTGACATATTTTTTCTCTCTCTTTGGAGCACTTGTTTTCAATGATCAGACCAAACTGCCACTGGAAGAGTTGATGGCTTTATTTAACTAATGATCTCAGAGAGAAGCTATTTGACTCCCCATTCTAAGTAGTCGCTTTTAGATGTGAAGTAACGTTAAGTAAAAGAAAAAACAAAAAATACCAAAGCAAAAAACGATTCAGTAAGAAGAAGGAAAGAATATCTGTTAAACTAAGAAGAAACCCAAGTAGGCAAGAGTCAGAGGCAGTCATCAATCTGGGAAATGTTAGTGGCAGCAGACCTTCCATGTCTCAACAAATTTAGGACAGGTATCAACTCGTTAACAATGGAGTCGATATTATACTTCAAAGGAAAGGCATTGTATGTTTTTCCTCTGTTTAAATCTCTCACAGGTGTCTGTATGGCCGAATTGTCCTACAAAAAATAGAAATACCTCATCACAGAGGTAATATTACTGAGATAGTTACAAAGAATAAAAATTTTAAGGCTGGACAACCTGACCTTACCTAGAGTGATCAACTAATCAAATTGTGCAAGACTTCAGAGAGAGTTCTGTACCTCTGCCTTCTGCAACTGCAGAAAATGTCTGAACTGTATAAACGCACATCTAAATATAGATAGGGAGATATATACTCACTAGTTTATAAAAATTTACAAACTCTGCTTCTCTATCTTTAAGATCGAAGAGCCTATAAATTCTATAAAGTGCGTAACGAATTTACATACCAGGAGATTAAGCACTTAAGGAACAGTAAGAAGTTGTGAACTCCATAAACCAAAGGGATATAATGGTAGAGAGGAAAAGAGTGAGAGAAGGAAGGAAGGAAGCACGGCTGGTAGCACAGAGGGAAGGTGGCAGGGGAGGAAGCAGGGAAGGAAATAACACAGCTTTTGTTTTGCATAGTTGAAATTACACATACTTTAAGAGACTACATCTGTGGCTGTTCTTCTTTGATTTTCCTGTTTTTATTGGTAATGCTGAAGGAAGATGAGGATTATCTTCCACAACTTCCTCACTGACAGTAGTAAAATAATTTCTCTGAACATGAATTCTGTTTTGATCTTTTAAATAATCTCATCCTTCATGTAATCCAGACACTTACTACTCTTCCTGAAAAGCAGTCTGGACTAGAACACACAAGAGCATAGTGCAGTAGAGTTGAAGACATATTTTATTAATTTTTTAAAAATTAAAAATAAATGTAACCTACTTCTGAACAGTCTAACAGCCTTTGGTGAGAATAGAGACATGTTCAGCATATACAGAATTGTGAAGATTCCAAGGACAGAACATAAAATATGTTGACTAACGTTCAACTAATATATGAGGATTGTTTAAACCAACTTAAGGATTGTCCTAATTTTCCTTGCAGCAAAAGGCAAGACCTCCATTGTCAGATAGGAATTATTAAAAAATGAAGACACTGATAGCAGGACTTGGATAGAAATGGTACGGTGGGTGCTGATGATGTTACCTAAACCACACTTGAAGTCTCGCTTAACTTTGAAACTCCCAATCTGGTTTGTGAGTTCTAATTCTGCAACAATTTCAGTTTGTTACAACCTAGCAATTTATCATCACCCTCTACTCTGTGATAAGACAGTTTTTTCTAATTTCTTCTGGATTTGATAGCCTAGGTATCAGAAACACTGGGATATAAGACTTCAGTGAATAAGTGAATCACTGTGTACCCTAGTGCCATCAGAGTACAATGGGGAAGAATCCATCTCAATTTCTGGAATGACAGAAGAATTTCAATATGCTGGAGGCTGAGACGAGCTTAACAAAGAAAAAGTTGCAGAAGCTGTTGTAACTGGCCTGAAGGCTTCCTGTATCCTTTGCAATGACTAGTTCAGAATAGGGTACTCCAAGGATCCAAAAGGATATGGGTGTGATGCTTACTGAAGAACAGCAGATCCCAGTTGCTACCATGACAGTTTACTGGTGGCAATATTGCAGGTACTAAGGCTCCCTGTTTCCCATCCATGACCTGATTTGTCAGCTGGAGAGCCGAGGAGTGAACAGTTAGACTTGATTATTCTTTAGTAGTCCCATCTGGTGAAAGCAAAATCTGGTAAAGGGTAATAGTGGATTATCATGATGTAAATTAAACCATGTGGCCATTGAGTGCTGCCATATTGAGCAAGTGAGAACTCCAAAGTGAAGTGAAGTTTAAGGCAGCTAAGTGGTATGCCTCAATTGATATTGATTGTACATTTTTTTTTCCAGTTTTTTTCAATTCAGTTTGCCTTCACATACACAAGTGTTCAATACACCTGCAATCAGCTGCCCAATTAGCAGAACAGTCCTACCATTTGTCATGGACTGATCCAGATTGTATTGAAACAGCTTGAAGGCCCAGATCATGTGCAATACACTGATGTCATTGTGTGGGCAATGTAGTGAAGGAAATGTTTGGGAAAATAAAAATCCAAATTCTTCTTGCAGCTGATTTAGCCATTAAAAAAAAAAAAAAGAAACCAGGGTGTCATGGTTTGAGATACCCCAAAATCCTAATTCCCTAGTCCTAGCCCCCCTCCCACATCTCAACTTAATGTGGGATGGGCTTTCCAGACAAAACACACCAGACTCAGAATGGGGGAAAGGGATTATATTACAATGACTGTACAAATAAATACTATAACACATTATACACACGATCACAACTATCTCTACCATGACATATAGTATTTACAATGGATCAGATCTCTTCTCCCCTCCAAATAAAAGTCCAGGAGGGAAAGAAGGACAGATCCCTTCCAGTCTCTGAACAGCAGGAGTATCTTCCAAGGCAGCAGGTTTCTTCTACTCATGCATACAGCAGCTGTGGCTGGCTTTCTGCCAGCACTCACGAGGGAGGTATCCAAGCTCCCTTGGCCCCTTGACGCAGGCAAAGGGGTCTTCCTCTGTGGGCTACGTCACCCCAGACAAGGTCATTCCACCACGGTCATACCACGAAGCACAGGGGGTCTTCGTGACGGTCTGTTATCTCCAGGAGATTCAAGCTCCTTGCAGGGCCTCTGTGCCCTGTCTCAGGCTGCGAGCTTCTTTGTAGCTTGCAGCAAGGGAGGGCCCCCAAGGTCAACCTCCCACACCGTCCTGGCTGAGCTCTCAGGACGACTGAGCTTTTAGCTCCTCTCTGCAAGTGCTGTAGCACTCCAAGGCTCCTCTCCTTAGTAGGAGTCCATGATCCTCCTTTCCAAGAGGGGTCTCCAAGGGTTTTTGGGGGGTCTGGTACAGTTCTTACCCCAAAAACTCTGTAGCTCTGCTGCTAGCTTCTGCTGGTTCTCCGGTTCAGTTCTTATTTGTCCTGGCTCTTAGCCAGAGTCTCTGGACGCTGCGTCTGCCTCTACTCCTGCCCACGATGGAGAGAAAAACATCTCCCAGCATAACTACAGACACTTAGTCCAGTCTAACACTGTTCCAAGTCTCTGCAGTCCCCAACTGGGGCTGGGGGGGTTGCAGAGGCCCCCCCAGAGGGCTCCTGCCCTCTCCTCTTGGCTCCTACAACATGGCCACTTCTTCTACTACCCAAACTACAACTCTTCTCTTCTAGTGCTTGTGATATGTTTACATTTTTTGCAGGAGTGCCCATTGGACAGAACTTCAAAACTTCCAGGAGTTTCCACCCCTTGGGTGTTACCACTTTTCTTAGCCTCTGGGGGGAAAACAAGATCCAAACCACTACACAGGGTCAAAGGACCTGCACACAAGATCCAGCTTTTGGGTATGAAATGGCAATAGGGCTGTAATTAAGTTCCAGTGGATGTGAACAATAAGAGAACAACCACATTCTAATCAACTATCAAAAAGGAAACACAGGCTCTCCTAAGCTTTTTGGGTTCCTGGAGAATGCATATTTCACATTAAAGTCAGCTTGTGAGGTCTCTCTGTCTAACGACCCAAAAGATGAACTAATTTGCTTGAGATCTTAAACAGAAACAAGCCTTTGAATAGGCCAAACAGTAGAGAGTATGTGCAGTAACGCTTGGGCAGGTCCATGCAGGACCAGCCATGAGAAACATGCTCTACATCACAACTGTGGAACATGACCTCACCTAGAGCCTGTGGTAGAAAATATCCAGAGAGACTCAAGATTGACCCCTAGGGTTTTGGAGTTGGGGATGTAAAGGATCCAAGGCGAACTTCATCCTGAATGCAAAAGAGATACTGGCAGCATAAGAAAGAGTTGAAGTGCTTCAGGAGTACTTGCTACAGAAGCACAGATCTCTGGGCATTGTGATTGCCTTTGCTATGCTGGATGGTCAAAGAAAGGGTTCCTTCTACACACCACGCAACCAACACTATAGAGTGAGCACGTAGCACTGATCACACTGCAGTCTTAAATGGAGAGCTCCAACTACCCAGGAACCAAGGAAGAGATCATAGACTGGCCAGAAGGCAGGGGTTTTAGAGCATCACCTGTGGATGTGACTCATACCCTAAAGGCCCCACAATACAGTGCATTACCAGAAAATTAGAAGCATTATGCTCTGTTTACTTATGAATCCTGCTGTATTGTGCAAAACCATCATAGGTGTAAAGCTGCTGTGTGGAGTCAAACATGAGAAGTTACAGAATCTTCTGAAGGAAAAGGTAAATTGAGTCAGTCTGTAGAAGAAGAAAAAAGAGGTGGGAGTTTTCTGGCCTCAAAGTGGTGCATTGCTTGTAGACTGGATGGGCATTGGTCTATTTGTAGAAGCTGCTACGATTGCTTTTCCATCACTCGGATTTTTTTTCTCTTTTCTTTACCTTTTAAACTGTCCTTGTCACCTAATAAAATACTTTTTAACAAGTTTTCTGACTTTTACTTCTTCATGTTCTCTCTTCTAGTTGAGCAGGGGAAAGGAGGGAGGGATCAGCTGTGTGGGTGATATTCAGGGTCAATCCATATCACAAATCATGTAGGCCTTTGTAAAGGTTAATCACTGTCATGTTTGTGCTCCATTCCGAACGTGGAAAGATGGAAGAAGATGGAACCTGTTTTGTCTTTTAAGATGTGTGGGTGGATCTGCAGTTCTTAGTGATACCATTTTAGCCTTGAGTTTAGTGCTCCAATTTTTGAGAAAGATGAAAACGTATCTTCCAGTTTTGTAGCTTGTGACTTAGAATACAATTTCTTTAGATCACTGCCTCACTACCTATGTTTCTGAAAGAAGGAGCATAGATACTTCACCTGGTAGAAGTCAGATGCTGTAGCCTCTTGTGAATCTGCTCAGCAGTTTCTGTTTAAATCAATATAAAGACTTCACAGACAGTCAGACAACACTACAAATACAAACAAATTTTGTAATAATATGAGAATTTCTCAATCAGGATCAAAGTATGAAAGAAGAAACAAAATTAACAAAACATAATTGAGCTGCATAAGTTATTACAAGGATGTGAATTAAAGATTCATTTTAAGACATGGAAACATTTGGTTCAGGACTAACCTCTATGATAGAAGTGCAATTTGTTTTAAGAAAAACATTGTTTACTGTGATGGAAGCTTGTTGAAAACAGTCTCAGCATTACCAGAGCCTGTAATGCAGAATTTTCCATCAATGTATTCACAATGTGTTAATCTTAGGAAGCCTAAAAGAAGAGTGGAAAAAAAAAAAAAATAATAATCTCTTTTAACAGATGATAGTCAAATATTTGAAGTTCCTTTTTCCCTTAGTATCTATTTTTCTCTTAATTCTACATTTTTTTAAGAACTCCTTATGCTACCAAGTTGGAAAAAAATTTGCAAAATTACTTCTCTTGGAAAAAAGGAATTAAAGGATAATATAGAAATGTACTTATCTCAGGCATTGTGATATTTAAGACTGGTGTGATAAAACTTACCAAGGAAAACAGCAACATATACATTGCTACGTCTTATAGTTTGTAACAACTTTTTCAAAGTATATATTTAACTTTATTTTGAGAAATAATGCAGGTTACAGTTCTTTAATAGATTTTCTGATTTACTAGTTGAGATTTGTGTCATTCCTGGACTTGAATTTGAAGTTATCTGACAGTCCAAAATAGAGTGTGTTTCACAATGCTGTTTGAATGAATACGACACAGCCTGTTTCATTGAATGTTAACTATAGAGTCTTAGCTAAAATTACTTGAGTCCCTTCCTCCAGAATCTTTTCTCAGAATTACTAAAACCCCAAGAACAAAAATGATTTGCTCAATAATTATCTGTTTACAAGTAGGTTCAACAGTATTCTTCCAGTGACCATGCCTAAGATAATTGTTTTTGCAGCTTCTAACTATATAGTTGGAATTGTGTGAGTGTGTCACCTTTAAGGAAGACTACCTGCTTGTAGGGGTTAACATATAGCCCTGAACAATACCAAGCTGCAGCTATGTAAAACTGGCCTGAAGTTTAAGTGAATACTTTGATAAAAAATAAATGTTATTTAAAAATCAGAAGCAATTAAGGAAAACAAAAAAATACATACTTGGAATCATAGGAACAGGGAAGAAATACACTGTAAATGAAAATACCAATTAGAAGAGGGTTCTTTTGGTACTTGATATGTGCTGTTGCTGCATATCATAGCTGAATTCTTCTTGTCCTGAAGGCAACATTCTGGGCCTGTGACCAGCACATTTTTGCCACAGGAAGATAAAAGCAGGAGGAATGGGTGAAGCTCTGGGATAGAGTGAACTCTCCCCATATCTGACAGAAGAGTCAGCTGCCTCTCCCAGGCCCTGACATAGATGAGGCAAAAAAGCTGTGACCCTTTTGGCAGCTGCCGTGCTAAGGAATAGACAACTTTGCCTGAAGCTGACCCTGCTGCTTGGATGTTTGCACCTTTTCTGTGTACTCTACTGCATAATGTTCAAGGGAAGATAATCAAACCAATTTGTAGTGACACATCAGTAGAATTTGCAAACACCTCTTTACTAGTGACCTAACTTCAATTTCACTGATATCAGTGTAAGCTTTACAGATAATTTCAGATGAAGAGCCAAGCCATTACAGAGCACTTTTGAGAATCCCACTTTAATGATATGAGTCTTAATTAGTAAGGTAAAAGACATTTAGACCCTGAGATTAGGTCAGTTGGTTGGAGCCCCGTGCTAATAATGCCAAATTTGTGGGTTTGATCCCCCTATAGGCCATTCATTTATGAGTTGGACTTGATGATTCTTGTGGTCCCTTCCAACTCAGAATATTCTGAGATTCTGTAATTTCCTACAATCTGGAGACTTTGGCCAAACAATAAACTGAGTTTCTTGTGGAGCTCTTGGGAAAGCTTTGATTGAATGAGGTTGTGAATCAAGCGATGTTCATTTAATCTGTTACTCTAGTCATGAATCATATGCAAATTGCTCTGTGTGTTGGTTTTAAGTGAAAACCAAACTGAATTAGTTAGTAAAAGCTAACTTTTACTTTATTCTTACAGTTTACCTTTTTAAAGAAATCAAAATAAATTTTACCAGGAGTTTACTCACATGAGGAAAAACTGGGAAGGTTTTTTGCAGGATAATACTCATAAACTAATTTCTTGACAGTATTAATACTAAGTATTAAAAACTGAGAAACAAATGAAAAGTATACTTGAACTGAAGCAGAATTTCAACTTACTTGATAAAGTAAGGAGAATGTGGGAGCAAAGGGCAGATAAGAAAATTACCTTTTGTACTCCCTTTGATTTTACTTAGCTGGTCTCAATTTCAACTTCAGAAGTATGAACAACAGCATATCATTTGTCAAGACTTAGACATTACCTATACAGTCAAGATGCACAACCAACCCCTGAAATCTTAATTTGCACTGCAGAATTATCTAACCAAGATCACCTGAAACTGGGAGAAAATATTACAGTACAAATCCAGGCAGACAGGAATGACACAGCCTAGAAAGAATAGCACAGCCCAGGCTAATTAGAACTGTACACCTTCAGTACTGCTTGAGGTAGCCTGTGTAAGCTGTGTTTTCTAGTTTAAATGTGCATCTTGACACCTGGCATTTATTACATGGATGAACTTCAAGTTTAATAGGTGTTGTGTTTATTTACCACCTATGTTCCAGAGACTCCTTTATGTCTGTTCTGGGTTTGTCTGACACCCTTATTTTTTATTCTCTTTAAACAGCGTTACCACTTCAGGTGGTACTGAAGAATATTCTCTATGCCATGTTTCTGAATTCCATAGCTCATTACAGAGAATTGGGTCATCATACAGCCTTTTTGGTCATACAGCCTATTTGGTCAGTATTGACCAATATTTGGTCAATATTCAAATCTGCAATATTCAGCAGATTTGAATATTGCTGCAGACAATTCCTGATGCTTCTCCCAAAATTAGAGAATTTTTGAAAGTTTTCTCATTACAGTTAATTTATTTTTGCTTCCTAGGATTTGACTTTTTACTTTTCATTATTCTTCCAATTTCTTCATTTAAAATTTCTGTATTACATAGGTATCTATCTATTAAGTCAACACTTGTAATTAGAAAAATTAAAACTTATAGCTGTCCTTGTTTTGAAAGGGGAGGTCAGTCTTCAATTCACAGAGGCTGGTGTAAACACTATTTTATCCCAGACAATTACTCTGACATTGATGCCTATTTCTTCTGCAATTCTAGTTCTTCATTCCAAAACTAATAGCAATCTTCTACAGACTTGTTCTCTCTGTCCCTGTACCACTTGATTGTCCTCACAATAATCAGTTCATTCTTCTCAAGTCAATACTTTCAGAGTCAGGCCAGGGCTCTAAAGTATGATGTCAGATGTACCTGCTACAAAACATTCCCTCTTGTAAATTATTCTTTCTTCACTGTTAAGGTCCCCAGAAGCATTTTATTCTATGGAATATACCTGGTGGCTAAAATAACCCTTTAAATGAATACACTAACACAAATGTTTTAACCACATAAAAGAATGCATTTTTGTATTAAATTCAAGGTGTATTTTTTTCTTTAAACTATAAAGAAGGAAAAAAATCAAAAAAAAGGAGTTTTCTAATGTCCCCTAAGTACAGCAGCCCTGTTCAAGGAATCCACTGAGAATGTGTTCAAGTTGCACTTAATTGTCCGTCAGTGTAGTTTTCTTTCAGTCTTTATCACATAACAACAGAATAGAGCTTGTTGAAAATAGATGATCTCACCCAGGGCAGAGCTGCAGAGCTGTGTGTAATAGTCAAGAGTGTGTCTGCATTATTTCTGTTCTCCTCATACAGCCCCTGTATAATACACCGGGGAGTAGGAATGAAGGGGAGTTGCCCCTCCTGCTCTCAACCTCCATCACACCTGGACCTGTACCTAAAGTCAGGATCATCACCACTGTCAGGTTGGTTTATTTCTTCAGTGCTCTCAGGCTACTGTTCCTGGACTTTAAGCAAGAACAAGAGCTCTCCTACGGGTGGAAGTCTCTCATGCTTGTTTGGTGTCAAAGATCGGGAAGTGAGAAAGTAGGCAATGCAGGTACTAACCAAAGGATGCTTTGGATTCTATAACGGTGAGAGAACAGTATCATCCTTTATTGGTTCTAACCCCTAAAATTAGCACAAATAAGTTATTTCTATATTAGACAACTTTAAAACTATACTTAGCAGTGATGTTAATGCTTCAAATTCAGTTGAGAAGTTTCAATATTTTACGGTCTATCTACCAAGTTTATCTACCTGACATCCCTGTGTAATTACCTGGGATTACCTGGGTAAGCCCACTATTTGACCCGGAAGCAGCTGCAGCCAAGAGCAATGACAGCTGCATCTGAAGATAAACCCTGGATTGTCCATCTGCCAGAGATAAATTTTTACAAGCCTTCAAGGAAGAGGATGTCTCAGAAGATGAGGGAAGGGGCAGAGGGCAACATTTGGTGATAATGATATTTAGGCTGCTCTATCAGGAAGATCTGTAGAAGAGTTGAACTTATCTGGAATTTCCAGCACAGCCACAGCATGATACCTGCTGTAGGGAGCCTTAGTGACAATCCCTGACAACTTCACCTGAAGTAAAAATTTTAGGACTTGGTCATCAGATAGCTATTGGAAGAAAAATCTGCACAAAAACCAAATACATTCTCATATATAAAAAAAAATACACTCTCAGATATAAAAGCTATATCTGAATAAGAAAACATAAAGGACATGCTGTTGGAAAAGATTATGCTGCTAGAACCAAAGACAGTAGTGGTGCCCTATGAACACAGTTACAAGGACATGATGGTTCCTCTCCACCAGCTGAAAGAGATCTGCTGAAACCCTAGAACTGATGTAGTGCTGTCATCCTATTGATTACAGAGAAGCTCATACTGGTACCTCTTCTCGGGGCACATTGACTTGAGCACAGCATTGTCCTAATGTATGGCTTGCTGACTAGAATTTCTTTAGAGAAGGTCAAACTGGAAAACAGGTGGAACAGGCTTATGTCTGCAGGTACCTGGTCATATAAGGCTACCCCTGAGTTCTGTCTTTATGAAGCATCTCTCCCTGAGCTTGGCTTTACTCATTTTCATAATTTAAGACCATCTAACTGTAATTAAAAAGTCCAAATTAAAGATTAGTAACAAACAATGAGCAATTTTTCTTTTACTGAGCAGCATTACAGTACTGTGTGTACTCAATGGAAGGGGCAGGCAATGAAATATGATAGATTAAAAAGAAATCAGAGGTTCACTGTGGTAATATGTCATTGGTAGTAACTGTGCCATAAAATGAAAGTGTTTATTTTCACTCTGATTTTTTATTAAAATAAATCCTGTTTAGGGAATTTACCTACAAAAGTTATTTTTCTTTTTGTGCAGCAAACATTTCTAATTATGCAGCTACTCCTGGGAAAACTAGCTACCTTTGAAATGCAACGATATGTTTGCAAAAACAAAGATTTATGTTATCTTTTCTAAAAGATGCGTCATTGCTGACATTTAATTATGTAATTCCTTCTTAGATTTCTAATTTCAATGTTGTTTCTATATTTCACAAGGAAACTGTTACGTTACTTCTGGAAAAAATTATAATAAATATACTTGGTGATCACACAAAACAGATCTACATGTTCTGAGCAGAGTGTAAATACATGAACCTCTGCATAGAATAGATACGGAAATAATATGAAAATTACACGTCTGTATAATACTGACAAAATAAAAATTTTGACTGTGAAGAAATTGTTCCCCACAGGGGAGATCAGAATTAGCTTTTTAGTTTGAAAACTGTGTAAAGGTATCAGGTACTGTGCAGATGGTTTTGCTAAAACCTTAAAATTGACAATGAGGTCTTCAAGCTCATAGTACCAGATTTTTTTTCATGTAAAGGGCAAACTATAAAAACTGGAAAACATAAAAAGAGGCTCTGTGAGAGCAATATTCTCCATGGGCAGTAACAAGGAACTTCTGAGCTTAAGTAGTAATTAACAAGCCTCACTACCTGCTTCTGCAGTAAGTTTCATTGTCTACATATCACTGAACTGTCTGGATTTGCAAATCATGCTCAACATGATTTTTTTAATATGGTCTGACAAAATACTGAAATGATTAAATTCTGTTTCCATAAAGTAATGGCAAGTATAAATCATTTTTTTAAGGAAAAATAAAAAAAGGAAAATCTCTGAAACTTTGAAATCTACATGAAGTGAAAAAAGAATCCCCAGAAAAGCTGGAAAAGACAACCCTCATTTTCCCTTACTCATCTACTCATAAAACCCAAAACCGTTACTCTGAAGCATCAAATCACTGCTTCCAGAGCACCTTTTCTTCCTTTTTGTTTCCTGTATAGGTGTATTCCTTTACTCTATTTAGTAAACAACTTGGTTTTCATTCAAGAAAGCGGCATGTTACCACCTTCTTTACATTCTGTAGCAGCCCTCTTTCCTGTCCATTGTCTTAGACTTATTTACTTGATGCTGAATAGTTTATATGTTTTTAAAAATATATATAAATCTTAAAAGTCATAAGGTACTTATATATGTACCTTAAAAATTTTGACTTATTAGACTGCTGAATACAGGTAGGTAACTGTTCAGTCTCTCCCAAAGTATGCTCCTTCCTTCTAATCTTCACATCCTTTTCCAGCATCTTCCAAATAAAAACAGCTTAAGGACTGAGCAGTAAGGGCAATCAGGAAGCAGGAGGAGACACAGGCCAAGGCAGACAACAATTCAAGTCATGCAGCATGTGGAGTGATGAGGAGTAACTTCTGCCGCAGGTGCTGACAAAGTCCCCACAAATCTAAAGCTGACTCAGTGCCCAAATATTTATCACTTGTATTAGGAAATGTCCAGGCCAGAGCTTAATATAACACTATTCCCAGCTTTACATATTGTTTTGAATAAATACATCCTCATCTTTTTTGCTGAGCTACTTCTGTATACTCACTTGGAGTTTGATTCATGCTTCTGTACACTTCCTATTAATCATTATAGAATTAAAAACTGAAATAACTATATAAGATGTATCTTCATTGGTATTCAAATGTTTTCATATTGCACTGACTTGTAAAGAGTGATGTTTATAGCTATGTCTTAACATCTAAAATCATGCTGCAAAGATGTGAACCAATGTCTTAGGAAAGTCAGGCTTCACATGTGAGATTGCCTTCCTCTCCATCTTCCTTCTCCTCTCTGACATTCAGTCTGGAGAAAAAGAATCTGATTAAATTAGGTTAAGTAGGAATCAAGGGGAATATCTTCAAAAAAATCTTACCCTTTAATGAAAATAGTGGCTTAAATTTTCTCCAAAATAATTCTTTGTGTCAAAAAAAAAGAAAACAAACCAAAAGCTGGGAATTTTAAAATTAGTATTTGTCTTTCCCATCCTTGAAGTGGTCCACTACATGTAGAAGGTAAGGTCAGGAAGGAAAGTTACATAGATCTCCACTTCTAAAAACATATAATACAGAATTCACAGTCCACCTTCTATTAATATTAAAGATGATTGTGTAGGAAATCAGTGATGCCTCACTCCAACATCATCAAATCTGACATCAATTTGAAAACAGAAGAAATAGCTAGCAGAGTATATAATTTTCTGAATTTTCACAGACTGTGATATAATATTTATTTTTTTTGTGACAAACTCTTACTATTTGTGTGTGCATAGTGAACTGTGAACTTTGACATTAGCACAAAGCCCACAACTATCCAGCCTCATTCACAACTACATTGTGAAAAACATGGGCTAACTGAGGAAGGTCATTTTGTTTAACATCAGTATAACAGATAGCAGGCTATGAGCTTTGGAATTAGATGGAAACTATAGGTCCTGTTACATTTTTTCTTGGAAGAGTGATTTAGTTTCCGATCGGAACACTTCATTCAGCTTCTCCTTAACAGAAACTGACTTCAGTGAACATATAAAATGTTCAAAAAAACTCCAACATTTCTCAGACTCACCAGCTTGTTTAATTCAAAAGAAATTTTTTTTTTAATAAATTTAACATTTTATGGGCTCTTGTAAAAAAAAATCACTTCCATTACTTTTTTCATGATCTCCAAGTTCAGAATTACAGTAGGCAGATAATCTTATTGTAATGTCTATAATGTTGTGGTTTAAGGATTTAATTAATTGCATGTTGCACTAATTTTATGTCCAGAACACATTGCCATCAAATGGCCAGAAGTAGCCCTGAAAACTCTTAAAACTAAGTATGATGTTGCATTGTTTCTTGTGTTGTTTCTGTGATCTTTAGGTTTTCAGCATTTTGACTCTAGCTGTGAACAGTTAACAGCTTCATACCAAACTATGGGATGTCAGGATGACATCATCTAGTCTTCCGAAATGGGAGTCACTCCACTAAAGGCCTGTCCTCAGTGAAAAGCATTCTCTGTGTACAGGAAAATCCTCTTGAATTCTATGGCTTCTTCATCTGTCTTCTTTGTGTTGTTGTCAAATGGAGGGCGAGGTGTCCAAAGTACCATCCATGCTGAGTCAGCAAAGGACCCTGGCATCTCCCTGTGTGTATCCTTCTGTGGAGCTTCATGGGTCTTTCTGTGGCGAGCTGATGGCTGAAAGCTGACTTTAAACAATGTAATCAGAAAATTTTTCTTTTATTAATAACCTAATGACTGAGTGGCATATCGAAGAAATGGTTCAATTGTATATCTAGGCTGATGTAGCACAAACCAGCTTGTAGAGGCCGCCTATGAGGCAATATAGGCTGGGTGTCACCAATCTGGGAAGTAGCTTGATGGAAAAAACTCCTGGTGGACACCATGTTGAACATGAGCCAGTAATGTGGCCTTGTGGCAGGGACTACTGGTATCCTGGACTGCATTAGATAAAGTATTGCTATTAGGCTGAGGAACGCAATCCTTCCCTTCTAGTCATATCTGGTGAGGTCACACCTGGAATGTTGGGTCCAGTTCTGGAGTCTCTGGCAAAAGAGAGACATACTGGAGAGAGTCCAGTGAAGTGCCATAAAGATTATAAAAGGGTTGGAGCACCTCTCGTGTGGAAAGACTAAGAGTGCTGTGCTGGTTCTGCTCTGCCTAGAGAAGAGGTGGTCTGGGGGGGGGGTCTCATCGATGTGTAGAAATACCTGAAGGGAAGGTGTAAAAAAAGGATGACAGGACCAGAGGCAGTGGATAAAAATCGAAACACAGGAGGTTCAATCAGTACATCAGGAAACATTTTGGTACTGTGAGGGTAGCTAAGCACTGGTGTAGATTGCCCAGAAAGATTGTGAAGTCTTCATCCTTGGAGATATTCAAAAGATGTCTGGACATGGTCTTGGGCAACTGGCCCTAGGTGGCCTTACTTGAGCAGAAGGGTTGGACCAGAGATCTCCAAAGATGCCTTCCAACCTCAGCCTTCCAGTGATTCTGTGCAGCAAGAGGTGATGTCAAAGAGACCACCAGGAAGAACACTGAGTCCCCATCCCCATGGACCTACATGGCCATTCCAGGGCCGTATCTGACCACAGTTCCCCTCAGTAACATTGATACTGTCTCTCACCCACCAGCTGACATCTCAGCACAGCCACCAGAGAGCTTCCCAAAACTGAGGGCTGGGGCTGCCCCCAGTGTCGCCCAGCCTCCCTCCTCCTCGCTGGGGTAGTGGGACAGGATTGGGCTGTCAGGCCCAGCTCTGTCTTCTGGATGGTCCCCTATGATTTAGCAAATCACCACAAAGGATCAGAAATTGTGTCTTAAAATTTGTGATCCTCTGTTGTTGAAATAGCAGATTTAATTTTACAGAATATGCAGTAAGTCATTCCCTCCCCTTCTATTTGAAAACATGGACAGGGTAGAATTTATATTTTGGAAAGCTAACACATCCTTGCATATATTGCAAGCCAACAAGCCCTAGCAAACTTGTGAAGGAGTAAGAGAGGCCTCAAAGTTTTAGTCAGCTCAAATTATATCAGTACTTTTCTGGTCTGAGAGATAAAACTATTTTTTTTCCTAAATTTAAGAGTACTAAATCCCTTTGACTGTCCTGCACTTCCTAATGCTTGCACATCCACCAAAGGAAAAAATACTGTGATTAATATTCCCTATCTGTGGAACAGCTGTTCAGCTGTGAGATGGTTATGGAAAAGAGAAGGCAGATGAATCGCAGTACAGGTAGTTGGCGTTTGAGAATCTGAAAGTCTCTCTGAAAGCATATGATAGCAGGCAAGTTGCTTGAGGAAGCTCTGGATGAAACCTATTTTCTCAGATAAAGTATATGACTGAAATCAGATAGGATATGATAATCCAGACTAATTTTATACAAATATCAATAATACTTTTTTCATTTTAAAGAAAGAGTAAGCTCTATATTTGCTACAAATTTGTACAGTTCATACCACAAGGTATGATACATACCACAGATGGGGGCTATAGATGCTAGAATGAACACAATAAAATAAAATAGAAATAAAATGAAATAAAATAAAACACATATTTTCTGTAAAAGTAGAGTAAGCAGAACCTGGATTTAAGTTTGCCTCTTCAACACTTTCTGTTCTTTTAAAGCAGTACATTTCAGACACTCCTGAAGATAAGACAAATAATCTGAAACATGTTAATAGGAAACACTAGTCCTAATATTACATATATTGTCACTGCTACTGAATTTTAATGAATAGACTAATGCAAATGTTATGTTTTAACATTGATGAACACTTTCTGCTAAATTCTTTGCCCAGAAAAGTTCCCTTTGGGGAGAAAGGAGTGAGAAATACTAAGGTACTAAGGTTTCAATTAAATGGCTTCATGTGTGTTGATAAAATAATATTCCTGTCCTTCAAGAAGGTTGAAATTTTGTCAGCCAAGCCAATCAAAAAACCCCAACTATCCTATTCATACTGTAGCATTTCTTTTAGTGGTAGTGTTGAGTTGAACCTTACTCCAGTACTCCACCCCCTCATGTTAACCAATTCTGTAGAAAGTTAAAAAAATTCAAGCATTTAGTTACATTAAAATTGGACAGTACGTTCAAGTACTATGAAGATGGAAGAATGTACATCAAGTGGTGAGATTACATAGACCACAATTTTGTGGGAAATCAAAATAAAACCAGCAAGTTCAGGTTGATATGAATAAGACACCAAGCATTGTTTGAAAGTTGAGTATTTGCTTAACAATGTACAGTAGTGTTTCTGCCATAGTACAAAAGAGTCATATCTACAGGCATTAGTATATATGGAGTTTCAATGACAGAAACAGAAGATCTTACAGTGTTAGTCATTAAAAAAATATGCTAAATCTTTAGCATTTGAAGCAGAACGAAAATGAGTTAAAATGTTAGTTTTAACTGGACATAACAGGTAGTTTTATTTAAAACAGAAGTATTTTCAAGTAAGAGTCTGTGAAGCTGTGATTATGCTACCTTTATTAAAGTACAGCATGTATTTATTTATTATTATATTTATTTGCATTTAATCCAATATTGCTCAACTTTGTCTTGAGCTCAAGAGTGTTTATATGATACAGTGAAATAGCTGTGCTACCCTTGCAGAACAAGTGACTTTAGTATGTAAAGACAGAAGGCAGAAAACAAATAAGTTATGAGTTACTATATTGTTTGGATGAGAAAGAATGCAATCTCCCAATTGGAGACACTTTCTGTACACATAATTTGTTGTAAAAATGAAAGTAGGTTTCAATGTCTCCAGTGTTCTTTATTAATCATAAGAAATATGCAAACAGAGAGAGGGTCTCACTGTACCTCTCTAATGCCTCTTGCATGTATAACTTGCTTGTGGATAATTGGTAGCTATAGTTGACTTTAAAACTTTAGATACATGTTGATACATTTTTCATGGAAAGCATGGGAATTAAAGATTATCTGCTTCTTTACTCTCACTATGTCATATGTTTGAGATATTTTTTCATATTTTCTTAGCAGATTAAAGTCTGCTTGAAGGCTGGTTTTTTTTTGAAGATGGGTTTTATTGTGCAATTGAATTTCCACATTAATACAAAAGTCGTGTATTCCAAAGACACCTTTTCCCCCCCTTTTGTCCTGTGTGTCTATGGCTCACCACTGCAGAATTTTCCAAAAGGGAAGGAGAAACTGGAGTCTCACTGTTTCAACTTTGTGACTGCCTTAGTTCTTACAGAAGAAACAATTTTACTTAAAGGTATGTTACACTGGAGAAGTACAGAACTAAAGACTGGAACAGAAAATAACTTATCCTGTACTTCTAAGTGTGTCCTTGAAACTATTTGCCACAAAAACAAAGCTATGTTTTACATTTATACCACCTACATTAAGATATCCCATAGGAGCACTGGGGAAAAAAAATATTATATATGAAAGTGTTGAAAGTCACTTGAAGTGATTGTAAATGTTTTAATTTTACTTTTTAAAAGAAAACTTATCCTTTTTCACCTGGTTTTCGACACCCTTCCCTCACTTTGACCTCTTACTATGATGAACTCACTGAATGGAGCAAAAGTGAGTGTTCACACAGCTTCTACAGCAGGACAAAAAAATTATGATTCCCAAAATTTTATATGTTTTATCATGCATTTTTATGAGATTTTGTTTTTTAACCAGTCGTGTATTATTCAGTATTTTCCATCTACTATTCATTATTATCTTATTAAAATTTTCAGTCACCATATTAGAGAGCAGAAACAATAAATAAAAAATGCATGTGGGAATCAAAATTCATGTCTGACTGATTAACGAATAATGAAGGAAGGAGGTATTATATGAATCACCAAGGCCTGCTAAAGATTATTGCCTTTCTTCTCTGAAAATCTCCCTTTCATCAAACCAAAACTGGAGTTTAACTAATCTGATAACCAGAAGGGAAGAATATCTGTAATAGATACTTTAAACATTGTACAGAATATAAATAATGTAATACTACATTGTATTATTTATAAAAGCACATAAAATTAGGAAATTATTCTTGGAATTATATCACAAGTTTTTAGGCAGGTCTGTCCCTTCTGAACCTTTACATTAGCCTATCTCAGACACCTGCAGGGGCAGTATCACTCATTCCTGTTATTTCTGCTGATTATTCCTCAGATCTAATTTTTTATTAATCATACTGTTTGATGAGGGCAAAATGAAATGTAATTAGCTCAATACCACATGTAGTACATACCAATACATTCTGCAACTATAAAATAAAATAAAATGATTGGAAAAATGTTTCTGTCCTCTTCCTAGAATTTAAACCACTTACCAAATCGTCAATTAAATGCCATATCAATACAGTAAAAAAAAAAAAGAAGAAATAATTTTTAGCTGAAAGCTCTTTCATTGAAAAATTTAACCATTTTATCTACTACACAAAACTAAAAGTAAGATCATCACTTGAAGTTTGATATACAACAAACACCTATCAAGTAAAGATAAAAGCTTGTTTCATATAAGTAATCTCATTAACTGAATATCTGCAACATTGGCCAAAAAAAATATTTCCTCAGTGGGTTTGTTTTGAATGTATTAGGATATATCTTTGCAATATTTTAATTGATGGAGTAGCCACAAAAATTTGAAAGATCATGCCTTTAGAGTCGCTCAAAAAACTCACCTGGGCACTAGGGTGAAATCTGTGCAAGCTTAACTGTCTACATAAAGCTCAAAACCAAGGCTGTAGTTTGCTTCTGTTCTTTCAATAGACTTATCTGTAGGCTCATCCACCATCTGCATTTGAAGCTAATAAAACTATAAATAATGTCTCAACCATTTCCAAGAGAGAAAGAAAAAGTTTTCCTGGAAATTGAGTCACAAGCATCTAAAACCCAACTAGCTTAAAAATTCACCACCTTAGCTGAGGACAACATATCAATTGAAAAGAGAGTATTGGACCCATGGGCCTGGAGGTCTGCTCTGGTAAGAGCGAATCTGCCTCCTATTTAACTTAAAGAATTGACCACAGTGAATTACTGTGACTTTTTCGATCCAAGCAATGGTTGCAGTCAAAAAATATGGCTTCCAACCAGGTGAAAGTTACTTGTGACCTCAGATATCCATCTCTCAGAACACAGGACAGAAGAGCCTCTGTTTTAGGCTTTCTACCCCAAACACAGTGTGATCATGATATCGCTGAACCTTTTCCACTGACATTATAAGAGGATTGCAGCAGGTGAAAATACTTACATGTATCTAAGTAGAACTTCAACATGTTCATGCTTAGGGACAATACAGAAAATAATTTGGAGAGACTATGATATTTCTGTAGAAAATGGTGTGTGACTACCCCTTGGTAATTCATTTTAGTAATACCAGTTTAGATCTGCTCACAGTAAGTTAATGGCTACAGCTCTATGCAAACTCATTCACTTTGTTGATATTTTCACTGTGAGTAAAACTTGGGTGGAGTATTTTCAGATGGTCTTAAGAAAGCATGTACATTTAAGAATAAAATAGCTTCCTATGCATACAGTAAGTTGATCAATTTGATGAATACTTTTTTTCTGTCTAACAGTATAATAATTTTCCTAGTTAAAATTTTTCAGTAAAATCCTACATATAATTTTCATACTGTTAAATCAAATGGCTAACAATAATAAATCAATTATTTACTTACATTATGAATATCATAATAAAGAAATTAGCTCTCCCATGAACAATTTTGAAAGATTCTGGCTATGTTTTAAATTTTTTTTTGGATAATTTTTCTTTATAGAAGGTTTCTAAAAGAAATCATGCCCTTACTTTAATTTTATCATGCACTTACTTTAATTAAAATTACAGCTCCTTACTACTTATGGAGAATAAGAGAAATAATGAAATGGCTTTACTAAATTTCTTTTTAATGTCTGACATAGATTATTTTCATTAAAATATTAAAAATTCTGGAATATTCACATGTAACCTTACTCAGCCTATTGAACCAGAAATCTCTCATTGTATTACGAAATTCTCTTGGCATAAAATTTTCTTTTTAATTATACTTATATTCAGAAAAGTGAATGAAAACCAGGCGGTAGACTATGAACAAAAGAAAGGTAAGGAACTGTCACAGAGGACTATACCTCAAGTTGCTGTTAAGACAACTTGCAAATGCTCATCTCCTGCTTGTAATTCCAAAACATTTTCATAACTTCTCATTCTAGTAAAGCAAGGGGAGAATTTTTTTTAAAAAATAATGAGTTTGAAGGTCACCTAATATTATTCTTAGAAACATCCTATTTGTCACCCATTTATTATTTTTGAAAAAAAAAAAAAAAACTCAGTGATTGGCAAGAAATAGTAGTAGCAACTATAACACTGAAATATTACAACTGGGAAATTGGATTAGAACAAAAGAGAAGGTATACATAATGGTTTTTTTTCCAATTTCTGAGCAAGAGGATATTGTACTTATGATAATTTTATACTTTTACGAGGGATGAAATATAAAAGCAAAAGATTCAACATATTTTCTGTATCTTCAGGATATTACTGTGATGAATTCACATTTTCAGTGTTTTTATTTTACTTTATTACAGTAGAAACATGTACCTGGAGGGTGATTAGAGAACTGGGGAAATTTGCCATTATCACAGACTTTCTAGAATCCCTTCTAGAGAGCATGAAGAGTGTCATGCTCTCTGAGAAATTGCTAGTGATTTTGAATATGTGATTTTAAGAGCATAACAGTGGAGGAATGAGAGAGTGGGAAGAAATTATTTTATGCTGGATAGGCATTTTGTAGAATCATAGAACATTTTAGTTTGGAAAGGACCTTAAAGATCATCTAGTTTCATTAAAGCACAATTGTTTGATTTTTTTGAAATTCAGGATATGATTTTTAAGAAGAGATGTTTTCTTTCCCTCTTAGCTATTAAGGTTATGAACAATACATAGCTACTGCATAGCCATTTCTCTTAATCTTAGATAGTTAGATATTGATGAGGTTTTTTTTATATATATCATTAAAATAGGTAATTCTGACATGAATTTATAACCAAGAAACAAGATCAGGAAAAATGCAGCATGAATAGCCAGCTACATGTATTTAGAAAATTTTCCAAAGGCAGAGGGAAAGTCAAATGTTAACAGTTCCTTTCACATCTTCACTTTTCTAGAGAGAGAAATCTCTTGTTGATGTAAACAGGAGAATAGCTCACAATACTTAATTTTGATATTTCTCCTTTCCCCTTATACAGTTGATTAAATGATGATAGCCAGAGGGAAGGGATGCCATCCAGAGGGACCTTGACAGACTTGAAAGAGGGACTCATGCAAACCTCATGAAGTTCAACAAAGCCAAGTGCAAGGTCCTGCACCTGGGTTGTAGCAATCCCACGCACACCTACAGGTTGGGCAGAGAAGTGTTTGAGAGCAGCCCTGCAGAGAACAAGTTGGGAGTGATGGTTGATGAAAAACTCAACATCAGCCAGCAATGAGCACTCACAGCCCAGAAAGCCAACTGTGTCCTGGGCTGCATCCAAAGCAGTGTGGCCAGCAGGTCAAGGTAGGGGATTGTCCCCCTCTACGCTGCTCTTCTGAGACTCCACCTGGAGCACTGAGAGCAGCCCTGGTGCCCCCAACATAAGAAAGACTTGGAACTGTTGGAGTAAATCCAGAGGAGGACCACAAAGTTGATAAGAGTACTAGAGCATCTCCCCTATGAAGACAAGCTGAGAAAGTTGGGGCTGTTCATACTGGAGAAGAGAAGGTTGCGTGGAAACTTCATAGCAACCTTCCAGTATCTGAAGGGGGCCTACAGGGAAGCCTAGGAGGGACCCTTCATTAGGACAAGGAGTGTTGGGTATGAAATGAAAGAGAGGAAATTTAGGCTAGATATTAGGAAGAAATTCTTTATGGTGAGGGTGGTGAGATACTGAAATAGGTTGATCATGGAGGTCATGGATGCTCCAACACTGTCAGTTCAAGGCCAGGTTGGATAAAACCTTGAGCAACCTGGTTTAGTGGGAGGTGTCCCTGTCTATGGCAGAGGGGTTGGAACTAGATGATCTTTAAGGTCCTTTTCAACCCTTAACGTTCTACAACTCTGTGATTCTATATCTGAAGTGAAACTGTTCACTGCTATTTTGATACAGGTACTTATCTAATAGAATTTAGAATTCAGGGTATAATTCAACCTCTTTAAGGGCTTTCCTTAAAGCAAACGACTATCATAGTGTGGAGAGATGTAGACAGTGCTTGAAGAAAGTATTAGAGATAGAAAATTAAGTTTTTCATTATGACCAATTTTTCTCTTCTATAGAATGTATCTTTATCACAAAAGTTACAGATGAGAACGTATTAATTTTAATACTGCTCAAAAGGGAAAGATAACCATATCAAAATATTATGCTTATTGACTTTATTAAATATATTAAATAAAAGGGAATCCAGGCAACTTCAGTCAGCCTAACTTCAGTGTTTGGGAAGATTATGGAGCAAAATCTCTTACAAACTTGCTCTACACACCTCAAGGGACGAGAAGGTGATATGGAATAGCCAACACTTGTTTACTGAGGGCAAATCAAGTCTGACTAACCTAACGGAGTGTGTGGCTGTGTGGGCAAGGGAAGACCAGTGGATGTTGCATGCCTTGGCTTTAGTAGTTGTCTTCAGACTTCTTATCACCAAATTAGTGAGACAGTGGCTCACTAATCCTCCTAAGTGGAGGATAAAGGTGGTTTGGAAAACAGAGTTGACAGCTGGGCTTGGTCACTGTTGTTGTCACTGATGCAAAGTTCATTCAACAGACAAAATAGCAGCAACCCTCGGTCAGAAATTAGTACTGAGACCAATACTGTTTAATGTCTTCATTAAGGATATAGGTGATGGGAGAGTGAGCATTCTCAGGAAATTTGCTCTTGGCACCAGATTGTGGAGTGGAGGCAGTCAGTATGCGGCAGGGACCAGGACAGACTGAAGAAATAGACTGGTGTAAATATCATGGACGCAGACAAAGGCAAATGGAAAGGCTTGCAAGTCTTGCATCCGGGCTGCAATAATAAGAATAGAGACAACAAATCTAGGAGAGTGATCTTTTGCTCCAGCTTTGCACCTGTAAGACCTCAGCTGCAGAGCTCTGTCCAGTCTGGGCACCCCCAGCACAAGAAAGAGAGATTCCGGAGGAGACCTGCCAAAATCATTAGGGGTCTGGACCACCAGAACTGATGTATTGGATGAGAGGATACAGAGAAACTGGATCCAGAACATGAGGGTGGTTAGATACTGGAATAGGTTGCCCAAGATGCAGTGGAATCTCCATCCTTGGAAGTGTCTGAGACTTGACTGGAACTGAGAGATTACTCAGGGCACTAATTAACAAGGCAGTAAAGCATTTGCGCTGGTTTCAACATTCGTACATACATAGTCATGTAAAGATAGTGACCATCCTGACTATTTGTATTTGTATAAATTATACTGCAGTTTGCATGCTCACAAAAATGACAGACCTTTTAAGTGAAAGCCTACCATTTAGAAGGGGGACAGAATAGGCATATGTGCCTCCTCTGTAAATGCTGTCTGACATGCTGATTTCCTGAGACACATGTGTGTAAATGTGCTTAATAGGTTTATGCAGAACGGCTATGTTTTCATTGTAAAAAATACAGCTATTAATACTGCGTTTGAAAAATGTAGTGAGAATAGAATAATAAAAATGTTATCAAACCTGCTGGGAAACACTTGCGCAAGGGAAAGGTACAGATAACAAATGCTGTCAGTGTTGGCAGATGGAGCTTTATTATATGCAGCAATAGTTTTGTCTTGCCTGTTTCATTATGTGGCATTTCAATAATTTGCTACTAGGAGAAGGCTTTACTATGTATCTTTCGTCCCATACATGTTCACAGAACCCAGAGCAGTAAGTATTCAGTCTACTGACTCTTGTTTCAGGTGCTATTTTGCAATACAGGTTTTTAGACATCCCCAACTGGAAAGGAGGGGAACAAAAAAAGACAGTATTTCCATATCTATCTTTTTTCCTTGCTTGATCACAGCACATTGCAGAACCATTAACATGAATACAAAGAAGTGCTTTCAACCTGAGAGGTTTGCCATTGCTGTAACTCACCTGCTCATAGTTTAGAGTTGCACAGCCAAAGACACTTTCAACAATAGTGATGCAAATGTTCCTGATATGCAGCAAAAGGAAGAAATAATAGCACAGAATAATAAAGCACTGATACTGAAGAGATCTTTGTATTAATGTAGTTATCATTTATCCTCCTAGTGTAATGAAATCAGAGTAACTACAGTATGAATGCTGAATGCGTATCTGAGAAAGAAAAGTCCTTGTTCATTTTTTAATGTAGTTCAACCATGGTATGGGTAAAATATGAAAAAACAGAGACATAGAATAAACAGTGCAGTACAAAATAACTGAGGTAGAGTACACTGATATTGACTCATATTTTTTTCTCTGTGCAAAATTCTCATTATAGTGAACCTCATAATTCTCTAAGTACTACCTTTTAATAGGGACTCATTCATTCTTCTGAAGCTGAACTGCTTTTCAGTTGTGCAAAGCGAAATGTCTCATAACCATATGCTAATTATGTTCTTAGTTGTTTACTTGATATATATTTATAAATGCAATGTAAAATGCATTTGAAACACTCAGATAATTATATAGATAGTCTATAAAATTGCTCAAAGTGTTAACTCCACATGCAAATTAATTTTATAACAAGAAGTGATACACCTACATGTGAGATGAGTTTAATGCTGAATAACTGTTTTACATCAGAGGTCAGCCAATATCTTACCTATTATCAACAAATGGAAATCAGCAGAAAATCTACAAAAAAAAAGTTGATAAATGTTAAGTAGATCAGTTGAAAGGTACAGACCATACATGATATCAGTGCATTGGGAAGTAGTCAAGAACTGAGCCTTTACTTGTTCTTTGTCAGGGTTACTCTACAGAGGCTACGTTCCCAAACTGTATCTGCATTTCAGCACCTAATATAAACATTACTCTAGGATCAAATTGTTTCTCTTTTTTACTTGCTTATCTCTAATAACCTCATCAATATAATTTGCCTGAAAAATTTGGTGGCCTTCTAGTATGGGGTTACAGCCTTGGTGGGTAAGGGAAGAGCAACTGACATCATCTATCCGGATTTATGCAAAGCATTTGACACTGTCCTGCGTGGCATCCTTGTCTCTAAATTAGAAAGACATGGATTTGATGGATGGAGGACCACTCAGTGGGTAACAAATCGGCTGGATGGTTGGACTCAATGGCTTGGAGTCCAAGTGGAGGAGACCAGTGACAAGTGACGTTCCTCAGGGATCAGTACTGGGACCAACATTATTTAACATCTTTGTTGGTGATGTGGGCACCAAGCTGAGTGTTGCAGTCAACACGCTGGATGCCATCCAGAGGGACTTTGAGAGGCTTGAGACCTGAGTCGGTGAAAACCTCGTGGAGTTCAACAAGGCCAAGAGCAAGGTCCTGCGTAAGGGTTGGGTCAATCCCAAACACTAATACACTCTAGCACTGAAAGAATTAAGAGCAGCCCTGAGAAGAATGAATTGGGGGTGTTGGTTAAGGAAAACTCAACAAAACCCAGCAATATGCACTCACAGACCAAAAAGACAACTGTATCCTGGGTTACATCAAGAGCAGCATGACCAGCAGGTGAAGGGAGGTGATTCTGTCCCTCTACTCTGCTGTCATGAGACTTCCCCTGGAGTACTGCATCCGACTCTGGGGTTTCCAACACAAGAAAGACATGGGCCCTTGGAACAAGTCCATGGAAGGGCCACATGGAAGGGCCACAGAGATGATCAGAGGACTGGAGCATCTCTACTATGAAGACAGACCAAGAGAATAGAGGTTGTTCAGTCTGGATAAGAGAAGGCTCCTGCGAGCACCTTCCAGTACCTAAAGAGGCCTTACAAAAGAGCAGGAAAGGATCTTTTACAAGTGCATGTAGTAATAGGGCAAGGGCTAATGGCTTTAAACTGGAAGATGTTGTTAGGTTTAGACTAGATATCAGGAAGACATTATTTATGGAGGGGGGAATGGAGGGATTAGAATTAGGCAACCTTTTATGTTCCAACAAAAATCATTCTATGATTATATTATTCTATGACAGGAAGAGTTAAATTTTGCTTTCTGAAGAATAGACTTGATCTAGGCTATTCCCACTGAGGAATGGGAGGAAAAGGGAAGAGTTGTCAAAAACCCTGGAGAGTCAGATTTAGAAGTGTTGCTGATTGCAGGGGAATGAGAGTACCAGAGGCAGCAACACCTGCTGCCACTGGGAGCAATAGACCCTACATCTGTGCCTTGCTGGAACAGCACCATTATGCCTATTTTTTCAGATATATAGCGCATAAAAAACCCTCAACCCAGTGTAGAGGAGGCAGTTCTGATTCCACTCTGGTGAGACCCCACCTGGAGTACTGCATCCAGTTCTGGGGTCCTCAACACATGGACCTGTTAAAACGAGTCCAGAGGAGGGCCACCAAGATGATCAGAGGGGGGAAGAACCCCTCCTATGAGTGAGGGCTGAGAGAACTGGGTTTGTTCAGCCTGGAGAAGAGAAGGCTTTGGAGTGTCCTAACTGTGGCCTTCTAGTACCTGAAGGGAGCCTGCAAGAATAATGGAGAGAGATTTTTTAGAAGAGCACGTAGTGATAGGACAAGGGAAAATGGCTTTAAACTGAAAAAGGGTAGGTTCAGTTTAGATACTAGGAAAAATTCTTTACTGTGAGGGTGGTGAGGCACTGGAACAAGTTGCCCAGAGAAGTTGTAGATGTCCCATTTCTTGGAAATGTTTAAGGCAAGGTTGAATGGAGTTCTGAACAACCTGGTCTTGTTGACCTGGTCTTGTCTCTACCAGACACTGGAACTAGATGATCTTTAAGGCCCCTTCTAAACGAAACCATTCTATGATTCTGTGACACTTGTTGAAGTCTGTGTATATAACTATTTACAATGGTGATGTGAACATCTAGGTTACTGTCTAAAACATCTCCCTCATACTGGGATAACCAGTCAGAAGGATAATAAAGTTATTTTTAAAATCTTTCAGTGGAGAAATTTCAATTTGACATCCACATCAGCAGAGAGCAGAGAGTTGGAAAACAATGTATATGAGTGGTTTTATTTTTTTCTGTCCTGTGTTGCATTATGTCCTGAGTTACTGGACACAGTATTCTGTGGAAGCCTCGTGAAGGAAAAGATTTCTCTTACTGAGTCTCAAACTCAGTACCTGTCTCAAATTCCTATTTAGGTTTCTTAGTTAATTTACAGGATTCCTTTTTTTTTTAGTTAATTTCATCAACAACAGAAAATCTTAAAACTGGCATACTAAATTAATCCATTATTGGTGCATCACACTGCACAATTGCAATTTGTATAGGGCAATTGATAATTAGCCCAGTTTTGCCTGTGATTTGTTCTTGAGGACTCTTTGTGCGCTTTTAGGTGCTTAAGATGTGTATTCATTTATTAAGCACTTTTAGGAATAATAATTAATAGTTTACATGCTGAATAACACCAAAGATAACCCTGTTAGTAAATTAATGTATCATATACACATATATATAAAAACTGCATCAATTTCTGTATCAGAAATAGTGTGGTCAGCAGAACTAGGGAAGTGATTATTCCCCTGTACTCAGCACTAGTAGGCCACACCTCAAGTACTGTGTTCAGTTCTGGGCCCCTCAGTTCAGGAAGGACATTGAAGTGCTGGAGCAGGTCCAGAGAAGGGCAATGAAGATGGTGAAGAGTCTAGAGCACAAGTCCTGTGAGGAGCAGCTGAGGGAGCTGGAGTTGTTTAGCCTGGAGAAGAGAAGGCTCAGGATTGACCTTATTCCTCTCTACAACTGCCTGAAAGTAGGTTGTAGCCCGGTGGGTGTCTGTCTCTTCTCAGAGACTACTAGTGATAGGACAAGAGGGAACAGTCTTAAGCTGCACTAGGAGAGGTTCAGGTTGGACATTAGGAAGAATTTCTTCACAGAAAGGGTGATTAGACATTGGAGTGGGCTGCCCATGGAGGTGGTGGAGTCACCATCCCTGAAGGTCTTTAAGAAAGGACTGGATGTGGCACTTAGTACCATAGTCTAGTTGACGTGGTGGTGTTCGGTCATAGGCTGGACTTGATCTCAGAGATCTTTTCCAACCTAATTGATTCTGGGATTCTGTAATAGACACATCCCCATATAAGGAAAAAGCCAAGATATTCATTAAGGTATTGTCAAATTTTGCATATTTCAGATGAGTCCTACCTTGAAAGTATTAATAGTTAACAATAATTTTACAAGCAAAATGTACTTTCAGCTATACAACTGCTCGAATTTTTATTACAAAGAGATGCCAGCACACTTGTTTTCTAGTTTTCTTCTTTTTAACTTTTCAGCTTGTCATCACTGAAATGTTTCACAAAGTTGATTTTAAGAGATTAAGGACCCCAGGCATTCTCAAGGTCTGTTTTCCAGCTGCTGTACACAAGACATACTATATATAAATGTATTAAGTTAAAACATTTTCATACCCCCAGTCATCTTAAGTGTTTCTATTTCTGTTTTCATTAAATCTTTCTTGAACATATGCAACTGATATGAAACGGTTTCTAAAGAGATCTAGTGCCTTTCATGTACAATGGTACTCACACTTTTCTATCTCTGTAGGGAAAAAGTTATTTTGGCATATTGCTTGCCTTTTTTAAAGTTATAAAAGATATCACTCACTGTGGGCTGTTCCCAGCAAGGTTACTCTCCATTCCAAACTGACTAGGCACAGTTTGTAGAGAAATATTTGGGGGTTGATTCCCAAAACTATGAACTTGCACTTCATAAAACTGAATTTCATACCACTTCTATTGCTCCAAGTCCAACCTTACATATCACTCATCTGTTTCTTTGTAGTATTCAGAGCCATCTTTCATTTGAGTGTTTCGTAACGTTGTGCTAGTAAATTTCATTAATACACTCCTAATATTTTGGATAAAGCTGATCAAAATTTTGATTTAAGATACCAATCCCAAAGTCTTTAGGCTAACCATTAAAATAACATCACTACCTGCTAATGACTCAAATTTAAAGTTCTCCATTGCCAAAATCCCCTTTATATGACCTTGTAGTTTTACCTACCTCCATCTCCTTCAACTTAATGTATACATATCTTTCACTGCTATATCAAGTACTTGACTGGAGTTCACAGTGATGAAATTTTTGAATGCCCTCTGTTTAGAGAACTTTCAGTGAAAAAAAAGTTATTAGATTAGTTTAGCATGTTCAATATTTGTTCAGCTGCTATTATATTAATATAATTAATTATATTAATTATATTATAATATTATAATAATTATAATATTACTATCATCTTATATTATTATATGCCATTTTTCTTTAAGGACAATTACAGACATTCTCTCATTACTGATATGCAGGAATGACTGATGCTCCATCCCCCTCTAATATGTAGAAATTACTGTGCTTCAGTCTGATTGCACTCTTCTTCTCCAAAAAGAATGATTAAAAATACTCATTACAGGGTCCCTAATTTTGAAGGATTCTAACATGGACATTATTCAGTCTCCTCAGTCCTCAGAGGGTTGTGTTTTTCCTTCAGTTGAGATTTTTTCCTTTCTTAGATCCTTGCTATTGTCAGTCTCTTTTTTGTGACACAGTGTATAAGTCTGAGATAAACAACTTGCCTAATTGAAGGTCAATGTTAAGATTATACTTAATCTTATTCTTTCCTCATAGTAACTGTTTTTTTCCTCCTTTATTCTGTTTTTATATACCTTTAACTGAAAAATCTCCAATGATATTTTTAAATGCCTGCTGTTAGTCTAGCTCAACTGTATTTCAGGAATTCTCAGTTTGTGTCTACACTTATTGACATTTAAGTTGTACTTTTCTTTGTAATCAGCAAAGACTTTCATAATCCTTGAAATCAGCTGCTATCACCCCTTTCCCTATTCTTAAACTCCAATAAGGAATACATTGATTTTTCTTTACAAGTCACATTTAAAAACTATATACATTAGTGGAAAGAAAAATCAAACACATTTTAGTTCATACTGCAATGGTCTATCTGAACATACTTGGCATCTTGGCAAATGTCACATTTTATACAAATGCATTATCACCATTGGTATAAAGAATCCCAAATATTTACTTAGGTAGACTAATTTTCATACCACCACTGATGCCTCTGACATAAACAATCAAATAGTTAAGCGATTGCTTTTGCTAGGCAAAATTTGTTGAGGGCTGGCAGACTTTTCTCTCTGTATTTTCTTTAGAGGAAATGCTGGGATATGTTTCCTTACATGTTGTCATTCCATAAGAGTGATCTGTCCTTCAATCCTTCTTTACAACACACACACAGAGTTCAGATTTATTTTGTAGGGGAAAAAACATGTGGAGTTTCTTTTGCAGATGAAGAAAACGGCTCTGTTCAGGGTTACCTGCAGGTCTCTGTTATGGGTTGCAATTTATAAAGCAGTGGTCAGGAAATCAGCAGCTACCTGCATTAATAAAATATCAATTTCACTTTTCAAATAATTTCTAACAACACAAATGGGAAAGAAATGAAAGATAGTGGGATCAAATATTTTTCAATCAGCGTGCAATTGTTTAGTTTCCTTCTTTCAGATGTATAGTACTACTGCTGAGTAACTGATTAACTTACTTGTCTACTACGTGTAACTAAAAGAAATTAGCTACAAAGCTCTCAGAAAAGTGGAACATTATTTAGTGCCTGAAAAGTGACTCTGGTTACCTAAATCTTTGTCCTGTCCTATTTACAGCAAGGCTTTGCTTGTTTTCAAATTTACCGCAAATATTTTTTTGTCGTGTGTTCACATCTGTTAACACCAGTTTCTAATTTCACGTGTATTTTTTTCAACATAAATATTGATTTTAATATTATCATTATCTTCATTTACATCATGTTGCTAATGTAAAGTTATAAGTGGAGAAACTGAGAGCCAGCAAGCCACTCAAAACGTAGAGATCATCTTCCATTAAAGAAAGATCTAATTAAAACCAATAGCTTACCAGGGGTGACATATTTGCTTTTGTTTTTCTTTTATTTTTGAAAGGATAAGAAATCTGCTGTCTGGCATATGTCCTACACAAACACAGTTCATTTGCAACTGTCCTTAAAAGTATAAGTTGGGGCTTAGTCTGACATGAATAACAAAGAATGAGAAAGAAAGACTAAAAATGCTGAACTAGCTTCATGAAAACCTTACTCCCATATAAGCAAAAAATGGGGTATGAGGTACAATGTATTAACTATAATTAAACATGTAAAACTCCATCTATTTTATTAGAAAATAAAAGGTAATGAAGGGAAAGAGGAACTCTGATGTCTGTTTTAGTGTCTGCTGGGCTCAATTCACAAGTTATCTTGCTCAGCTCACCCTTTGCTTTGCTGCTCACCACTCTTTTCCACATGGACATTATTATTCATCTTGGATCTGCATGCTGGAGAGCAGTCTGGGTTTATTCCTTGTCATCCATTAATAACAGGTATTTGGAGTCTGGTGGACAGTTCTGAGGAAGTTAATTTCTTGCTTGCTTATCCTGTAAGCATATGTAGCAACCCTCCTAGCCAGCAGCACTGAAATATCTTCCAAAGCAATTGTGTTCAGGTAATGGGTAGTTAGGGAGATAATGCCAATTTTGTAACTCTATTTCGAAGGATCCTGAGGCAATTAAGAAAGTTTATGCAGTATAACTCTTATTCACCCCCATCCCAACCAGTCACAGGAGGAAATTTAGAATTACTTGGTTTGAAATGTTATGTATTTTACAATCCTTCTCTGAATATTAATGTGATTCTAAGTTAAGAAAGCTGTGGAATAAATTGTGGAACATCCTTACAAGTCCACCCTTGCAATTGTATGAAATTTTTCTTTTTCATGTTGCAGATTTCTTTCTCTAAATGATGGATTATTATTATGAATAGGAATAGTATGACTGCTATTCCAATTGAGTCCTGAGTCTTATGTCCAGTTTTGACCAAGAGAAGTTACTTCTAAGAGAAGTACAGGAACTGTCACTGTGAGTAAGCCTGGGATGATCTGCTCCCTTGAAGTGGCCTTTAAGTCTAAAGACCTGAAACATGACATATATATATACATGTGATGTATGTGTGAGGATTTCCTTATCCCACTTCTGACAGTACTCTGCTGTCTTCCTACTATGCCATCACATTGAGGAGGAAGCAGGAGTCTGGTGATTACCTTGTGTAAATAAAAACTGGATTGTGTTTTCTAAGGGAATAGAAAAGCTTTTACAAGAATCTTAACATAAAGCAGCTTACTTTATGTCTCTTAAAGAGATAGCCTAAAATACTTCAGAGAGCAGAGTGGAAAAAGTAAAATGAATTCAAAATTTTCTTTAGCTACTGCGTAGAAACATTTGTTTGTTGGAAGCAGGACAAAGAAGTAAGACCTTTGGAGTGTCTTGGTGGAAGATCTCAGGTAATGGAAAAATCATGACTAGAATGACATTCTGAACTCATGAAAACTTAAACAATTTCCTTTGAAGAAATACAGAAATTAACTTAGAGGACAGGAAACAAATCACTTCATCTATAAAATCTACTTTGGTGGGGCAACAGAATTAGTGCAGGTATTCTGATTTTATTGTTTATCCATCCCAAAATTGACTCCTTACTGGGCTCTGTCATGGAGATCTGCATGACATCAACATCTCTGCTCATCAGTGTGGGATTGAGCACAGTGAGTGAAAATGTGCTACATCTGCTGTGTGAACACAGGAGAACACTGATGAGCATCAGAATTCCCCTTGATGCTGGAAGAAAACGACTGTCCCTCCTGACAGAAACTTCAGGTGGCATTAACTTACCCTGCTTGCTAACTATCTTCCACAGGGCCATAGCACAAAGGTAGGTACTGTGGAGACTGTAAGACAAGTAGGCAAAGAAGTAGTATTTTTAATCTATGGGTAGTATTGTCTTTATGTTTGTTTTTGTCCAAGTTTTATATGAAGGACAGAAGCTAAGAAAATATGAAGAGGCTAGAACACAAATGTTTTCAGCCTTGGTTCAGGTCCATTTAAACATAACAGTTACATTGAACTGGAAAACTTGGACTTTTCACTTTAAAATGTAAAAATAAGAAAAAACTTGCTATGATGACAGCTGATTGGATCAAAAGATATGTAACGTAAACTTCATTACTAAAACTAGGTCTGTGCTGGTTTAAAAGTTAACCAACAGGGGAAATGAACTCAACTCAAAAGAGAGATTGTAAGTCAGAATAACAATTTAATAAAATAATACAATAAGCACAACTACACAGACAAGCAATTGGTATCAACCCACAAAACCCAAATGTACAACCTGGCACCCCAGGGCACAAACAAAACAGTGCTCCCTGGGCCCCCCCTAGAGTCCAAAGCAAAGGGAGAGGGGAAAAACCTGCTGATGGGAGAGCTGCTGCAGTCCAGCTAAAAGTGGTGATTGTAGTCCAGCCGAGGGTGGTGGTGAGCTGCAGTCTGGCCAAGAGCGATGAGTTGCAGTCTGGTTGAGAGCGATGAGCTGCAGTCTGGTTGAGGGCGATGAGCTGAGAGCGATGAGCTGCAGTCCTCCTCTGGATCCCACGAGTGGAGAGAGTGCAAGGTTCTGAAACTCCAGGTTTATATATTCTCCAACTCAGGCAGCAATGCTTAGCCCCTCCCGCAGAGTGGGGAATTCCATAAAAGGATGTTCAGTCCTTCCCTCAGAGTGGGGAATTCCATAAAAGGGTGTGAGGGTGCTCAGTCAGGGAATTCCACAAAGGGGCATGAGGACAGGAGCATGGGGGGGGGAGGGGAACCTCGCAGGCCTCTACTGACAACAGTTTCTGGGAAATGGCATGGAGGGCTATAGAATGCACAGTTTTGGGCTACACCCATCCAATGATGAATCGGTCCCAGCTGTTCTAACTAGGACACTGGGTTTTAGTAATTTAATTTGGTCATTATTAGAAGTGTTTTTAAAAATATCAGTTTAAAGAGAGAACTGAAATAGTCTCCTCAAATGTTTAGACCATATATTAAAATATTGACTTTTAAGGAAATATAATTTGTACATGCTCCCTGGAATATAGTGTTTTCCACAAATCAAGGGAAAAGCATTTAATCTAAAAAGTTTCCAGAGAGCCTAGTTGTATGAAAGAAGGGAGAAAAAAATACCTCTTAGGTTTCACTGTACCAGTTTGTGTATTATGGTTTATTGTGCTGCCTTTTATTTAGTTTTGGTGCTAGTAAAAGATGATCAGTATACTTGATGTTTTATTGCATGAAGTTTTCTGTGGCCCAGTATATTTCCAAACTCATTCTTCTGCCACAGTCTGAGGGGGGATGGGGCCGTGACACAGCACAGATGGGTTCGGGAGTCAAGGTAGAGGTGCAAATGGAATGCTTTATTGAGGTGTCCAGAGGTTTTATGGGTTTCAGGTGGAGAAAGGGTCAGAACAGAAAGGGGTGGAGCATGAGATAGACAAATGGGGGAACAAATTGGGATAGGAGCACAGGCAAAAGAGGGAGGAACGTGGGAGGAACCGGGAAAGGAAAGGGCGAATGGAGGCTGTCTCCTCTCTGCAGCTTCTCCAGCCAATCAACAGGAAAGCAGGGAAGTGGACAAGCCTGGGCATGCCCGGGAGATACAAATTCTGGGGAAACATACAATGTGTATATACATAATAACCGTAAAGTCTGTACCATAAAGTCCTTTTAGTCACTGTACATCTTTTTCCGCTTCTGAAATTGTTCCCATTCTTATTCCTGGTTCTTCACATTCTTCCCCAAGACACTCCATATTAGGTTTCTGGGACCACACACACCAGGCACACCCCCCCCTCCCCACCCCCATGTATTTGTACAGACACTTGCAGACAAGAGGTGATCCTTAGGGGTTGTTAGCGGGACCAACGCTATTTAACCTCTTTGTTGGTGAAATGGACAGAGGGATTGAGTGTACTCTCAGCAGGTTTGCCATCAACACCAAGCTGTGTGGTGCAGTCAACACACTGGAGGGAAGGGATGTCATCCGGAGGGACCTTTCCAAGCTTGAACTTATAGCAGGCTTCGAACGCCTTAAAGGAGTCTTAAAAGAAAACTGGAGAGGGATTTTTTGCAAGATTGTGTAGAATAAGGGGGAACGGATTTAAACTGAACATAGGTTTAGATTAGATATTAGGAAGAAATTCTTTATCTTGAGGGTGTTGAGGCAATGGAACAGACTGCCCAGAGTTGTGGTTGCTCCATTCCTGGAAATGCTAAAGGCCAGGTTGGATGGGGCTTTGAGCAACCTCGTCAAGTGGAAGGTGTCCCTGTTCATGGCAGAGGAACTAGAACTAAAAGATCTATAAAGCCTCTATCAACCCAAACCATTCTATGAATCTATGTTTCTGTGATATAGATTTATATGTTCCTGGTTCATTCTTTTCTCTTTAGGTTTATGATATTTTAAAAGTATCAGTGAATGAAGAAATAATGAATAATATTTCTTTGAAGTGAACAAATAATATCTTTATTTAGAAACACTAATATACTAAGTGCTATAGTACTAAGTACTACAAACTTACTAGATCCATACAAATATTATTATAAAAAAGCTGATCTAGGTATCCATGAAACATCCACATGATGCTGTCTAATGGGAGTCACTTTCCTTTGAAAATTCATCTATTTTCATATACTAGACATGTTTATCCTTATCTAAAATATTTACCTGTGATGCATTGACAGCAGGACTAAGTTTAAGATATATTCTGAAATCATGTTTGTAACTTGTAAGGTTGACAACTCTCATGCTCTCTAACTTACAGGTATACTACACAGTGCAGAAAAATACAGTTGTAGTGTCCAAAAAAAGAGTAAATGATTGCTCTGTCCAGTGCAGATCTTCTCCTCATAAAATATTTAAATTATGCCACAGTCAATATTCCATATTCTTTATTCTTTCGTGGTCTCCCTGGGTGGTTCAACTGCTTATAAATATCTTCCAAACTTGTCTCAGTCTGTCACTCAAGCTTTTGTAAAATAACAAGTTTTTGAAGCAGAGATAATATCATTTAGAACTGACTTCCTATTCTCTGAATTGAATTGATAGTCTAACCCAATACATGATCTCAAAAAGAACTGGAACAAGCAGATTAACACTATCTCTTTGGTTATCCCCAGGCTAAATTCACTATCTTAGAACTTTACACTAGAAAAGGGTATTTCATATGCTATCTGTTGGTTCATGAAGCTCTGGCTTTTTCCTTCAACAGGGTTTTAATATGAAGTATTTGAAATTTTTAAAACTGAAACATTTGAAATATCCTCTTAATAGCAAGGACTTGTCATCCTGCCAAATCTTTATTTGTACTTTCAACTGCAACAGTAAAACTTCCTGTCAGAGTAGCACCCGAGTCAGCAAAGGGCAGTTTATTAGGCACCTGGTTATTGTGTTCTCCAGTGACACCTAGAATAACAGGTTCAGCCTATATAGTAGGTGGAGAGAAAACAGAATGAAATTAAACCAAACTACTAGGAAAACTGAACTATGTCTTGACCTCTTTTCATTAGCAAATGACAGTTCTATTCCTTGGTCTGTCCCCTTCTACTACCGTTCAAAGAGAAGGTTTTTTGCTAGATCTTTTGCCTTGCATGGTATTAAAAAAAATTAATCATTAAAACAATACTATCAAGGGATATTGCTCCACTACACACTGTAGTGAAAAGGAAAACTGTTAGGTAGATAGGAGATGGGAGAATGATTACGTGTTAGTCAGTGTAGACAGGGATTAACTGTTCCATTTGACCACTTCATAAATCACCTCATTAATCCATGTATATCTGCATAGACCACAAGACATTTTCTTTACTGTCTAAAAATGGAAATGAGATTTTCCTTGTTTGGAGAGTAGGAGAACTTTGAAGACTTATGAAACAACTACTCTCAATGTGTAGTTTGTATGAAGATACCTGTGCTATATCATTACAGAAGCACAGAATCAATTAAGTTGGAAAAGATCTCTGAGATCATCGAGTCCAGCCTATGACTGAACACCACCATGTCAATTAGACCATGGCACTAAGTGACATGTCCAGTCTTTCCTTACACACCTCCAGGGATGGTGACTCCACCTCCTCCTTTGGCAGCCTATTCCAATGTCTAATCACCCCTTCTGTGAAGAAATTTTTCCTAATTCAAAGAAATTCATTACTGGTAAATAGAACAATGCTAGACAGTGAGACTGAGCATTGGGCAAGGGATTATCCATGCTGCTTTATAGCCCACCAAATAAAACAGGAACAATCAATGGTTTCTGGGAGTAAGAGGCAGGCTCTCTCCAGACTGCACTGCATTTGGCCTTCTGGGCTACATATGACAATCCTGGAACTGTAGTATATAATTATCATTTATCATCAGCACATGATGGTTTATTGTGTGAGATTTTCCAGAACAAAATGTTCAATGCTGATGTGCAAGTTTCCATTGTATGTTTTTAATCTACTGCCCCAGAACAGTACAACCTCTTGTATCTGTTGGAGTCAGACCAGCAACCACCCTTCTCTAAGAAGTCTCCAGCCCTTTCTCCATGACCAAACAGTCTTTTAAACTTGACTTAATTTACTAATAACCTAAACATATATATTAACACTAGCTTATGATAATTAAAACTAACTCTGTGGAGACCTGTGTCAGAATGGAACAATTTCTGCTGGAGTTTTCTATGCTATTTCTTTTTTTGTAGTGGTGAGTATTGCGGTAGGTCAAGAGCGGTGATCCTGCCCCTCTGCTCAGATCTAGTAAGGCCAAATCTGGAGTGTTGTGTCCAGTTCTGGGCTCCTCAGCACAGGAGAGACATGGAGCTCCTGCAGCAGGTCCAGTGGAAAGCAACAAAGATGAATAGGGGAATGGAGAATCTCTCTTACGAGGAAGGGCTGAGAGAACTGGGCCTATTTAGCCTCAAGAAGAGATGACTGAGAGGGGACCTCATAAATGTATATAAGTATCAGGAGGGAGGGTGGCAAGAGGATGTAACCAGGCTTTTCTCAGTGGTGCCAAGCAATAGGACAAGAGGCAATGGGCAGAAATGGAAGCGCAGGAAATTCCCCCTGAACATAAGGAAGAACTTTACCCTGCAGGTGACCACACACTGTAACAGATTTTCCCTAGAGGTTGTGGGGTCTCCATCACTGGAGATATTCAAGAATCATCTGGATGCGATTCTGTGCAATGTACTCTAGGACGACCCTGTTTAAGTAGGGAGGTTGGAACAGATGACCCAGTATGGTCCCTTCCACCCTCACCATTCTGTGACCCAGTCAATTTCTGGAAAAGATTTACTGGAATTCAGCAATATTTTCCCTGTTTGAAAAATTTCTGGTAGTAATAAGTTTCAGAAGCAGTACTATTCTAACACTGTTTGAAAATTCACTGGCTTTCTTCAGAATGAGATGAAACTAGTAATATAAGCTAATTAAACATAATTAAAGGTACTTACTAATTGAGGAATAAAGGATCACTGATGGTTTATTGTTCAATAATCATAATTAAAAAATCTAAAATATTGTATGCCTTTAAGTTACTGTTAAAATAAAGTTAAGCATGTATTAGGTACGTATATAAATGCATACAGTAATTTAAGCAATATGAACCTTGTAATTATACTCAATATATTATTGAAACTGTGGGGAAGCTAGAGTTAATCTGAAAAAAAATCTGAACATTTTTAAAATAAGTAAATGAATATAGGAATATGCAAACATGAACTTGCACACAGTGATAAAATGGAATGTATGCAACAAAGGCAAAATAAATGTGCACTACAAAATATTTTTTTTCCTAATGTGGATCTGTAAATGCAGAAATGTCTTAATCAGGATAGTAAGGTTATCTTTGGTATGTTTTTCAGATCTTCACTCAAACTGTTTGATGCCTAACAATTTCTGTAGTTCAAGGTGTTGCATTTCTCCTAAATTCAAATTTATTTCTGAATGTCTGGGTGTATTGTACCCAGGGTCAGATGCAGAATTGTCATTTTCTGTTGTACTTTTACTGTAATTTCCACAATAATTCTATCCTAACAGATCTTTATCTCTTAATTTGAAAGTATTTTTATTCAATATCAAACTCTGAAAAAAATATTAAAGGCTTACGATATGAAAAATAACCACAAATCAAAGAGTTGTCACCATAAGAAAACTTGTAATATGGTTAAAGGTATCCCCTTATAATAAATAGGATATTACTGCATATATGGCATTATGAGGAGCTGCTTTGCCTTGAGATTGAGATTTTCCTTTTGAGAATGAAATGTTTGGGAAATTGAATGGACAGGAAATTTTGTGTCAAAGTATACTATGTACTCAAGCTAACTTTTTTCTTTTGCTTTAGAAATAAACAAGATTTCTGCTTGCAAATTTCTAATATAAAAAGTTGCTCATTAATGTAATTGCAATTTAAGCTTTAGCTATAGTAAGAATGCATAAGAGATAATAGAATCTTAGGACATTTTATGAAATTGAGAGATCCAGGAATCTTATAAAAATATATGCATAGAGTTTTGAAATTATTGGCATGAAAAAGAAGCTAGGAATTTATATTAGAACTTCTAGAAGTTTTAAAACTAAAATCTTCGTCTCTCATGGATTATTTTAATGACCTGTTATTGCTATCAAGTACTGCTGTGTCAAAATTGCAAGGAGAGAAAATATCATCTGGTTTTAGTAGAACATATTGACAAATACATAAATACATATTGATAGTACAAATAACTACTAGAAATAATGAAATTTATTACTTATAAACTCACAAATTCTTATTACTAATAAGTGATAATATAGAATTTTCAAATTATATTAGTTACAATCTTTGTTTTTTAATGTATCTATACTTAAACCCCACTATTTAGAGAAATTTTTTTTTAGTGCAACATTCATTATAACACAGTTGTCCATAAGGCAAAAGACAATCATGCACTCATGTCTCAGGTTTAACAAAGGTGGCAACTATCTGTGATAATTTGGGACTATGCTATTTTCTTACCCCAGATGCCTCAAACATGTTTTCGACTCTGTCATATTTCAGACGTGTCCACAGCTCTAATAACATTATAAATGTTTGAATTAACCTTAACCTGGCTAAGTATATCACTAATGGAAATTCATCTGCCACCTGGCAAAGTTGGTTGTGTCCAGAAAGTCCTTGAGGGAAGGTGCACAGCAGAAGTACATGGGTATACCCAGGCAGAGTGATTATACTTACACTGTATTTTCAGGATAACGATGTAGCCTTCCAGACCCACCCTGTCTTCAGCAAAGATTATCTCTGCAGCGTGACAGTCAATACTTTTAGATGGCACCTGCTAGCCAGAAGGTGAGGTAGAAAACGAAAATCGTGATAATTGTAATTAAAAGCATAAAGGAACGACTGTGAAGGGACACCAGTACTCCTGCTACATAGACTGAAGTAAAATAAATAACAAATACAAGATCCATCTCGTGCTATCCTGTTTAACTAATATACTTAAAAGGAAAGAATAGAAGACCATGAATGTTTTAAAATGAGACACAGTCAGCTACAAAGTAGCTGTTAAATGGGCTACACCATAAAAGAATGTGGAGTTATCAGCTCCACTCCTCAATTAAATAATAACACTGGGACTTTAGGCTATATATTGCCTTTTATTATTATTTTTAGATAAGAATTAATTTTATTGTTTCTATTAAGACTTTTGGGCCAAATACATGTCTGCCACACGTTGTTTGAATTTGTTAAAGTCAACGGAGTTACTTCTGCTAATATTCGCTTGAATTTGTCCCTTGATCTTCTAAATTGACCATTTCCCTCTTGAGCATATCTGAACTGAAGAAGACTCAGATGTAGTCCACTTTGCCTCTGAACTCAGGAGAGGTTCTAAAGGTTAGGGAAACTTTCTCTAAATCTAAGAATCTGGGCTGGTGTGTATGTGTGGTGTGGGGGTAAGGGGGTGTATTTTTCTCTTAAACCTGAACCCTGAGCCTGAGTAGCTTGCACTTGATGAGGACAGGAAATATGAAAATTCAGAACTGAAGACAAAATATTTTTTTAGCTTGGACCATGTCACTTTTAAATCTAGTTTATATACAAGCCTCATCTTATGTTTCAAGTACTGTATTACTTCCCTTGTATCTAGTCTAGTTTATACCTCTTTTGACAGTACATGGAATGAGAATATGCCAGTATATATTTTCACATATTGCAGTTCAAGCAGGTTGCAGTTTAGTAAAATATAAACTGTAATCGAAATTATTGTTTTTCTACTTAAGTTCAAGTGAAGATATGCAAGTGTTTGAAAACTTTGTTAATTCAAAGACACACTTATAGTTGTTTTTTTTTCCATTTGCATAAAACTAAAACAAACATGAAAAAAAATAGTGCCAGATTTGATAATCTGAAGTGATAGACACTTTTTATTAAGTACTTTTGAGCTATAAATGCTAATGTCTTTAGACTCTCTAGTAAATAGAGAGAAAAACAAAGGTTCTTTTCAGAGCACCTAAATCAAGATTTCCAAAAAATAACCTTCCCTCTCAAAAATCCCCCACAAACCCCACAATGCATCCAATGACTGTAAAGGATGTCTGACAAAATAGCTGTACTTGGCTACAACAATCGTAAAAATGCCTCCTAAGTTCTTTCATTTTTTTACTGAATCCACTAGCAGTGAAAGGTATACAATCTCTCTCTGGATAATTGGATTACATAGAGGGTTGGGACCTTTTTGCTGCTTCAAAAAAGAAGGTTGTAACTAGAGGAAATTTCCTGGTATCGACTGGTAGCAACTGAGCATCTTGCAAGGTAAAGTTTGAAAGGCAGCATTTTCTTATTAGTAGAAGTAGGTATTATCTGAGTTGTCCACTTCTGACAGTAAATAGTCAGGAAGGAGAGCTTTGAACAAAATTGAAGCATTTGAAATACATCAATAACAAAAGAAAACCAAAGGATAATGTGGGCTTGTTACTAAAGAGAGGGGAAACCCTGGTAACAGAAGATGCAGAGAAGGCAGTGCTACTAAATGCCTTCTTTGCATAAGTCTTCATTGATAAGACAAACCCTCAGGAATCTCTGACCCAGGAGACCATGGTAAAGGAATGTTGTAAGGCTTTCCTTTGGTAAAAGAGGATTGGCTTAGAGAACACCTAGGCAAACTTGACAACCACAAGTCCATGGGCCCTGATGGGATGCATCCACGAGTGCTTAGAGAGCTGGCAGACATAGCCAAGCTACTCACAGTCATATTTGAAAGGTTGTTGTATGATTGGCATAGGTGCCTAAGAGTTGGAAGAAAGTAAACAACACCCTGGTCTTCGAAAGAGCAAGAAAGAGGACCTAAGGAACTATAGACCAGTCAACCTCACCTCAGTTACTTGAAAGATGATGGAGTACTTCATTCTGGAGGCCTTTTCTATCCTCATGGATGACAAGAAGGTGATCAGGAGTGGTCACCAAGGATTCACTAAAAGTAAATTGTGCTTGACCAAGCTGATTGTCTTCTACAGTGAAACAACTACCTGGATGGGTGAGGGGAGAGCAGTGGATATTGTTTACCTCAACTTCAGCAAGCCGTTTGACACTGTCTCTAACAATATTCTCTTAGGCAAAATTAGTAAGTGTGGACTAGATGAGTACACAGTGAGGTGGATTGAGAACTGGCTGAACAGCAGATCCCAGGGTTGTAACCAGTGGCACAGGGTCCACCTGGAGGCCTGTCACTAGTGGTGTCCTCCAGGATTCAGTAGTGGCCCCAGTACTTTTTAACTTATTCATATATCTCGTACTCACATTTGGAAGATAATCAGAACATTAGTGATGAAGTAATGCAGCAAAATATTTCTCTGAACATATGGAGAATATTTACCATAAAGGTAGTTTTCCAGCAAAAATCTGCATCAGAAAAGGCTATATCTGATGCTACTTAGCATCATGCATAGTTCCTTATGTAGCTGTAAATTTTAAAATCTGAAGTTAAGTTGATGCTGTAGGACGCATCAGAATCAAAGTACATCATATGTCCTTTACGGAGTGCTACTTCAGCTAAACTTCTTTCTGTTGAATTGTATTTTTGAAACAAATAATATTACTACCTTGTTTCTGACAGGGCATGTTAAGATAAAACATGTTTTGCATACTGAGTAGCTATAATTGATTTCTTAGTTGAATATGAGAGACGGGATTGTTCTTGCTTTCTGTGAAGCTACTTCCCAGAAAACCTTGGCTGGTGAAGGAAAGGAATAGATTTTATTAGATTGTTTGATAGTACACCTATCACTCTTTCTGACCAAAAGTCATTTTCATTTGCGATGAGCAATTTCAGTTACATGGTACAGTTACAGTTGAGTTCCTTTGCTAGTCCAGTGTGCAACAGCAGTCAATGTTCTTTTAAGATATATTCTGTAGAGAAAGAGGCAAATTTAGTAAGACAAGACATTTTTCCTCTGTGGGCTTTGTGAAACATAAAAGTCTTGTCAGTTTGACATTTGCTACTTTGCTTTATGATTTTTCCCCATTTTCCTCTTCTGTATCTATGATATCATTATCATCCTAGTTTAATGGTTTTAAACTGCAAAATAAGGTCATAAGGGAGAGCTATACATTGCCACACTGCTCTGCTTTTTACCAGATGACAGAAAAAAAATCAGCAGGGGAAAGAGCATTTTCATTGTGTTTATTATAGTACAGTTAAGACACATTAGCCAACTTCTATATAATCTTACTTCCATTCACTGATTGCTCAATACATATTTCTCAATGTCAAACGCAGTAATTTATTACCTTGTTACAAATCCTCTTACAGTTCAAGAAAAAAACCCCTCATGTTTATAACATCAGATGCTCAGTTATCAGCAAGTGGAGGATCCTTTAGCAATCTCAAACCCTCTGTACTCAAAGGAAGCTATTTAACCTGTCAGTGCAATCAAGCAAAAAGCCCATCCCTAACAGTAGGGTTCTAAGATTATCTCATTTTGAGCCGTTGGCTAGATATACTTGTTATTTATCATAGAATCATAGAAAGGTTTGGGTTGAAAGATGACCTTAAAGGTCATCTAGCTTCATCCACCTTGCCATGGGCACGGACACCCACAAGACAGGTTATTCAAAGCCTAATTTACCCTGAAATAGAACATTTCCAGGATGGGGCATCCACAGTTTCTCTGAGTAGCTTGTTCCAGTGTTTCATCCCTTTGACACTGAAGAATTTCTTCCTAATATCTGAATCTGTCTTCTTTCAGTTTAAAGCCATATCACTACATCCCTTTGTCAAAATTCTGCTTTAGGTACTGGAAGGCTGCAACAAGGTCATACCACAGCCTTCTCTTCTCCAGGCTGAACAACCCCAACTCCCAGCCTTCAGAGGAGAGTTGCTTCAGCCCTCTAATTATCTTTGTGGCTCCCCTCTGATTTAACTCCAACAGATCCATGTCTTTCCTATGTTGGGGACCCCAGAGCCGGACGCGGTATTCCAGGTGGAATCTCATGAGAGCAGAGGGACAGAGTCACCTTGCTCGACCTGCTGGCCATGCTGCTTTTGATGAAGCCCAGGATGGTTTGGCTTCCTTGGCTGTGAGAGTACATTGCCAAGTCTTGTTGAGTTTCTTGTCATACAGCAAGTTGTCATCATACAACAAGCTCCTTCAGCACAATTTTTTTCACTGCAAGAACTGAAGACACATTGCATTTTGTATATCTTTACATATGTCATTGTGTTATTATTATTCTTTCTCATTAAATCTTTAAGCAATGGGAGAAAAGAACATTTAGTTTTATTATTAAGTATGCACTGGAAAAACCTACTCATCACATATAATGTCACCTTGCACTCAGGAAACATTATCTGCATATGACAGCACTTGTTCATCTCACAGTTCTGCATTTACAAATTATGAAAGATGTATGAAAGAAATATCTTGCCCAAGACTGGTCAGAATTAGAAAAAGTAAAACTCATTTTTCATTATTTGTTGTCATTATTGTAATTTATCTTCCTGCAGGGCTCCAGAGTGGAAGGTTTGTCTAATTCACCATTAAAATAAATTATAATAAATTCTTTCTCTGTTATGCTTTAACACTTCTGTTTTACCTTTTATAAGTCCCCAAAATCTCATCATTTTTTATTTAATTCCAAAGCTATTGCAAATAATCTCTTTCACCATTGAAAGCACCGAAAAAAATGTTGACCTGTACTATCTTGATTTTTGTAACCCTGTTGTTACAGGGTTCTCCTTGTTTGGGGTGCTTGGATCAAGACATTTCTGATTCATATTGCTAAACCTCAGCTTGCTTTCTCTCAGTAAAGAGTCTTAAATAAAACCAGAAACTGTGATAAAATCAGTCCTAGTTCTCTGCATGGGCTTATCAGCCTGAACTGAGTTCACTCACTTCTTTATTCACTATCACCATTGTGTCCTGGAATTATTCACTTCTGACACCTTCTGGACCATCTTTTGTCTCATTTTAAAGCATAAAGGCAGTTATGGGGACTGTGAATGGAGGGTAACTTCCCTTCCCCTGTAACTGCTCTGAATAACTCCTATATAATATCCCTTCTGTGATGATGTTCGATTTAATAGTGAAATCTACTATTTAGAAATACATAGTGGTAATTATTAAAAATTAAATCTCTACAGGTATGACCCCTCAGCAGCTTTTGAGATTTCAATATTCATTTAATTTTTCACTAGAATGAAAAAAACAAATTCCAGGACAAGCCTCTTGTGCTGTAAGAACTTCTATGGTTGTAAGTCCTGGTCAAAGTTATGGACCAAAAAGAACATTCTGATGAGAACTTAAAGGAAATGAACAATTTTCACCAAAAATACTAATTCTGAAGAAAAGAAATTTTCACAAGAAAATTCTGTATAACTTTACTCAAAATAGTCCACTTAATGTAGAAGTATACTTCCTTCAATCTGCTGCTTTGCTTTTTCCCCAGTTAAACTATTTTTCTAAAGTGATGGTCTTTATTTTGGCACATTCCACAAAACATTATCTGTTAATGCAAAATCAGGTATTTCTACATCTCAAAGATATGTTCAGAGTTACTATGTTTCCCCTTCCTTAGGGATTTCGCCAGCTAAGATACATACACACAGACACATACACACACAATTTTTAATTTTATAAATCGAGGAGTAAAGCTTGCAGAGCTTTTGAAGGAAAAGCAGAATTTGACTGGAAACAATTTTTACAATCTTCTTGCCTGTACTGATGGTAGATCAATACATGATTTCATTTCTTCTGCAGACAAATTATACTTGTCAGTTCTAATAAGTGATGAAAAAAAGTGAAAGATTATGACTTGAGAAAAGTAATGCTTCTTGAGTTAAATCTTATACTGAATTGATATTTGTGCCAATAAGGCAATATTTAAATGAAAAGTGAAAGGTCTACAAGCTGTCTTTAAATTGACCAATTCTCTTCTAGTATCATATCAAAGAAATGTGTATTAGGGACACATGTTTATTGCGCAAAGAAGCCCTACATCAATTGTGCATGGATGGGATGCAGTTTGTTGAATTACAAGTCAGAAATTTCTGGATCTTAGAAAAATAAATTAATCTCATAAATATTGCATAATTGCAAGTATGACATAATCCATTCTAAAGTTAAAAGGTGTCACAAACAAAATCACTATGTTCACCATCACACTGAATCTTTTTCCTTCTTTTTCTAAACACTGTGTCACATTTCTAACTGCATTTTCAGCAATTTATTTCCTTTGTTCTGCAAAATTCATTCAGTGTCAGTGTTATTGTGCCGCAGTAAACACTGTGAACTTAAATTATTGCATTTATTCACACTTTTACTCCCTAGAAATTGCTGAAGTGGTATATTTAAAAATATAAATGTCTTTTTTCAATAGTTTGGGCTTTTTGTTCTTGTTATAAATTGTAAGTGGAAAACACAGCATTCCTTATTTAGTTAACTCACGAAGAATAAAATATTCACAAATTATTCACAGAAAGCTGTACCTAACAAGACAAATGGTGTTTCCTTTGATTCAGAAGTTCTAATAAATATTATTTGTATCATATTAGCATGACACAAGCAGGTAGGCCAAATCTGTCACAGGGAAAATACAGACACACTTTATATTTTCTACTCATGTGCAACTATTTTGTCTGCAGTGAAGTTCCTGTGAACTTCAGGAGGTAAGAAATGTTCTTTACTGTTGATAACACCTGTCTAGATCAAGATGAAGGAGATTGATATTGTAGAAAGATCTGTCTAACAGCAATTTTCTATTTTTCATCAAGAACAGAATTATTTCAAAGCTGTGTGTCATGGAAGAAAAAAAAACATAAACAGCACAAGCCAAAACAAGCATTGTACAAGAAAATAATGTAACAGTGGTAGCCATGGGTATTTTCTTGAAAAGAGAAATAAAATTGTTCTGATTAGTATTATACTTTTCTGTTTTGATTGAAGTGGACACAGCACATATTAATTAACCAACTGGAAAATGTCAAAATTGAAGTCTAGAAGAGAAAATATATTCTTTCTCTTGGTGGATTTCAATAGTTTGAAATGTTTTATGATGAAGTATCACCCTTCGAAATGTCTTCTTAATATAAAAGCCATTTGCACATATTTAGAATGGTTTGCGAGGCTGCTTACCTCTGAGCTGAAGACCCATACAGATCAGCAAGGAGATAAAACACCAGGAAGATTTGAGCAGACTAGTTTTAAAACAAGGATGTTTTTGTGGGGAAATAGTTCAGTTTTTACAGATTCCCCTGGAAGACTTTTTTGTTGGAAGTTGTCCAGCAAGTGTTCTCCGACCTTCCTTTTGGATGGGAAATACATTTCTCCTTCTGCTACTTGAGGATCAGTTCTTGGGTCTACATTATTGATAGTTTTTCTCAGGTAGCTAATAGTGCCATAAAAACATTATTCATAAAATTGCAGGAGGTAAATCATTGAGAGGACCAGTCCCACTGACACGGTAATCTGAAAGGAGGAAAATGAAAAATATTTCTTTTCCTTAAATGAAGCCATCTTTGTTGAGTTAAACACAGTCATATCCACACGGGTGTATTTTTTAGCACTTTGCAGTCCTCTGTTCTGACTTGTGCTATTGCTGCATAAGAAGGGTTAGGACATCTTCTGGGATATGCATGCTTTATTTCAAGAAGTAATGACTGTAAAACCCTCTGAGGGCTGGTTTATGAAGAACGACCATGTGCTAACCAGCAGTACAGTAGGGTGGGTAAGGTTTCCTGCGAAGGCTGCACTTATGCAAATACACAGGCTGCTAGAAGAGGCTCCAGGCAGCTGTGGTACTATCTGCAGATCCCTGCCTCTTCCTTTCTACTGCCTGGACTGTGTCTGTCTGCTCATCAAGGTCATGCACTGAGGGAGCACAAAAATAATCTGGCCCTGTCAGAATGTTTTTTGCTGACTTAGTGACGTGAAAAGCCCACAAAATGTTTAGCCAAGCAGCAGAACACAAGAAAGAAAGGAGGAGAAGCTATCCCTTCTGGCAGAAGCCAGCTATTTTGTTGGTTCAGACACCTTGGAAAATAAAATCAGCTTAAGCAAACACAGATGGATGCTGTTTTCAAGGAGATGTTTCAGCCCTCCTTTCTGTCACTATCTTCATCCTTCTGTCTAAGCAAGGATCTGCAGAGCCACACAGTAGAGTTTCTTGGAAAATTACATTTTATGCCAATTCTGGACTTTAGAACAAGTGATTTGATTTTACCAGGATTGTTCTGCTAAAAAAAAAAATCATAACATATCTGCACAAACATTGATGTCAACATGTCTAGGAAGAACTACTTTGGCAGTAGGTCTAATTTATGATACCCTAGTCTAAACTGCAGTTTAAGCATAAAGCTACAAGAGCTGATGCAGTCATTGACCATTTAAACAAGTTATTCATAAGTACAAGGGGGACTATGTGCATAATATAGTAACATTTGGTCTAATTAAATTTGAGAAAAAAGTTGCAGTAACCGTAGGTGCACAGAAAGGAGTTCTGAGAATCATTAAATAATGGGGAAGCATGGTGGATATTCTGTGAGCAAGTGATCTCAATACCTTTTATTTAAAACAAAGATATGAAGTACTGAATGTTAAAACAAGATGGATTCCTAAACTGCATATGAAAAAAATCCAGACTATTAATTTAGAAAATGATTTGCAAAATAAAGTCTAATTCTTCTCTTCAACACTTTAAATGTCTGTCATTGAACAAAAGATTAGGTACAAGTTAATGAAAATGAATATTTCCTTAGTAGCAAACAGAACATGAGATTTTTTTTTCTCAGCTTTATATTTGGAAAGACAACTCTAAATATTCCTAAAATCCAATAAACACAAGTTTACAATAACCTAAGGTTACCTATACATATATTATGATATTGTTTATTTCACATGTTTATTTTCTGCAGAATATTAAGAGGGAAATAGCACTATATTGCCCTTTTAAAATGAAGTATTGCTGGGAAGGAGAATGAATATATCAATAACTGAAAGTAGTAAATTGAAAAACTTTCTTTGAGGGCAGGTGAAGGAGATAAAACTGAAATGAGATCATAAATTGATGTAATATTCAAAGTAGAAAAAGAGTAAAAGAAATTCATACACCAAAATATAATAGGAGAAAGGCGACACCAGGTTGTTTGTTTATGTATTTTGTTGCTTTTAAAAACTAGAACAAGGACTCTAGAAACATTTTGCTTTGTGAAATTAAAATGTAACTTAATTTAATGAACACATGTTCATTAAAAAAAACATTTTCAAATGAAGACAACTAATCCAAAATTAGAAACTATGTTGTTTTTTTCAAGGTCTTAACTGATAAAGATTGTGGACATTATAATCCATTACCATCCTTAGAGTTAATATTAGTGGTAAAGGAGTTGTTATCTGAATTTCCACACGATGACACCACACAAGAGAATGAGGTGAGATGAAAGAAATATGAAGCAGCCTGAAAGATGCAAATTTTCTTGTTTCTTGTAATGTTGCCCAAAGACCAATGCACAGGTCATCAGCTAGTCAAATCCTTCTTATTTCCTTCAAGAAAAGTGTTCAACACAAATCTACTGGATATAGCACAAAAGTTGGAAAAAAAGTAGATGTGTTAAGCAGTACTACTTTTGAAAAAACTGTATATCACATATGAGGACTTACCATATTCAGAATAGGATTGGATCAAGAAATACAACAGCTATTCCCCTTCCTCACCACACTGGGTTGAATATTACCTTTTATTAACTGTTTAGGAGACCCTGCATAGACCAGACCACGGTTATTACATGTGATATCCTTTCTTAACAGTGTTATGGCAGGGGAAAGAAGAGTAGCAGTCACATGGATCACCAACAAACCTGAGGGAAAAATCAAAAAGGGAAAGAGGCAGACCATTCTTTCAGAAATTCATGTCCTTGGGTTATGTTGTTTCCTTGTCCTTAAAAATCTTTTATGCTGCTCTACGCTACTCCAAGATGCACTATATCTAGAAGTAATACATTTGTCTGTACATCTAATAAGAAAGACTTGATTTATGTCTATCAAAAAGCCTCTCAGGATCTCTGGTTCATAGATATTCTTAAAACACTCAGAGTACAGGGCAGAATTAGCCTTTTCCCAAAGTGTAATTGTGGACAGAATATTTTTTAAAACATATCTAGGAATGGTGATAGCAACTACATTTCATGTAACAGTCTAGGTTAGAGTACTCACTCAAGAATTGATTTATATGGTTTTAATTCACTTGACTTCCTGAGGAAATTCAAACTTGTACCATCCAGCAGCCCACAAACTATCATGGGGTTACCTTCAGGTTAAAGCACTCACCTTGAGGACTCAAGAGACAGAGAGCAGGATTTGTGAGCTACAGTTCCTGTTAGGAGGACTGTTCCCATATTAAACTTTCAGCAGTAATGGGTGAAATGTGTATACTAAAATTTAATTAAATATTCAGTGGTTCACAGAAAGGTGATTAAATATTCATTAGGCAGAAGACAGATGGAGACAACTGCAAGACTAAGTATGATTGTCACCTAGTGTGAGGCCACATGGGCAGGGAGAAAAACTTGACTTCTTTGTGCTTCTGTTCTGAATGTCCCAGAACCTAATTTCTTTTTTGGTTGTTGATTTTTTGGAACACTAGTAGTATACAAAGAACAAAAACCAGCAGAAAATATTTTCTGAAATAAAAACTCTGTCAGGTAGCAACAGGTTTGGGCTGCAAATTCCAGGAAACTATCAACATGAAGGACTGGAACTTGAATGCAGTCATGCAGTGCCTTGCCTGGCTAATTCTAACCTTACCTTGTGGGTTGACTTTCTGGCTTGACCTCAGGCATGATTCACCTCCACAGACCCATCTGGCTATCCTTAGTCTGCAGCTGACCCTGATCACCTTCACCCTCACTAGTGCTACTCTGCTTTTCATGTTGGACATGGTGGAATGGTGTCCTTTCAGCACTGCATTCCCCTGACAGCTCCCAGCTCGCTGCTATCTTCACTGGAGCAGCCCTCTCCAGCAACATCCCAACAGTATGCTCAGGTCTTGAACAGCAACATGTAATCTTTGTATGTAATGTTGAATAAACTCCACAGGAAGGAAAATGACACTAAAATAATTTCAATAACAGATTTTGCTTATAAAATCATATATTTTAAATATTGATTTGAGCACAGATTATTTGATATATGCAGAAAAACTTTCTTGAATTCCTTTCATGAGTGCAGTGGAATCAGTCCAGCTCTCAGAGGAACACTAACAGAACTTAATGTTACTGATTGCTGTGTTGTTGCTTGCTTGTGTACTTGGTATGTCTGGAAAGAATAACTTTTTCAGAAAACGCTTAATCATGTTGGTTTGTCTTTTAGGATAAGACAGTTGAAAATCAAAACTAGATTTTGATCAATAGAGTGACTTAAGCCATGTACAGACACAAAGAGATATCTTTAAAAGTGAATTCAACTTATCAATGTATGTGACTTCTTTAATTCATAAAGCAAGAAAAACATGTCTTTTTTTTCCTCCTGAGAAACTGGAAAAAAGTAAAATGAACCCTACTATAAATTAAAGTGGAAAGAACAATTTTATAGTTAACTGAAATAATGTCTCTTGTTTATCAACACAACATTGTTGTCTGTGGCTCTTATTGTGCTAGGCATGCATTCATGTAACCATCAGTGACTGAGAAAACACAGGATTAGAATTACCCAAAGGTCAGACACAGAAAAGAAATGGAGAACAAAAATTAAGAAATGGACCAAGTTTATTCCATACCCTCTAAGCAAACTGTCTCTTGTCTTACTTGCCATCCGTTTTTTTTTTAATGTGACTAGAAGTAAAGACACATGTCATAACTAAAAAAGAACACATTTATAAATGGGATAGAAGACTGAGTGCTGAGATACATGAATTATAGGCAAAAATGAACATAAAAAGAGGACAGGGCATGGCAGATATCTTTGTCGTGAATTAAGAGATTAATAAACCCACCAGATTAGATGATCTCTATAGAAAAGGCCAAAGTTATGTGTAAGTACTCTTATAGATAAGGTAAGAGGGCTAAAACTGAATAGTTAAAAAATTCCCCTCCATATACAGATGTATTTTAAATGATCCTTTAAATTCACAGTTTTGGTAAGTGAAACTTATTTTCTTTCTTTGTAAATATGATAGTAATATGTTAGTAACATAGAAAATATTACAACAGGAGGCAACTGAATCAAAAACAAATTTTATAATCATCAGAGAATTGAAGCTGTAATATGCACTACGCTGAATTGTACCTTATTTCTATAATAAAATGACGTTTTGTGATATTCCTTCTTCTTGATTAAAGGTCAACCTTTCTGCAGCTTTAGCGAACATGCCAGTTCAGAATGATTATTAAGTTATTATTTGGTAATAGCACTTGTAACAGCATTCCCATAGAAATACACTGCAGCTGCAGCATGTGAACTGAGACTGTGACCCTCTATGAACCTCTCTATTGTTTTCTTATTAGCTGTAATGACTGTAGTGTTCAGATATCCTTTAACAGCAGTACAGTTAATTGAAAAATGCTGATGGGAAAGTACAGTGAATTCTGTCATATGAAAATTATTCTTATGACTCTACACAGACATTGACACACATGCACAAGTGCTGCTCCTATGTAAATCAATCAGATTTAGATTAATAAAAGAAGGTAGATAAGAGGGTAGAATTTGAATTTAGTCTCATCTCAGTTGAAATCTTTATAAGCTTTACAAAGACTTCCTATAGGATACAAATGACAAAATCAGAAGGCATTGTGCTTTGTTATACTGAAAAACTTTCAAACACACAGATTTTTATAGTTTGTATGATCATGCTTCTGTACCTGTGCTACAGGAGCCATGGGTGAGATCCTGGTGTGAGACAGTCATTAATGACTAGTTTCTAGCAATTTGGCTTTCAGAATCAGTCATTTCTTCTTCATTATCTGTCAAACATGTTCTCTATATTTTGTCTCCTTTCTTTATTCTACTATAAACCATTGAAAGGAAAAAAACCGAAAGGTAAACATAAAAATACTTTCATTTTAAATAATTAAAAAATCTTCCCTGCTTAGATAAATATAGGTTAAATTCATATGAAAAAAAATAATCATAACAAATATATTTGTTTCAATATTATTGCAAAATTGAAGAGATAACAAAAATTATTTAGTAAAAAAACCACTATATGGAATATAATTTGTTTTGTGGAGAGTAGAAAAGAGGAGCAAAAAAAATAATAACATACCTAATTTCCTAAATATTTAAGGCTTCCAAAAATATGTGGTTTATTGCAATGACAATGTCAAAATGGAAATATTTGATACGGCTTAATTATCTTTTATGGTTGCAACATGTTGACCTGTATTGCAGAAAAACACACTGCTTTAGGTAGTATTTAGGTACAGATGGGGAAAATACCAAGTAAAATATTGAGCTCTGGTAATTCCAATAGCATGCAATTCTGATGGATGTCGGAACAGACAATCCCTTACTCATGCGAGTTGGATATGAGGTGAGGTGGTGATGGCCTATCCCTTGCCTTTTTGCAGGCTCGCTGATGCAATACGAGTCCTCACAAACTTACCAAGAGACTTATAAAAGCTCTCCCTTTAGTAAACTGATTTCTCTAAGAGGACTTCTGAGTAGAGAACATTCATATTAACCAGGACTACATTGGCTGAGACTCCGTGACCACAGACCACAGTCAGATTGTGGAGTGACAATCTTGACCATTATAAGACTTCAGTAATGCCATGTGCATGTTAGAATCCAGATAGTAAAGTCAAATTGAACTGTCACTGGTACACTTAAAAATAGTTCCCCATCTGGCCTCATAGTAAATCTTATTGCTGAAAGCTCATGGAAAACAGTGTGAGCAGAGGTATAAGACCTAAGGTAGCACAATTACATTCTTTGCAATCATAAATGTGATGAAAACATTTTACAAAACATTTCTTCATGTTAACTTTCTTTTTTAAGAAAATTCGATTATAGCAAAGAAGGACAGACTTGTAATCAATTCAGGTCATGAAAGGCATTTATACAGGTTCAAAGACCAACACAATTGTAAAAACATAATGAAAAGAAGGAAATAGTGTATTTAAAAAAAAATAGACACAGATTTAAGAGATATTGCAAGTCATAAAAGACCTCGAACCAAAACTAGAAATACTAATACTTTCAGTGGGAGAAAAAAATGGGATACTTTAATAAAAGATAACCAGCTAGTAAATAGATCACTGCTGATAATTGATTTCACCTGAAGTTGAGACAGAAACATTTTTAACAAGCAAATACAACTAATACATGTTCCAGTATCTAATAAACATAATACTAAGAGACAGTTTTACAAAAACAGTTGTTCAAAAACATGGACAAGAAAAATGACTAAAATTTCTACAAAATAAAGTCGAAAGCACTAGACAAAACCAAAGTTGCAACTTAAAATTTTCTTGCTATTCGTTTAGAAGGTAAAATAATAAAATATGAAAGTGCTTCTCTTGAATGTCTTCTTTGATGCAGTTAGGTATCCATAATGTTGAGTGTGGTGAAATGCAAATTATTGAAGATTACCTTATACTCTGATTGTTATGGAAACGATATAAAAATGTAACATCATATACACCATGAAATACTAATACTCTGCTAATAACTTTTCCAGAGTTGTGATTGTTCAAAGAAGTTAAAAGTATATTTACTGTTTCATATCAGAAGAATTTGTGGATAGTTTTTCTACCTGTGGCCTAAACCTTGCATCTCATATATCTACACTTCCTATACAATTCATAGGGAAAATCAAATAATGAGAAATAGTAAACATGACTAGAATTGTTTCTCTGCTATGGATGAAACTCAGACACTTCTAAATCACCTATTTGCATAGGACAAGTTAGACCAGCTAGCCACTTCTCTCAATATCTTGTGAGGGTGCTATCCATCTTTTTATTGAATAAAATACTAACCAAAATTTGTCAAATAGAAGAAGGATGTTAGACTTCTGACTGACTTTCTGAGAAATGTGCCCTTTACAGTGAGATGTAGTGTAGACTGAATCTTCCTTTAAGCTTTGTCACTGTGAAACTGAACACTCTGCATTCCTGATGTTCAGAGGGTGTGAGCAGAAAATGGGATCATTTCCCAGCTATTCTGGAGCAAGAAGTCCTCGACCTAGTTTCTCTTCTTACAACTACTTGCATGTTAAGGACAAAACATGTTTGACAAAGTAAATAGAAAATAATTTATCAGTATATAAAGTATAATCTTTGCAGGCGTAGCAGCCCAGATCACAGAAAATTTCAGTGGGGCAGTTAGAAATAGGTGTGACGAGGTTGCAAGTAAAACTGTCTTTCATAGAAAGGAAAATGAGAAGACTTTAGTTTGTGCTGTACATGTTTGTGCTATACATGTACACGTACAGTTGGCTCATTCTCCATTTTGTACCTTCATTTTTGGTAAAATATTTAGAGTTTAGAGTATGAGACAGGTGAGAGAGTGACAAACAATATCAACAACAAAACAATGACAAATCATCGCTTACAGTATGGTAGTTGTGAGCCTACAGAATATTTGTTTAAACTGGCACATATGATGTAGTAGTATCAGAAAAATGACCAGTCTGTCTGTAACAAAACTCTTCTCTAGTGGACTTTTTGAAACTGGGAGTTGGCATTTTGATGTAAATAGGAATGGCAAATTTTTACTGGCACTGTAACTTAATTCTCATTGAAACATGAACAGTTTGACAGAAGTCAAATACATGCTCTTTTGCTCTTAATCGAGAAAGACATACTGAACTACAGTATGGAATATCTTGATTCTCTAAGTTATGATGTTGTATAGAATACCCAGATTGAAATCCAAACATTACAGTGTATTTTAATATGTGTTCTTGTTTCACTTATAATTAATCTAGTTTTGCAAGGCCATATGTGACTTATATATGGACAAGACCTGAATGAATGAAAATTCTTCATTATCTTCTAGGTGGGAAAAGACATGAATAATTGCAATTTAGCAAGATTACTAAGGAATCCCTATGAGACTACATGAAGAAAAGAATGAAGATCAATGGATTTATCATCATATTGTCTTGTATAAATAGGCTTATAGTTCAAGAAACAGTGGAGCTGAAGTCCTTCACATTAAGAAAGACTACAATGTTATAGATTCTTAAAAAGAAATAAATAATTTTTATCAATAACATAATACAAGTTACCTGAATACACTCCATAAGAATTCATCAATGAGCAGAAGAAGTGTATTTCTTATGGGAAGTTAGTTATAGCCAGGTAGAAATAAACACAGGCAGCCCAATATGGGCAAAAAAGCTCAAGAATGAGTGAAAGTGAGAATTTTTGCATAAGATCATGAATAAACAATATAGTGCATTCTCAGAGCATCATGAACATCAGGATTTAACTCCCGTTTAAAAAAGATAATTATAATTTTAATTATTACATGTGAGAGCCTTCCAAGGCTATGAAAGGATTCTCTGGGAACATATAGTTATGTAAGTAGGACACAGTTGGTTTGTTATATAGATATGAAATGCTGTAGGATGTAGTAGGCAACTTGATGAAACAAGTTCAGCCTCTTCTTTTGCTTTGTCTTTGAAGGAGAGGAGAGTTTAGGTAGGGCCAAAGGAAGATTCTAAAACCTTTTAGTGTAACACTAGGATCATGTCTGTGCAATAGCAAAGAATATTCTCCTGACTTAGAGAAGTTTCCGTATTCATTTCTGCTAAATTAATGTGCGGATCTCTAAATATATGCAGAAATGAGTATGATGGGCTAATCCACTTCACGAATATTTGTAAGCTGACCACTCGAGTATGTTAAAGAAAAGCAAAAATGATTTTCTGAAACTTCTCAAGGCTACCTCAGTATCATCCAGTGTAGTTGCATTTGCATCAACATGAGGATAGAATAAAGGATCAGAAAATAAAGCCAACTTTATTTTGCCTATTTCAAGATGATCACAGCTGTGGCTGAGGAGGTGTCTGCACAGGCCTTTGAAACCTGTGGGATGTTAGTCAAAAATAAATATTGAGAGAGACAGCAAGGCAAATTTATTTGAAGTTTGGAAATGTGGATTTTAAACTGCTTATGTGAACAGGATTCACAAAAAGAAACTTCTATGTTGCTTTTGGGCTATTCATGAAAATAAAAAGTTATGTTTATTATATGATTCGCGTTAGTAGAGTGTTAAAAGGAAACATCTTGTTATTAGCCTGCCTTTTAAATAAACCAGTTAATATTTGATTATTTAAGTAGTCAACAAGGACCAATTATTAAAAAACTACTTCTGACTCTCAATAGCTGAATCATTTAGGATTTTTGTCCAAAATGTGGGAATCTGAGGTTCAGGTCCCTGTAAGGTCTATGTAAATTTGGAATAATGAGGATGTGAATCTTATTTTCTATTAATTTGTAGCTTAAATAATGTCTCAGGGAGGAGGAAGGCAGATTTCTGTTTTGTGATCATGAGTTCAAGTGTCTGAGCTTCAACTTGATCTTATAAACTTCAAAATAATCTCTAAAATAAAAACATTTAAATAATGTCATACTTGTCATAAGAAGTTAATTTATCACTTGAATCCATAGAGGTTTGCAAAGGATGTAGACAAGGATGTTGGTAAATGCTAAAGAGTTGTAGATGTGATTTAGCATAAAGATGACTGAAGATCTTGAGTATGGTGACAGGGTAGTTGATCCAACTGATACAAGGATGTGTTTAAATCCTCACCCCATGTGTATATTGTGCCTGTAGTTGTTCTAGACGACAGGCAACTAAAATGCCCATATTTGTTGCACTGTAGCAAGAGTAAGACTGAAAGATAATTATTATACGTTTTTCCTATAATGTATTATACTAAATATATGACACCAAGGTTTAATTTGGTCTTTTGAACATGCATTCCCATTAAATATTACTTCTGTATCATTGATTGAGTATAAAGTGTTGATATCAGTAATGGAGGAAAACTAATGGTCCCACAAATAATCTGAGGCTTTAAGAGGAATAATGGAGAGATAAGCTTCAAGAGGTGGGGATATTTGTTAGCTTTCTTGTTTGTTTTTCTTTCCAGTATCTTAGGAAGTGAATGAAAATCTTATTAATTAATTTTTCTCAGTGTTTTGGAATTCCAGAAAATATTCCTATACATTTGTCCCACTGCAGGTACAAAACAGTTTTTTGGTAGAGTGAGTTATGTGTTGAGCAGATCATTAGTACAACCACAAACTAAATAAAAACCTCTAGCCCTTGTAAAAACAATCCAAGAAGATTTTAATAGCCTTTCCAGGATGAAATGGAGTACTAACAAATGTCAGCACTGGGAATTAAAGTAAGTTCTAGCTGATTTTAAGTCTTCTAATGAAGAATGCAACTTTGCCTAAAGAAGTTAATCATATTTTTGTGCAAAAAGTTAGTTCCAATACTACCATTTGGATTCTATAAATCAAAAGCCAACATCTCCAAGCACAAAAGAAAATTAATTCATAATCATTAATTCATAAATGATAATTGTATGCAGAGGGCCTTAGATATTTTATATACTGTATATATGTAAATCCCAGGCGTATTTTCTGAGCATTCTTGCATTCTCTTTTGCTGCTGTAATTTCTTTTTACTTCACTGGGGACTAAGAATATGCAAAGGATGCAAGAGATGAGCTTTGGGTTTTTAACCATACTGAAGTACATACACACATGACTTTGATCAAATCTGACTAAAAGTGCTATAATTCAAACTAATGAAGTTTTGTATGCATCCCTGAACAAATTTTAAAGGTACAAAACCCAGAGAGACATAGTTTTTAATAGGAGTGCTGACAGGGCCTTATGAACTAGAATAATTATTTCAAATATTTTAAGCAAATACCTTTAATCAACAGCCGAATGGTAGCACGCTGTGCTAATTATTTCTGGTTGATGATGAGAAGACTGATTGCAATTTCCTCATTATCTTTTTTCCCACTTCTCTAAATTTCTCCATGTTTACATATTTTCTTACTTCGACAATTGGTATCTTCTTCCTGTAGCAGTATTTTTGAGTCACAAAATCTATTAATTATATTATCATATACCTACCACCTATATTGATGAGTCATAAGATTTTTTTCCAAGCAGGACATATTCCCACATTTCAAAAGAAAACAGTTTAATGTCAAACTGTGGTGTGTTACTCTGTATTTGTTATGGTTGTGGTAGTTCTCCAAAAACAAACAAATTGAACTAATCCTCTGCCCACTCTTTTAAAAGAACTGGTCTAAAGTAGGACAAATAAATTAAAATTCCTTTCACTCTAGAAGAGTATGCAGTGTATTTAAACATAAAGATTTTCAGCTGGTTTGGTTTTTTTCCTGTAGTAAAATAGATTTTTGCTCTTTTGACTATTTTTATTATTTTTTAATAAGAGTGAAAGAAAATGAAATTAAAGAAATATCACTAGAATTCATTTTCTACTTAAAATTTATGTCTGTGTCCTTAAGTCAGAAGGGATGGATAGAGGGAGAAGTCAATAACCTCAACTCTCATCATTATAATTTAGTAATTTTGCTAAAACGTTAATTGTAATCTCAGTTATTACTAAGGATATTTATATACATATATATAAAAATTAAAAATTATTTTTGTTAATATATTTGAATCATCATTATTATATATTCTTATTGCATGAAAAGAAAGACTACTAAAAAAAAAAGTTGTAATCTGGACAGCCAGAATAACTGACTCAAGAACCAGAATGTTCTTGGCATATGTACCTAAAGAAAAGATAAAAGCCCTGTGTTTGGCTCCTTTAGAATGAACTCCTTTAGAATGAGTAGGACTCATGCTACATATTTAATGTATTTAGGAAAAATGTTGCTTTAAGTCAAAATACAGATTGTGCTTAGCTTTACAAAGTTTCAGTTCTACCAAGGTTTCTTATATATGCTTAGCTCTAGGCATCTTCCCCAAAGTTGGAATAATCTTTTCTTTCTAAAATAGAAATACTTCTGATTTGTTTCTTGCAGTAAAGTTTCTAACAATAGAATAGACCAAGACCATTCAGACCTCAGCACAGAACTCAGAACCAATTCTATGTAACACAGTCAAATTTCCTTATATTTTCTTGATAACATAACTATGATTGGTATTTCAACAAAATCTTGAACTTCTATGGATGTTTTCTGCTATTTGACAACAGGTTATTCTTTCACGTAGTTATGTTTACTAGCTTTACACCTAGTGTTCATGCTTAAACTTTTTTTATGTATCCTGTCTATGCTTGCATTGTTACTGCTATTAATTTCTTGCATTACTAGAGCATACAGCGTTCTCAGACAGGACCAGAGTTGTGCTGTACAAATTGCAGTCGGAAAATATATACCACTAGGCTGTCTTCTATCCTAAGAACCTAAGCCATATCGCATTAAAATCACTTGGATTCTTCCTACTAAGAAACTTGATTTCCAATTTGGTCTGAAAAAATAATTTGGTGAAACAAACCTCCTGTATTAGAGGTTTTTCTTGTTTGTTTGTTTGTTTTTAAAGATGAAGAAGAAAGTAAACAACGATAATCCCCAGATCAACCAGGAGTGGAGGAATTTGACACGTGGGAAATGCATGTTCAAACCTTTCAGATACGTCCCTGGGGTTATCATTCAGAAAATTACTTGTAGGCTATTTTTAACTAATCCACTTTTACATTTTGTCATGGAGCATGAGTATTTTTTTTAATATTTCTTTCTTACATTGGAATAATGTACCTCAAAACTTAAAAAAATTAAAAAAAAAATTAATTGGTATAGAGACATAAATAAAAGGCACAAACCCAACTAAATTTTTTTGGAAAAAATATATCAGAGAAAATGTTGAAAAAAAATACTCTAACAAAGAGGCTGAAAGTTTTATTTCTATGATTTTGAAAATTGAGAACGCCAACGTAAAACAGATCGGAAAAGAAGAGTTTGACAATAACCAAGGTGGGCAATAACCAGATACTACATACAAATTTGAATATCTGGCTGAAAAAGAAGAGGATACAGTAACATGCACGTAGTCCTGTTAGCTGGACCAAGACAACGTGATCCCTAAAAAAAGGAAGGAATGGAAACTCACTTTGTGAATGAAGTTCCAATAATTTGGTGGAGTTCCCTAAACTGTCTTCTCAAGGGAAATATATATATATCCTACTCTTATGGCCTTTGTTGTTCAGCCACCCTAAAGTACATTACTTTAGGAGGCACAACTTCAAGTCTGCATAATTATCAACCACCTTCACTTGCTTTTGTGTTAAGTTGCTCTCCTTAACTGAGTACTTTAAAAAGTTTTTGAAGAGCCAAACCTTTTCTAAAATATCCAAAGAGATACTTCCCAAGGGTGACTCAATATATTACAGAACGACCTACAGAAATGGAAGATCCGTCAGTAATTTTTGACAGTATGACAAAATGTGTTTAAAACAAAGAATACAGAAGCTTATTTAATAAAAGTGCTGAAATATGACACCTTTAAACCCTCTGTAAAATATAGATTTGTTTTTCTCAGCCAAATATTTTCCATTTTATAATGAAAATCATGTTTCATTCAACTGTTCTTCTGAGATTAAAATCTGTAAAGTTACTCCTTTTTCAATATTGTAACAACCACTAAAGGACAAAGCTTTCCTTAGTGATTCCCACTCCTTGTCCCACCTTCCCAGACCAATTTTTACCTTTTAAAGACTGTCTAAAAAATTCCTTAACTGTTCTTAGTGCATAGTTAGCTATGCACTTGCATTTATGACATAAAAGTAACAGTGCCTTATCTTTTGTACAGACTTCAGAGCTTTGTAGAGCATCTGAAGTTCTCATTACACTGGGAATGTTTTTTTCTTAAGATGGATCTTAATAAAAACAACAAAAAAATGTGCAAAAGTAAATTTGACTGTTAAGAATATGCCTAGAAACATAATTGCAGAAAATCTTCTAATATGTGGGATGCAGTACTTCAACAGTTGAAATGTCTGTAGCTGTTGTAAAACAGGAAAGTGGATATACTAGAATTAATGTATGTTGTGTACTGGATTGGTTGGAAAAACAATTCTAATAGGATATTCTTCTATCTCTGTATATATTTTGCTATGAATATAACTAATGACATAATAACATGGAAATACGAAGATCTTTTAGTACAATACCCTGCATTGTGGCTGCATTGTGGTAGGTATGACTGACAATATGAATCTGACAGCACTTAAATTACCTGAAAGTGAACATGGAAAGACAACAGGTAGCACACTGCCATTAATTTGGTTCAGTGGAGGTAATCTATGAAAACATAGGAGACTCAAAATATTACAGATAAGCTGATATTTAACCTTTCTGTGATGTTATTATCAGAGCTGGTTATTAATTAGTTGTAACTTATCTTCATATAAAGATATTTGGAGGGTGGGGATGCCCTTCTCTGCTTTATAATTTCAGACTGTAGGTCTGATCTTGACACAGAACTGTAACTCCAGTAATTCTAGCATAGCTTTACAGGGACAGTTCTTTGGTGTTTATTTTGTTTCAGTCTATTTTTTTCCTATGGAAAGAGTCCCACTGTTACCAATTACACACAGCTAGCCAGAGGGGTCAAGACCTTCTTGACTAGATGAGAAAAACTTGTAAACTACTCTCTGACCTGTTTGTTTATCCCCTTTTAAGCCAGAATTTTGCTTACTCATTCTCTAGCTGTAGTGATCACATATAGGGTTATCACACACCTTATGATTTGAAAAGGCAAAATGGCATTTGAAGTGTGATGTTTCTTTACAGATCTAGCCTTGATGGTGTGTTTCTAGATGTTTATTCATGACTCAAGCTATGACTGGAAAAGTAAGAGATCAGTCACCAACACAAGTGGCACAAGAGCAGTAAAGAACCTCAAGTAAAAATTGAAATTGTCACGCATTAATGGTTCCAGAAAAAAGCAGTCCTACACAATCTCACTCTGTCTTGCTTATGGCCTACGCAGTCTTTAGTCTGTATGGAGTATATTCTGAGCTAAATGTGACTAAACCTTTTGTTCGTGTCACTGTACACTAGAAGAAAGGATCTTCTTGATTTTTTTTTTCCCTGATGGTCTCTGTGACTACTGTTTTGAGTTGGAGTGTGGTAATCAGTACTGCACTAAAGGGGTGCAGTATTTATCTCCCAGCTACACTCATCCTATTCTGAAAGATCAGATGCATGGGGAATTCTAAATGGTTCTTGTATGTACTCTTTATTTCCTGAAATTAAAAAGAAGCAATGGGAAAATACTTTTTCAGAAAAAAACAGTTTCATTAGGTTTGCACTGGTCCATCATTTTTATTATACTCAAAGTGTTTATAAGGACAAGAAAACCTCATTTTTTAAAGAGACAATAATCTGCAACTAGAATTATTAATGTTCTGACAGTCCAATCAAAATACAATAAACACTTATTATTTGTCAGATTACAGTAATACTAACACTGACCATCCAAATGATCTAATTATTACAGATATCTGTAATTAATAATAACAAAAATTGCTGTACATTAACTTCTGAGTACCTGTCACTTTCATCTGGTGTAACATTTAATATTTCAACATCTCTTTGGGTCCTCCTTGCAGAAAAATGGGAGGATTTTAGGGTAACACTATACTTTGGTATACTGAGGTTTTCACCAGGGAGGGTATGATGATCATGACCAGGCTTTCTTCCTTCTCAGTCTTGGATTCATGAGGACAGCCTTCTTACATGTTTTGTCTGGACTGGTTCTCACTTCCAGATGATATTTGTTTTACTGTTCTTTTTCACATTCTTAAAACTTAAAACTTTCATGGTTTAACATGATTCACAAAAGATGCTTTCCTGAAGTGACTAGTGTGATTTTTGGTTTCTGCTTAAGCCTGTTTTCTTCTACACTAAATTTCATGTCTAGGATCATAGGTCACTCTAAACAGAATAACTACTTATTACTGGCTATTAACTAACAGTAGGTGTTATAACACAAAGCTACCTTAAATCAAACTACAGTAAAACTAAATCTAGGGAATAATATCTGCACATTATACAGTTGCTCCTACAACTAAAATCAGGTCAATCAATATATGTCTGGACAAGTTCTGAGCCTTTATTATGTCAACATAATCTCTGTAGGTGTTAATTAATAATGGTAAAATCCTATTTTCTTAGTCAAATTTCAATATCGCTAATAGCGTCCTTGAACACGCTCTACTAAGATATTCTTGCTTGAGAATCACATTGGTGCATAATTTTCCTTCCTATGCATCATGTTGTGAACAGTATTCATCATGTTGATGACCAGGGTTGAGTCTGCTACAGTTGCCAGAAAGATTTTTCTCACATTTATCCCTGTAAAGCTCTGTCCAGTCATTTGATAAGTCCATTATAGTCTCAGTTGATAGACCACTAATTTGATGATGGGTCAGGTGGTATCCTAGTGGTAATTCCTACTGGATTAAAAATACCAGATGTTGCGAAGCTTCAACCTGATTTCTTACTATCTGTCCTTCTGCAGACAGTCCAGTAGCATACAGTCAGCATTGAGAAGAGAAATATTTTATCCTTCATGCAAAGTTAACATACATTGTTTTCTTAATAAACTTGTCAGTAAGAGCAGCATGGTGCTATGCCGTATTACTATTATAAAATTTTCAATAGAAGCATATTTTTCTTGGGAGGGTTACCCCTCTCATTCATGTCTTCTGGGGAATAGATAAATGTCTGTTAAGTTAATTCCTGGAAAATAACTTGTTTTTGCTTCTACAGTTAAAAGAATAATAAATAGAATGATGTCTACAACATGTAAACCTGTCAGATCCAGGTCAGCTAGAAGTGAACTGCTTGCAGTAAGTGTACAGAACTAATCCTTCAGGTCATCCAGTCAGGTATAGCTTTAAGTGACTGTTTCTAGAGTTGTTGTTTTGGTTCGTAGACAACAGCATCTGAACTTCTGGCTTTAGAGTATACATTTCTTTCCTGTGAATTGTGCAGAACACAGTGAATGTATTCTCTTGATTTCTATGATGACACAACATCAACACTTCCTGTTTCTTGCTTAAATAAAAAAAACATCCATAATGATTTAGAAATTGCAGATTGGTCAACTTCTAGTCAGGTACCTGAATAAAGTGAAAAGTTGAACTAAATTTTTTGTTTTCTTCATGAGCAGCCACGATCTAGAAACTTGTGTGTAAGCATCTGAGTTCAGTGCAATGATTTAGGAAGAAGTGTCCTGGAAATTCTGAAAAACAAAGGGAAAAATAAACTACTGGTATTTATGTTGAGTAATTGCGCCTAGATTAGAGAGAATTTCCAGAAATCAGAACGTAATATGAGAATTTTCAGCAAGCCACCTCTATGGCAACTACCTTTCCTGGTGTAGATGAATACAGAAAAGGAAGCCTTGTGTCTGTGATGGGAAACAGTTAAGGGGTATCAGAATGAGTTAAGAATATGTCCCATATCTGCAACACAGAATAAAATACACTCCCTTTACAGATTATTCCAAGCATCTAAAACTTAGAGGTTTCTTTTGACCTTTTCAGAATTTGTGGTTCCCAATATTAATACAATATAGATATTTAGGCCAGGTTTTAAAGTAGATCAAATAATGTTCCCGGTTCAGGCTACATGCTTAATAATGCCTGTGTCTAACCTCTAAACAAAGTTTTGAAATTCGTATACTCACTAGCTCTTCATTGTTTTTGGTAGTCACTCATGCCCAGAATAATGTCAAGCTTTTGCCAGGAAGATGTTTTGTCCCTTTAGCTTGGTACTAATCTATACTCCATATTACGCCTCAGCTCTGTATTTTGTTCTGGTCTTACCTGTTACTGAAAGAGTGCATTGGACACTGACTCCCTCTCAGACCAGTCTTAGTGATCTGTAACTAAGGATGTGCTTATAACTATTTATTCTAGTCCATGCTGCAGATGAAGATTGGACCATATTCTGAATGTGTCATGTGTAAATGTGTCAGGCGGAAAGGAACCCATAAAAATACAGTAGAACAGTATAATATAAAAGGGCCCCCACATCTGAGGATCCAATGCTGTAGATTAAACTCTTTTTGAAAAAAGGCATAAGTAGTAGCTTCATTTAGAGAAAACTCTGCTTTAAATATTACAACAGTGTAACTAAAACTTGTATTGATGAGAGTTCTCTGTGTTGCTGACCACTGGTTTTAATTACAGCACACAAGATTGATGCTATTCTGCATAAATACTACTTCTGTAGTATTACAAAGAACAACACAAATGTAATAAAAGTGAATGGAAGTAATACAGAGAATGATGAAGTATAAATTTTTAAAAGCAAACCTAAAGTTAGCAGCAAGAAAAGGGCAGCAGACGAATCTTAGGCAAGAAAGAAATACAGAAATCGATCCCTCGTGTTTTCTTATAAAATGCAAAATAATTCAGATATGATGATGTGAACATCATAAAACCCCAGAAAGACAGACGGATGTTATAACAATTAAGACAATCTCCCACCAAACTTGGACGTGAAATTAATTGTTTCAAACTGGGTTTTTGATTAAGATTTATTCTTATAAAGCATGAAGAATAGTAAATCCACCTTAGAGACCATATTTTTGGCAAGAAATTCATGGTTTTTAGACAGCAAGAAATTTCAAGGGCTCATTGCCCTACTGAACACCAAATTCTATGCAATGCACCTGAAAAAGATATTGTTTTAGTTAACAAGAATGATGAATGAACTTTTCTTTGTCGAAGTCTATCTATTTGTTCTAGTTTGGAGCAAAGACATTCCCAATCTAACAGCTCCCCTCTACATTACTGTGCAGACCCTGCACAGTTGCTACACACCCTGCTGACAATATGATTATATATGAGCAATACTGGCAATTAAAAGTGTGGTTTGCACTGGCACCCCAGGGAATAGTATGTGAATCCATGGTGATACTCCCAGTCAAAGGAATTCTCTTGTTAAAGGTGATTTAAATTGTTTTCATTGTCTGTCAAACAACGACAGTCCCCCAGTCAATTCAAAAGCCAATTCAATTAGTTTCCTTCCACTTCTGGTCTTCCAAAAATCACAATGTAGTTAAAAGCCCTATCCATCAGACAGATCAGTTGCAGCTGAGCTATTAAATATCTATGGGCCATAAAGCCATTTTTTTTCTGAGAAGAGCTACTGTGTAATGAGTGTGTAAGTTATTTTAAACAGAAATGCTACAGAATGGCAGTTTCTGATGATAGATGAGTAGGTTGTCCTAGGTTTCAGGAATCTCAAAGTAATAATTTTCCTCAGGGAAAAATCATTATTTATCTGGTCATTCTCATTAGAGTAAAAGACACCATTTTTTCCCTGTTTTGTAGGCTTTCTGGTTGTTTTTTGGGGTTTTGTTGTATATTTGCTTTTTCTTGAGAACTATAAAAAAACACCTACTTTTAAGCAACACACTGATATGTACAGATGTATATGAATATCTACATATAGATATTTTATATGCATTTAGAAATAGCTTGTAAGTAATATGGGAACATGATAAGTAAAAACGTGCTCAGAACATCTGTGCCTAGTCAACTGCCTCATATACAGGTAGGTGTATGGACATATTTGACAGGGATGTATTACGGATAGGAAAGTAATTAGTAAAAGGGTTATTTTTCCTACAAAACTATATTTGCAGTGCTGACTTCAAATAGGAAAACGATCTAAAACTTGTAAATATAATAAAGCATGATGAGCCATATAATATGCCACTCATTTTTATTGCCCAAGTGAGATCACACACAAAACACTTATGGTCTTGCTTGATCTGTTGCTCATGATTTCTATGATTTTCTCTAATTTATTCTGCTATGTATACATCTTGCAGTCATTTACACCTTTTTTTCCTATTTCTTGCCCTTCACCTCCTGTCTTTCAAAGGCTGATAGGAATGAACTGCTAAATATTGTTTGATAACATGTGCAGCTTTCTGCTGTTAAGAAACATCACTTTCTTTAGTTTGGGCATTAGATGCTGTGATCAGGCAAGACAGTCAAGGATTATATCAAATTAATGCAAATGACAGGAGAAAAAACATTTCTAATTCACCATTGAGCCCCATTCAAAGATAATTGCTACAACTTTACTGAAATCTTAGTTATGTGAAGCTGTGGAGTTTTTTTAAAAATAAAATTTAAAAAAAATGCATTTCTTTGCTAGCAAAGCCAAAAATAAACATTCCAAAGTTTTACTTCCACATTTTTTTAACATAAGACCAAACTTCAAGGACACTTACATTAGTCAGACTAGAAAAATTTATACTGGTTAAGACATCACACTTCGAGAGGTTTTGTACAGAAATGATGAAATGCAATTCAACTTAAAAGCAAAATGGAACTACATTGATAAGAAAAGCCTTCATGTATAGATTTGCATAAATTACATATTACCTGAACTATTAAAAGACCTTCATAATCAAGGATAGTTTATGTGGTACTGTAAACACTGAATTCTGGGTGAGAAATATTTTTTAAAAAAATTTGTTGCCCAGTGAGATAACACAACTTAATCAGGGATCAAGTCAGCTAAGTGTCAAGGACTGCACAAAACTGTGTCATGCAGTGATCATTACAGCTCCTGAAAGCTTATATTGTGAAGTCTTGAATCAGGAAAATTTGAAAAGATGAATGGTTTTTAATATCTGAGCAGTTTTATTGACTTCAGTGATACAGTCCATATTAGTAAAACTAATATTTATTGTAAACATTCACAAGATGAAGCTCATGCATACATAAGAGGTAGCGGACTAGATTAAAACAAACAAACAAAAAAAACCAAACCAAAACCAATCAACCAACCAAAACGCAAAAAAATCCAAAACAAAAAAAACCTTAGTGGGAGAAATTGTAATAAAGCCAATATAAATTATCAATAATTTCAGTGCAAAATCATGACAAATATGGAGCAGAGAATGGTGGACAATAATCTGAAATTAAATTTTCTGAAGTAATACAAAAAGTGACACATTCACACCTAACATTAGATATAGGGGCGATTGAACAGTTTGAAAAATAGACTTTCTTTCAGGCTTACAAAGGTTGAAAGGCAAAGTGGTAACCAGCTAAATCTGTTAAATATTTTTTGACCTATACCTTAATATTTTCAAATCTAAGATGATAAATGAATTTGATTGAGTTAGTATTAACGATATCAATGATCAAGCAGGATATTTATCATTTCAAAGAATGATGCAATTTGTTTGTCCCCAAATTCAAACCAAAAGAGTGTTGTACTTTCATTATGAAAGCTTCTTATTTTAGATTTTCATTCACAATATATATGTTAATAAAAAAGAACATGATTTTGTATAAAGAAGATGCCTTTTATACAGACAAGAAAATCCTTAAAATAGTACTATTTTTATGATCTTGCAATATCAAGTTGTTACACAAGATATAACAATACAGCTTACCAGGGATCAGAATAAGAACACTTACATATGACATTATTTTCTGATCTGGTATACCAAGTTGTAGTTCTGATTGAGAAGAATGGGTCATTTTTGTGAAATACCTCTTGATCTCACTTAATCATTCATTTTGGCCAGCTGTACAATGTTTCATAATTTACAGACTGTGCAGGGAAAAGATACTTGTTTCATTTCTCCTCATTTCATAATGGATGAGAACCAAAATGATTCGGATGAATGGAAACTAGAGGGACACTACTCTGTGTTCATATATTACAACTACCCCACAAGTAAAAGAACAGGAACAATGTCCCATTGTCCAAAGATGGAATTTAAGCTTTATTAAAATTCATCAAGTGTATAAGATGCTTCCTGTAAAAGCAGACATGAAGTAGTTATCTTCTATCGACCAACATAAATCAGACTGGAATTGCAGCTTCATGCCTTTGAATGAAGTTTTGGTTCAGAGCATCCCACCACACCTTGATTCTTTAAAGGCACTATCTATTTAATCTGTTATTAAAAATATAAACCCCAACAACAAAAACTTCAAAGATTACTGAACCATCCAACTGATAATATCCTTGGTCACCAAAGTAAAAACATTATCAGAATATAGATAGACTGTCTCTAAGTTACTTTAATTTTTCTTGCTTTCTAAATTGAGATTGTCAAGAATTATGTAAGATAGAGTGTGAGTTTTTTCTTTACTCACCATTTTGAATACAAAATTCCATTTTTTTATTGTTGCAGAGTTCAGTATTTCTATATTTCAGTGGAATTATTCCATGTTAGAATAAGGTAAATCAGTGAAACAAAAGGGTTGGAGAGACATGTGGATACCCTCACCCCCACTGAACATCGAGTTCTTTGAACAACCTCTGCATTTTCACTGTGCTGTCTGCATTAAGATCCTGCTACACCAGACTACAACTGTTAAATTCTGCCCTGCAGACATCAAATGTGAAACTGTTTTTCTGAATATCTAAATTATAAGAGAAGTCAGGCAGAATGTCTTTCTTTTTAAAAGTACTTCACGCTTTTAATGCACTTGTGATTTTGAGACCCTTTTCCTATTCATCTGTCCTCTCGAGGATCCCCTGTTTTGCCTGTCAGCTATGTTAGTTTTATTTCATGCCCTTCTGGTACTTCTTTTTGTATTTCATACCATTCCATATTTGTGTATTTGTGTCTAAATGAACTCATCCTCAAAAACTAGAACCTCCCAACCTGAGCTCCCTGCTCCATTTAGAATTTATTGTGCTGGCAACAAAAAATCTATGTGTGAGGTCTATAAGGAATTAAAAATAGCTTTATGCTATATGGATAGCCATTTCCTGGCTTGCCTGTATTGTACCAGTTCTGAATTGGATCTTTCAGGTGCTCCTGTAATGCAGGTAACAGGCAGTCAAGAGTTACTTGATACCAATATGAACGCAGATCCCACACAGGACACTTTTCAGAAATAGACTAAACCCTAAGAGTTTATAATGAGTTCATACTATTTCTTCCCTTCATCAATGAACTAAGCAGTTCATATAAAAAGTCATCACTCTGTAAATTCAGGGCAAATTAAAGTGGAATGCACTTATGGGAGACAACAAATCCAAATAGCAGGAGGAGTCAGAGAGTCAAGAATGGTTTAACTGCATCACAATTGATTAAAAGGATTTGGGGAAATACTATGAGAAAACTTAATAAACAAAAGCAACACTGTGACGAGCCATAGCTGTATCTCTGTTCATAGTTGAGAGATTGCATTGAATACAATAGTAAAAGTATTTTTGATTTTTGTATATGGTTTATAGTCAGAGATTTTTTCGAAAACTCCACAAAAGAGTATGGCATAATAAACACTTGAAGAAAAGTACCAAGATCAGTGTTTACAGAGCCATAGTGCTGTCTACTCTCTTGTATGGTTCCAAATCATGGGTCATCTACCGCCACCACCTGCGTCTCCTAGAACGCTTCCATCAACGCTGCCTCCGTACAATCCTAAACATCCACTGGTCAGATTATGTGACCAATACATCTGTTCTTGAGCAAGCAGCAGTCACAAGTATAGAGGCCATGTTGATGAGAACACAGTTACATTGGGCAGGGCATGTCTCAAGGATGAAGGACCACCACCTCCCTAAGATCTTGCTTTATGGTGAACTTGCCACTGGCTGTTACATGAGAGGAGCCCCGAAGAGAAGATACAAGGACTCCCTGAAACAACATCTCAACCTTGGCCATATTGATCACCACAACTGGTCTACTCTGGCCTCCAATCGGGAGGCCTGGAGACACACCATCTATAACGCAGCTGTCTCCTTTGAGAACACACGCAGGATCACTCTCGAGGAGAAAAGGTAACGCAGAAAGAACTGTGTCTTGCAGAATACACCATCTAAGGAGTCTTTCTGCTGTACCTTTTGCAATCAGATATGTCTGTCACATATTGGCCTCATAAGCCACCAGCGTGCCTGTAATAAATGTGGATAGAGTCTTCCCAAATCTTCGTTTGCGAAGCCTAGCCATGATGATAGTCAGGGAAATCAGTCTTTTTACACTTTGTTAAGCATTAACTACAGGACTAAATCTGCATTTGAACTCAGTTGTAAAGAAAGGACATTGGCTAGACAAAGCCTGGAACATGACAAAAATCCTCAAAAGATTACACCATGTGTTCTACACAGGAAAGAGAAGGGATGAAGACGATGCATTTGGAGGTAAGCTAACAAATAAGCGAAATAGTATAATAATAAAAAATTCATTCAGTGTGAGTAAGAAAGAGGGGACAAGAATAGGGTACAATAGTATAGAAAAGCATAGGTTAGAAGTGGTAAGGTGATTCTAAAGTATTTGGTGGATGATCTGACCCAGAAAAGAAAATTTAAAAGAGAAGGAGAAAAATAAAAAAAATATAAAATAAAAATACAAATAAAAAATAGAAAGAAAGAGAAAAAGAAGAAAGAAAGTGAAAGCGAAAGCGAAAGCGAAAGAGAAAGAGAAAGAGAAAGAGAAAGAGAAAGAGAAAGAGAAAGAGAAAGAGAAAGAGAAGTTACAATTTAGTTCTATCAAAACTGCTGAATCACTATCACCAGATGAATTTTATGGTAATGTAGCATTGCATATGAGGAAATAATGTTCATAAATGAACGTTTGGACATATTGACAAAACCATAGCATCAGAAGGACAAGGACCTACAAACTATGGGATGCAAATATCATGTTTACTATCATCCACAAGAGATTTCTCTCTGTGTCTAGAATTCAAAACAAGATAAAAGGGTTGTGGCTTAATTAGGGTATGAATTTATTAGCTTAGCACTTGTGGGAACTCTCTGGTAATAAATTTTACAGTGCATATCAAAACACCTTCCTTAATTATTTTTACATACTAGAGGTATATCATCAATTGTCCTTTCTCCCTTATTCCTGTTTCCTATTCATATTTTTTTTACTCATACCCAACTGCCTGCCCCTTTTACAGAAGCAATAAAAGACATAGGAAGTTGAATGCACTCTTGTTACTCCAAACAGAATAATTAAACTCATTTCTCAGCTTTGGGGTATCCCTTGATTTCTGTCCATTCCTTACTCTGATTAATCATGAATGAGGGCATCTGTAGAAATGACAAATGTTTTGGACTCTTACTTCAAATAAGCCTTCAGATAAGATCTAGTGCCTGGTACCTGCTCCCATTTCAAATTAACTTTTCCTTCCAAATTAAATCATCCTCATCCCTGAATAACCCATGTATTGAACATGATATTTTTGGTGGATGTCCATTAATCCTCCTGCTGCTAATAACTGACAAGTTATCTGGCCTTGTCAACTCTGGAGATAAGTCACCATATCCTTTCTGAAAAATGTAGCCTCTGGGAACAACTGGCACTAAGAAAAATGTCCCTGACCTGTCCAATTTTTTTTTTCAGATTATACTTATTGAACCGTATAAAAATTTCAGTAGCCTGTTATGAAATCACGATTTCATGAGTCTGCCTTGATAAATACACCAGAGTTGACCACACCTGATTCTTGCAGAATCTGAGGACAGCTGGAGACACAGAGGAAGTGGCCTTCTGTCCCATGTAGGATAGGGTATTGCTCCTCCACATCCGGACACCAGCCAGAATGACTTGGTGTCTTCCTTTCTTTGCAATGTTCCTTTACATCTTCAGCTCAGCACTTACAAACTGAAAGTAAAGGGCTGTTGTCTTCAGACCACATGAACACTGCTATCTGTGTTCATTAAGACATCATATTTTGCTCACAAGGTTGTGGAAAAAGTGAAGATTTAACCTCCATTAAAGAAATAATCAACCTCTGTGTCAGAAGTTACTACATATTAGGGTACCATTCACAAAGTTATGAAGGTAGATACCAATTAGAATTTCCTGATGTGATACTGGCATAATCAAATCTTGAATGATCTGCTGGCAAACGGTAATAACAACATGAAGTGAAATTTTTTTAAGAAGTAGTTCTCCATTAAATTATTCAAAAACCTTCATTTTTACATTTCCTTTATTATGCCTTTATAGTCTTCAAGTGGCTGCTGATCTGACATAATTAACCATGTTCACAGAACAGAGGTGGACTCTGGCAAAGTTATATAGTTGTGTTTGTTCAATAAGTGGTCCTTATACTGGATCTTATAAATTTATCCTTATTATCTAATGACTTACCAGTTTATTGTTTTTTAAGTAAGATTTAACTTGCTCTTAACGGAAGACATTTTCCCTCTCTCCTTTTTTTTGCAGACGTATAAGGTTCAAATGTTATCAGCTTGGTGTTCATATTAAAAAACAGTTGTCTGCTCTTCACCTCTCTAGGAAGTCTCAAAATAAAAGACAGATGTTGACAAGACTATTTTACATCTTTGGAAATTAGCAGTTTCAGGGAAAACAAGCCAATGTTGTAGTCATTACTTTCATTTAAGTGACCCCTCTCTGCTGATATGTAGAGGCTTCCCCTCTAGGCCCATGTTCTGCTGGTATAGAGAGACTAACACTCTACAGAATATCTATTTTAATAATATCTATATTTTTCACTATTTATTAACATTTCCCCTGGTAATTTTTTACCTAAATAAGTTGACTAGATACATATTCTTAGGATGTCAACTCAATATTACAGAACAGACTCTCATAATTCTCTTTTATTTTTATGTTTTTCAGGCATTGGTGTTTAAATTAACTGATAAAAAATTGTGTAATTCTACCTGGCAAAAGAGAGTGCTTCTTCCATAATGGTTGATGGTTCTGTAACCAGCATGAATCTCTATTACCTGTAAAAATTTTACCTTTCTCTTGGATAAATTTTGTTTTCTATTATTTTATTATATTCCTCTTCTGCCTGGTCTGTGCAGTAGTATTGACTTCCTCGGATACCTTTGAGTGAATAATAAGGCATGAAGGGTGAGGTTCCTTGTTTTTCAGTGTTAGGGTTTTTTTGCCAATAGTGATCCATGCCAAAGCATTCTTTAAGGGTTTGGTTGGTTGGTTTGGTTTGGTTTTCTGTCTTTTATTTATTTTGATTTGTATTCTGTTTTACTTTGGCATATGCTGAATTACTTGTCTTATTTTTTATCAAACATATCATTTTTTCTCTGCTTAATGTGCCCATAATATGCAGACAGATTATTTTTTTAAATGACCTTTCGATACAATTTAAGTAAGTTAAAAATTAGTTCTTCAGGTTGTCTCATTCTCTACCTGTCATAGATACATTTAAAGACAGTAAAGTGTCTCAGCTCTCCTCTGTCATCCAAATAGACTTCTCTAAATCTGTGAGCTTGCCTTGAGTGTTTGAAAAGTACCTACCTTAGTGCAGAAATATGGCCCCGCACCTAGTGTGTAACATTTCATCTATAGCTAGTGAAAGAGTGGGAAAAGTATTCTTTAAAGAAAAGACTATAGTGCCAAGTTTTTTTCTTGTATGTACTCAGGCAACAGCAGATAGGAGCCCTTTCATTCAGGATAGATTGGGTCAATCAATCTAGAGACCTCTCATGAGACCTTCAAAGATATTTGAAGAGTTATAGGATAGGGTTGTAAGGTGTGCTTATGCCTCACAGCAAACGCTTCAACCAACATCCAAAGTACATCAACTTTAAGTAGCTTTCAGAAAGCCGGTGAAGTTTAGGATATAGGAAAGTTCCTTTGAACCCTTGCTTTTAGGCTGGAATGAAGCAGCGATTTCACATACTGTAGCCATAAAATGTAAGGTGTTAGTACAGAGAAACAGAAGAAACTGAAATCTCGATTATCCTTTTTGTTGGTGAAGGTATTGAAATATTTCCAGAAAATGTCTGTCTTTCACAGTTTAGAATTAAAAATTCTTTTGGGAAAAAAAAATAATCAAAGATTTATCTTTTAGAAAAATATGTTAGCACTGTGTAGGGGGTACTCTTTGACTCACAGCTTGTTTGCGTGTGTGTCCTTGTGATGTTACCTCACAAGGTAACAAAGTTAAAAAGGTTGATTTTAAATGCTGTATGCATACAGCAGTGTTTCACAGCACTAATGAGTCCAGGATAAGTCTACTTGAAGCTAGAGCATAGCATATTGTAGCACGTCTCTTCCACAGCCATCCTACACTCTGACACATTTTGTGAGCTTCATGACATGTGGCAGACTGCTTAGTGCAGATAGAATCCTCCTACAGATCTGAGTGCTTTACAGTCTGAGGAAGATTTGATACATAACTATCCCTGCAAAACATCAGTCTAGCAAGGTGATGTATTATCTCTGTATTTTTCTGCAGCGATCAGATTAATAGAAGGTTTTAAAATTGGGAAACTTCAAAATTTTTTTTTACTCAACACAGATTTTTTTCTGTTTCTTCAAAGTTTAATAATTTTATCAATAACCAATAGCCTAGGATAAGCAGTGGATTGTTACTGATTCAGAAAACCATCCTGGGTTTAGAGTAAAGAATTTTCAATTTTACATTCAGTCTCTCTCATTTCCAAGGTGAACTGTGAATCCGTGCTTGTTAGACTGCTGTTATTGTCAGAGCCAATAGTAGTTGTTGGTTCATAAAATATTTGTTTGAACCATTTGCTCTAGAACATCAGTTTGTGAAAATTTTAAGTAAATCTGAAAATTATGCATGTTGGTGGTGCTTTCACTGCATGGTGATCTCTTGCGAGTGAAAACTACCTCATTCAAATATTTTTATATATTTTAATATATATACACAAAATACTCAAGGGGTACTGCACGCTTTCTAGTCCAAGAACTGATGTTGAAAGATAATGTCTTGTGCCATAAACAGCTCTTTTTGGGAGGGATGTGTGTGGGGATTCTGCCTATATCAAAAATTTTGCAATGAAAATCCTTTTCCATACGTTTTGCTTAAATAAAAAATGAAGAGGTTTCTCAGAAAATACAATAGGAAAGTTAAGGGGTGATTCATCAGGCTCAGACTGATTGGATGAAGCTGAACCTCTAGAGATTAGCTATCATTAAGCAAAGGAGAACAGTTAAGCTACCTTAAAATAAACAGGGTCACATCTAGTTTCAGGCATAAATTAGTCTGTACATTTATTGACACAGCACACTGTTCCTTCTTGGCACAATGTGTACAAGGGGAAATTAGACAATAAATAATATTTGACTTTGATCTGATTTGCACAAAGTGTAATATTGTACTTTCCCTTCCTTCATTTATCATATCTGATTTCATCCCAAACTTTCAGCATTTATTTAGTTCCCCCTACACACTGTTTAAACAGACTGAATTAGTAAAGAATGCAGGGACTAGTTGATGAGTTAAAATAAATTATATATATTCATGCCAGAAAAGAAATTAAAACCTTCCAGTTAATGTTCAGTTAGAAAAACATGTGTGCCATCAAATAATAAATGTAAGTGGGTTGAATAAATGTCAAGATGAGTTTAAAGAAATTGAAAAATAAACTATCATCAGAGGCACTTGAGTGTGGGAGGTATAGTGCATCTGATATGGAATGGAAGATTAAAGAATAAAGTTAGGAAGAATAAATAGAGTTATGAGAGAAATATAAGCAAGTATTAGAAAGTATATCATAGCTCAGACAAATTCTATTTTTTCCACTTATATAAGATTCAAAAGATCATGAAGGAAGACCAATGTCTTAAAAATAAGTAGTTTCCCACATGGGTAGAACTTGCCTTGAAACATAATTTTTTTCATTTGTTTGAAGTTAACAAAGCAACATGAAGGAAGAGATCCTGGTAGTAGTGCTAGAAGATGTACCTTTGGTGAAGTAGAAAGAGTGTGAAAAAAACCCTGCATCACAAGATGATTAATAAATTAAAATCTATTAGAATTAGTCAAAACTAACATGTCAGAGTAGGTTTGTCTGCTGCTGGTGGGTATTACACAGAGCTGAGAATACAATCCCATCTCTATAGCCCATGGCTGATACCCACAGTCCATCCAAACAAAGTCAGAATTACAATGAAAGTGTCTTTGTATCCTTCAGACAATTCCTGATCAGTGAAGCAAGGCAATTGACTTCTGTTTTATTTCTTTCTTATAAGCTTACAATAAAATAGGAAAAATGCGAAAATTCAGTCCCATCAAACACATACAGAACTCCTTAGTTTAAGGACACCGCTTATTCCATTTTTACTCTCCTGTTCAGGTCCTTCTCCAGACCCTGATTTCATTACAAAAACAATGTATTCTATCTTATGGGAAAATATGGGGACAGTGATATATTTTGTCAGTTGTAATAGTTATAGTCCTGTTTTCACTTTTGATTATTCTAAATTGTTCATTATCAGATGTCTCAACAACCAGAAAATCAGAGGCTCAGAATTTCTGCATAGGTCTTATCTTACAGAATTATATTCATGCATTCCACTTGTGTCAGCATGGCCTGGAAAAATATTCTGAAAGATGATAAAAGATGAGTTGAAGGATTTTGTGAGAGCTGTGATTGTATTGTGAGGTGACCCAAGCAAATCCAGGAAATTATGTGAATGATTGGCAATACCTGAAACTCATACTTAAAGTGAAAATAAGAATGCAGACTTGACAAAATCCAAGATATCTTACTTCACCTGTATGGGGTAACTTGGATCAACGGTGTTATGTGAGTGTCTGCTTGCCATAGTAAGCATAGTTCTGAACCCCAATAATATACTCCTGAGTCATCAGAAGTAATTTTGGTGAATGTTTCAGTAGCAGAGGACAGAAAAGATCATCATCAGCTTTTATTTAAAAAGAATTTGTTCATTTTAGGAGAGTATTTAATCACTGAAATATTTTTTTATTTTAATTTTGTTTTTAATGGAGTAATCTCTAGGAGTCAGTGTTAATTTCGTCAGTTCTTTGTTGACAGTTTCAAGAAGAGATGTGATAAAAATGTAATGTGCTGAGTTTTTTGCACATCTCCATTCCCATTCTTTTCAAAAGACTTTGTCACAATGTTATTACTGTTAGTTTCAAAATGCCTGGAATTTATAGAAATTTGGCTATGAGAGAAATCATGAGCGCTGTCTGTGCCCTGGTCTTGTGTGACTTAGGCTATGGAAGTCTCCATGAACAGGACATGCGAGGTAGGAACATGTGAGGGCAAGCTCTTAATTTCCTTCACCATCCATATCTCTTGTGAACATTTCTGGCTCAGAGCCTAAGTTATTAGAGGTTTTTGACACATAGCTGCAGAAGACTGTTTTTCCTTACTGTGTGTCATTTGCTGCCCTTTAGGTAAGTACAGACCCCATTTTCATGAATAGATACACTTTTCCACTTGACTACTGTCTGCTTCTCCAGCACTTAAAGTAGTAGCATATTAATATACTTTATAGATCACTGTCAAAGAGTTGTCTCTGTTGTCTCCATCTCACCAATTTCAGGCATATTAATAAACTACTTTCTCTCCTAATACATGGAATCTTATTGAAGCAGAAGAAGGTTGTGGAAGGGTGCAGGAATTGACAATGTCAAGATTTTGAATTATGTGGTGAGGAAGCGACAAAGCACAAAGATTACAAGGCAAATCAGTGCACCAGTGTATACGACTTGTGAGGCTGGGACATTGGGACGAAACCAGGGAGACCATAGATTATTTTTGGGATGGAAGACACTGTGAAAAGCATACCTCTGGCTGGGCTGCTCTACCCTTTGAAGAGATTGTCAAGTTCAAGGAAAGTTATTTTGCGTGGTCAGGTGAATCTTTGTTTGAACTTCCTAAGAGCTTGGACATCAATTTTTTCCTCCAAGGCACACTAAATGAAAGAGCAAGTATGAGCAAAGTCAGCCTTTCAAGAGAAAATGTCTCAGAAAAATTCTGTAAAGGTTTTCCTTTATTGTAGTGGGGCATCACCAAAAGATTGAAAGAAATTAATGACGACTATGAAAATAATGGACATTTATCATGCTGTGGATCATTGTACTGAAGGAAATGAAAGAGATTCAGCCACTTGGGAAATTCTATGTCAGAGTGAACAAAACACTTGAAAATCTATTAGCTGAAGCTTAGTTGAGGCAACTGTCAGATAAATGAATGAACTAAAAGAGTCTACAATAATGAGTCCCTTAACTCATTTACTTCAAATAATTTTGATAGAAGCAGAAGAGAGATGTGCTGGGATGGTGAAGTAAGAGGAAATTACGAGAGAAGAGGAAATTTTGAGTTAAAGCAATTTAAATCCATATATATATATATATATATAAATGTAGATAAATAGGAAACAGAAATGTTTCTATAATTTGTAAAATGAGAAAAAAGGAAAATTAAGAAAAAGTAAGAAAAAATAGGAGACAAAAATGAAACTCTATGCATAAGAGGATTTCAAAATAGCAGAGTTAAAGTATGGTAGAATGGAATAAAGGAATAAAGATCAAACGTATAGAACAATATGAAAAAAAACCAATCCTTAAAAAAAATTAAATAAAGAGCTAACAAAAAATAATTAGCAGTTGAAAACAAGCCATAGACAAATACAGAAAGAAAACTGAATTTTTCTGTTTTGTTGTTACTGAATACAGCAAAGAAATTATTTTGCTCAAATAAGACACAGCAACATAAATTGAGAAGTGGTGTGTAATACTACCTGATCTTTATATGCTGAGATTGCCTCAGAAGACAATTTATTACATGTTAACAATAACTAGTAAACTAAATTGAGTTTGCACTACAACCAAATTAAAAGTTTATTTTTAGTGTTTCTATTTAGTACTGTGTTTCCTAGCCAGGATTAGGAGACCTTAATTAGATTCTTTTGCTAATAAATGGGGCTCTGAAAATTGGCCCCTATTTCAGTCTATCCTACTTTCCATACAAGTTTATTATTACTAGAATTATTTTTCAGTCAATCAACCTTTATAGTTGATCTTTATATAATCAAATATTTACTTCTAGTTTTCTTGAAGTTACAGAATTGAAAGCTACCCTCAGCAACCGAATTTTTTATTGTGTTCTTTTCTCATCTATTGAGAAGAAAAATAAGAAACATATGCATTTTCCAACACTTATAGGATAGGATTATTCTAAAGAAACCATATCCTAAGGCTCTAGCTCATTAGCTATGGTCTGTATGCAGGAAGAAATAGCAAATGCACGTTATATTTTCTAGATAGATCAGTGCTTAAGTACACCTTGGAATAACAGGTGGAATATGCAGGAATGTCTTACAGACTTAAATTTAAAATAAAACAAATGATCAGCATGTCAAAAAGTATCTGTCCACAAATATAAAAATGAATAATTGAGCACACATAATAAAAAGATAATGATGACATAAATATCTAGTTAACGATGACATCAATATCTAGTTGAGGGACTGTATGCTTGAGGGACTTGTATACATTTCCAGATCTCAGGCAAAGATACTGTACAAGTAGTGTGGAGGGTGGGATTTTTTGGGGGTGCTTGTGAGAACACTGGTCAAGACCAGAACAAGAGAAACTGTTTTAGGTCTAGCAGTTCTGATTTCCAGGGCACAACAGAGACCTTCTGCTTCTTTCAGGGTCAACTTGGTTTTTTTACCATCAGAAGGACAGATGAATAAGAGATCTTGTTCACAGTTTGACCATGTAAGCTACTGGTCAAACATACTATGAATTATTGCTCAGGGCAGTGCTATTTCTCTGCATTGTATACTGCAAATAGTTTACTTTTCCATTCACGTCACCCCACTGATAAATATCATGAGGTGTACTCTCCATTATGATTGTCTGGCAAAGGCTTATGTAAAGTTATTAAGAACCTGTGCACTTACCGTGTTCAAACCCAATTCAAAGTTGAGATCTCAATGAGAAGCTATACCGAACATTCAAGATCTGTAACTTGTAGATGAGAATCTGCTTCTCTATTTTCTCCTCCCTGTTCCACAATGGGCAAGTGTTGACTTGGTCCTACACCTCTGCACAGAGCCATGGCCTGAGCAGACGAATTTTTGCGGAATGAAAGAATCTGGCTAATGATGGGAAGTTACAAAAGTCTATCCTCAACTGTCTTCATTCATTATTTCTTTTGAAGGAGCTGTGTAATGATTAGCTAGAGCTTGTTAAACCTCGAGTTTCTGAATGGTTGTTGGATTCATATACATGCCTCTTTATCATTCTTTTCTTCAGGCTGATGTTGCATGAATAGCTAAAAAAATGAAGCTTGTCTGTGGAGGTGCAACATTCAGTCAATTTGATCCAATCAATCTTGTGTAACAATTTTGACTGGACTTCTATAAGAAAGAGATTTCATTGAAATGCCTGGATTTCCAGAGATCTTCATGTCTACTTTGAAATAGATCCTGTGTATCCATAGCATCTCTGACAGATTTTTGTTAAGTATATATCTTGACTTGGAAAGCAGATGGATCATAACATACCTAAGTATACAGTAGCTCCTCCTCATGTGTAACTGAAAGCTGAAAACGGCAAAGCAAGTTAGCTACTGCTCCTGTGTGCAGCAGAAAAGATCTGTTTTTCAAACCCCCTTAACATTTTTTCTCAGTCTCTTTCTCCTAAGAGAAGTTAAAAATAAAATGGAAAAGAGAGAGGAAAATAAAAAAAAAAGTCTAAATAAAAAATGTCATAGTATTATATGAATGTGATGAAAGTAGAATGGTCCCAAAGAACAATCATCAGTAATTTACACTTGGCATATTAAGTAAACAGACAACTCTTCCAAATTACGGTTCTTGTCAATGTCAGAAAAAGCTATGAAGACTATTAGAAAAACATTTCAGATTTACTCAATGATGACATGAAGTTTTTTATATACCAGCAAGGAAGAATATAAATTATCTTATCTCAATACTCTAAAATTCTGGAATACTCTAAAATTTTGTCATCTTGTAATTGCTGCAATAATTGTATAGCATTTAATATGTTGTTTTTTTAAAAAATAGGATGTCATTGTAAGAACAGAATAAGAAAAGTTTGACATTGAAATAGTCCATGAAATTCTGTCCAAATTTCTTTACTTTTATCGCATTCATTTTAAATTCTGAGAAATGAGCAGGTATGTTTTACTACATGTCCACACGAATAGAACATTTCACTTTTTTCTAAGACTAAGTGTTTTGCAAGTTAGAAGACTATATTCTTTCTTTTTTTTGACCCATGCTTACAAAGTAATAGTGTCTATAAAAAAATGAAGAATGATGTGGATGACCTTTTTTTGTGGTCTAAATAAATTGTACTAATTTGATTCACAGAAAATCACTGTCTTGTGTTCATAAGCTTAAGACTTCACCTTTATTGTTCCATTTTACTACTGTAATTAAGAATATTGGTAGCTTTTAACTAGGGCTAAGACTCTTGAAAGCTTTGTCTATCAGTGAATTCTTGAGTTGAAATTAGTGAAGACTTGTATGAAAATTGAAGTTGATTGAGCCCTCTCAGTCACCTATTTATAGAAACCATTTTCAGAAAAAAAAAACCGAGAAAATAAATTATACATCAACTGTGTTGACTGTTCTCGTGCACTTTGCACATAAGCAGGTTCACTCATGGTTTGTACTGGTGATAATACAATTGACAAAAAAATAAAGATGTCACAATTTGGTCAGTATCCCTGGTTTAATCTCAGTGATACGTGTCCTGAGAACAGCTGATAGAATGACCTTAAAATGTTTGACAGAAGAGGCTGTATCTGGCAATTGAATCCAGTAAAACAACCTCTCCCACTTCATCCTTCTGCTTTAAATCAGCATGACTAACTGTAGAATGGTCAGGAGCAGGTTGTTTCTTTCACAGTGTTCTGGTTGTGTGAAGAAAGGCCCTTGGAAAGTGACTCCTGCGGCTTCTGTATGGAAAGTCTTGCTTGGTCTGTAGCAACTGCACACATTCCAATAGTGCAGCTTGGCCTGAGTTGTTTGGGTGTTCTAGTAGAAGTAGTGCTTTCCCTCAAAAGTCACTCAAATTCTTGGGTAACGTGGCTGTGGGAGGTCTGTAGGACAAGTGAGAACAGAGATGGACCTTAATTCTTAATGCCAAAGGAGAAGATACCTTCAGGGTAAAGAATTTTCAGTTTTACATTTAGTCTCTCTCATTTCCAAGGTATTCTCTTCCTCTTCCTCACCCTCCTCCTATGTGTCCAACTAGCCTGGTGATGTCTCCAGTTTAGAGGTGGCAGCAGTGCTGGAGTTGTGCTGGGCTGCAGCTCAGCTAAGACTTTGGTTTGGGGGAAAGCTGCAGTCCGTCTTGTGTTTTGCCTCCTCAGTGAGCAGGCAGAGGAGCAGGTGGTATAGGAGAAAGAAACTCCTGCTGGTTGCTATTCCTGGGATTGCTGCTCATTGATTCACAGTCAGGCCTTGGTCCCAGTGTGTCAGAAAGCATCTACACTGGATGTTATGGTGCAATGGGCAGCTGCTGATGCCACCAGGCTGGGAATGAGCATGGACCCATTAACATCAGATTGCTCAATCCATCTCTCTGACTGGATGTTCCTTTGCCTGTTCTGCCTGTTACTTCACTCCTGTTCCCTCCCAAAACTGTATTTTTTGGAATGGCAAAATCAGTACTTTATTTTAGGTGGTGAACAGGAACCAACCTTTTGGTACAATTCAGTGACTAACAACACTCTCCAGTATGCACTTAGAGCCAAGTTTAGGGTGAAATGAATGATTTATCTTAGGGAAGAAACAATTTTCAACTCTACCCTGCCCTTGAAAATGCCCTTTGAGTGTATGTTTATTATTTTCTCCAAAATCCGAACTTAGAATTAAAAATTTATAAATATATAATCATGAGAATTTTGATGACTGCTCTCTGTTGTGCATAGTTCATGAAATAAACTAAAATGGAATCTTTTCATTAAGGGTACTTCTTTAGAAGGATTTGATACTTTAATATATTTAATGAAATGAGGAACCTCATCTGCTCAATTCGTTCCAAATTAAAAGGTTTATTTCTTATGAACAGTATTACATGTATTCATTTATATGTACATTCCTGTACATTAGTATTTTTTCATGACCAAATGTACAAGCTTTTGTTTAATTTCAGTGGGACCTTACACATATATTTACTCTTTTGTTGCTTAGTATATTGAAATTCTACTCACCACCATAGTTTAAAAAAATCACTGTATTTCATAACTGTAATTTACTGCTATTAATAGATCCTCACTTTGGAATTCCTCAGATTCACACTGATAAGTCTGTGACTACTGTACATTTATGCTCATTTCAGCAAGATCTTCTTGGTAGGATGAAGTGGAATAGAAAAAGTATAAGATTTTCCTCGATATGTCTTTGATACCTCTTTGATTTGGTAAGCTCATCATACAAAGATGACATCGGAAAACCTCCAGCACTTACTAACCATAAACTTCATCAGTCTTGTAGCTGGTCTCTGCATGAGTACCGATTAGACTTTCTCTTTACAGCAATATGTGATTCCAGATACTACTTTTTTCTACTGAGTCAGCAGAATAAAATCTCTAATTATGCTTTGGGAACAGTCAACAGAGTCAGCAAAACAAAACACATTATGTATTACAAAGAATTCAGCAGTGAATAGCCTGCACAAAATCTTATGGAGTTACAGAAAATAGATTCTCTATTAGCAAAAGAAAAAAGCTCTGACTTACTGTCACCTTGATAAGTTCTTGAGCTATTTTTGTTACATTTGGCATATTAAATTGCAATTTCATACATTTTCATTTATAATATTTTGGCAAAGATTTTATAGGCATTGTACAGAAATGTTTCTAAAACACTGAAAATTCACTAAGTCTTATTCCATAAAGATGTTAGCTTTAGAAATACATGTTGCATATATATGCAAATATATGTTGCATCGGTATATATGTATGTTGGTTTACCCAGTAGCAAAACACAATACATGTTTTCCTAATAAGTTTTTTTTTTCTCCCTGTTGCACAGAGTGAAGAGGATGAAGGAGCAGGAAAACATATGTGTAATCCTGTTTAACTGGAGTCTGCTGTCATCTACTTTTGCCTCTGACTCAGTAATCTCTGTAAACTTTATGCAAGTATTTTATAAAATGTCATGATACCAAGACAAGTCTTGAACTATAAATCTTCACCATTTTCATAGATTCTTGAACAAGTTATGGGGTTTTGATATTTTTCTGGTTTTATCTACTTTTCTTCTGTTTCAGTGAATGACCATTTATACTTAGAGTATGTTTTTCTTCCGCTTGCATTTCCAATTTATTTATTTCTCAATTTGTTCTCTGGGCTCAGACTTAAAGAAAGGATGACATAATCACCCTCTTTCAGTCTTCTCCACTGCACAGATTTATTAAAAAAAATAAAATTGTTTAAGCGGGACTTCAGAAAGAGAGAGCTTGCTAATTGCCCTGCACTTGCTGTCATCATATCTGCTTGTCTGTTGTGCAGTCTGAGATTCTAGCAGAGATGACAAAAATGAGAGAACGGGAAAGAAAACCTAACAAAAATATAGTTGAGTAGGTTTGATTTATGTCAAAGGTTTATATTAAATTGGATATTTATCAATTGCATACTGTACAAGCAAAAAGAAATCTCAAATACAAACATTGCTCAGAATTATATTAGACCTAAAAGACCAGATATCTTTTGAAAAGTAATACCACTACTACGCTCCCCCAAAAAACAATCAACACAAATGTTGGCTTCCCTAAAAAAACCCTACAACTTGCCCTCCAACAAACCTTTAAATATTACAGTACATTTTAATATTAAGGTATTTTAAAATGGGGTTTGTTCGTTTTTCTTTGGTTGGTTGGTAGTTGTGTTGGTTTTGGTTTTGCTTTTTTTTTTTTCTTCTGAAGCAAGTGGCTTTTTGTCTTTAGGCTAAATAGGCTCCAGGCTCAGATGTAACTGTGCTATTTCTATTTTCTGCACATAAAACTCTTTTGAGTTTTGAAACTCTTTTTTTCATGGAAGTTTATAAATTTTTTTGAAACATATAACAATCAGTCCTTGAAGAACATTAATACTATATGAAACTATGAATATTTCATTGAGATGTACTTGACCATGTATTTCTGGTCAAATATTTTGAGTTCCATACTGAATCAAGTTTAAGAGGGAATGGTCTGAAGTTGGGTCAGGGGAGGCTTAGGTTGGATATTAGAAAAAGGTTTCCTCACCCAGAGGGAGGTTGGGTACTGGAACAGGTTTCCCAAGGAAGTGGTCACAGCACCAAGCCTGACAGAGTTCAAGAAGCATTTGGACAATACTCTCAGGCACGTGGTGTGACTGTTGAGGTTGGTCCTGTGCAGGGCTAAGGGTTGGACTCGATGATCCTTTTAGGTCCCTTCCAACTCAGCATATTCTGTTATTCTGTGATTCTGCAAAATATCTGATATCTGAAGACTGGAAAGTCTGATATAATTCAATTGATTTCAGCTATGTTGTTTGTGATCCTTATAGATAATGAGAGTAGGATCAAGTTCTGTGTGCATCCTCTTTCATATTCTTTCAAATACACTTATTTTCATTTTTCTTTGTCTTTCAATTTAAAAAAGTGAAGTGCATTTGTTATTTTAAATTATAAAGTTTCCTAACATTAGAATTTATCTTGAATTTTTCTTCAGGACAACTGGCCTCTAGAGATAGGAAGCCGAATAGCCCCCCCGTAATCCAGGAAGAAAGAGTTAGTTACCTGCTGAGCTACTTGGATCCTCAAAAGTCTATGGGACCAGATGGGATCCATCCTAGTGTGATGAAGGAGCTGGCAGAAGCCTCTTTCCATCATCTATCAACAGTCCTGGCCCACTGGGGAGGTCCCAGATAATTGGAAGTTGGAGCATGTCATACCCATCCACAAAAAGGTCTGCAAAAAGGGCTCGGGAAACTACAGGTCCGTCAGCCTGACCTCAGTTCCTGGCAAGGTTATGGAGCACATTATCCTAGGTGCAATCACAGAGCACCTACAGAATGGACAAATGATCAGACCCAGCTAACACAGGTTTAGGAAGGGTGGGAGGGCTCTGCAGAGGGACCTGAACAGACTGGAGAGTTGGGCTGATTCCAACCAGATGAGGTTTAACAAGACCAAGTGCTGAGTCCCGCACTTTGGCCACAACAACCCCCTGCAGCGCTACAGATTGGGGACAGAGTGGCTGGAGAGCAACCAGGTAGAAAGAGATCTGGGAGTCTGGACTGACAGGAAGCTGAATGTGAGCCAGCAGTGTGCCCAGGTGGTCAAGAAGGCCAATGGCAACCCTGGCCTGTATCAGGAACAGTGTGGCCAACAGGTCCAGAGAAGTGATTCTTCCTCTGTACTCAGCACTGGTGAGGCCACACATCTAGTACTGTGTCCAGCTCTGGGCCCCTCAGTTCAGGAAGGGTATTGAGGTGTTGGAGTAGGTCCAGAGAAGAGCAACAAGGCTGGTAAAGGGACTGGGGCACAAGTCCTATGAGGAGAGGCTGAGGGAGCTGGGGCTGTTTAACCTGGAGAAGAGGGGGTTCAGGGGAGACCTCATCACTCTCTACAACTACCAGGTGGGTGTTGGTCTCTTGTCCCAGGCAACCAGTAGTAGGACAAGAGGGCATGGTCTTAAGTTGTGCCAGGGGAGGTTTAGGTTAGATATTAGGAAGAAATTTTTTACAGAGAGAGTAATCAAACATTGGAATGGGTTGCCCAGGGAGGTGGTGGATTCACCATCCCTGGAGGTTTTTAAGATGAGACTGGATGTGGCACTTAGCGCCATGCTCTAGTAATTGCGGTGGTGTTCGATCAAGGGTTGGACTTGATGATTTCAGAGGTCTTTTCCAACACAGCTGATTCTATGATTCTATGATTCCATGATTCTCTGTTTCAATTAAAATATTTTCAGGAAAGCTTTCAGGTTAAGTAAAATGTTCCAAAAGAGAGAGAAATAGGAGAGACAATTAAACCTGGAAATTACAATACTTGCATCTTTCATAGTCATATGAAGTGTCTCTCTTCCAATTATTTACTGTTACCATTTTATTGTGAACCTTTTTTAATTCTTCTTTTTTTTTTTTAATTAAAAGTTTTGAGAGGTTTGTGGGTTTGATTTAGTTTGGTTTGTTTGGTTTTTTTTAATTTTGGTTTCCTTTTCCCCAGAACAACAAAAAGAAAAGTTCAGTTCTTTTGTGTATGGCAGTTGGTTTTTAGCTTCTACATTTATTTAAAATTTACATTGGTGTGCTCATATTCAGGTTTTATTTTCATGTAGTTTCTTCATGTCAGTTAATACCTAGGAAATTTTTTTAATTTGTCCAGTAGCTGTCGAAACATTGAGTACTTAAGCCATATGGTATCAGATCCCAGAAGGAATTACTGACAGATCCCAGAAGGAATTACTGACAGAACTTATTAAGCAGAAAAATTCCGGAAATGGGGTCACCCATAGTGCTGTGGATGACTTTGAGGATGCAAATGTATACGTCTGTTTATCAATCCAACAAGTTATTCATTGTAGTTACTATTGAAGAGTATAGTGACTTCGGCATTTTGATCGCACTCTCCTATAATGATTCTGCACAATGCACTAAAGTCTTGCAGTAAAAAATCTGTAGGCAAAAAAAGAAAAAAAGACAAACAAACAAACCAAAACCAAAACCAAAACCAACCAACCAACCAAAACCAGAAAACCCCAACAAACCCTCAATTAAAAATTAAAAATATGTTTAATCTTGTATGTAAAATGAATATGAAAATATTCTTCTTTAAAAGACGGCATTACCGAATGGACAGTTGACACATTGTGAAACTGACATAGAAAGACAAGAATTAAGGTGGCTTTGCTATAACATTTAAGGTGGTGGTCTCAGAATGACCATAAATAAAATATAAATCTATAATAATCTATAATAATTTATAATAATCTTAGGGAATTTGATTTCTTCCCTTTAACCTATGCTGCATAGGAGAATCCCTTCATATACGACAGTTCATCAACCAACATATTCATATATGATTTGGGGAGGACTCTACCCACGTTTGCTACAAGCACATTGGTGGCTGAAAAGGTCAATACAAGACAGGCATGGCCGGTTGCAAAAGGCACAGCAGAAAGACTCCTTAGGTGGTAAATTCTGCAGGGCACAATTCTTTCTGCATTGTCTTTTCTCCTCAAGGGTGATCCTGAGTGTTTTCTCAAAGCATTATAGGTAGTGTGTCTCCAGATGTCCCAATTGGAGGCCAGAATAGACCAGTTATGTTGATCAATACGGCCGAGGTTGAGAAGTTGTTTCAGGGAGTCCTTGTATCTTCTCTTTGGGGCTCCTCTCATGCGGCAGCCGGTGGCAAGTTCACCATAAAGCAAGATCTTAGGGAGGCGGTGGTCCTTCATCCTTGAGATGTGCCCTGCCCAGCGCAGCTGTGTTCTCAGCAACATGGCCTCAATACTTGTAACTGCTGCTTGTTCTAGAACAGATGTATTGGTCACATAATCTGACCAGTGAATGTTTAGGATTATACGGAGGCAGCACTGATGGAAGCATTCGAGTCGCAGGTGGTGGTGGTAGATGACCCATGATTCAGATCCATATAAGAGACATAAAATCGCCACAGTTATCTGACCCACATGATAACTGAATTTACGACCTATGGAGAAGGGAGAAGACAACACATGATAATACTCTGGAGCCTGGCACTGAAGTATCTAGACTGCTTCTCTCTCTAGCTGCAGATATCAGGATCCATAATGTCTCCAAATGAGACACGATGGTCTAGATCCCCAGTCCTACTTTCAGGTTCACAGCATAGAAGGTAAAATTGCTTTTCAGTGTAAACTCAGAGATACGAAAATGATTTGCTGTCAGGGAGGAGGTTGTATTCTTTCACAAAAGACTGCATTGTTATGTAAATAGTGGAAATTAATTAATTCAGTTTACCTTTGAGTTCATATCTACTCTTCCTTATTTGCCACCAAATTAACTCTGACTGATCTTATGTTCTCTTTGATGGTCTCATGAAGTAGGCAAGTGCACTTTCCATGTGGGCCTTAATGACTGGCCAGTTCAGTCAGATTTTATAATTAATGAATTATATTTCCTTTTCCTCAGTCAACTCGTCTGAATTACTCTCAATATCTGCTAGTCTTCACATAACTTGTAGGCACTTAATTCTCTTTTCCACTTTTAGACATTATTTAAATATGGTGGAATGTATCTCAAGGATTGACAAGTTGCCAGACTGAATTGTACCTGTATACCCACTAAACTGATAGTGCACTTAGAATATTGCAGCTCATGAAAATGTGAAAAAACATGACCATCACGTGTATATAAAAATCAAATAGAATTTGTCTGGTTTATATTACCATTACCACATTCTATATCCAATTTATTTAACTTAAAATAAAATTTGGTGCATTGCATTTCCCTTGTTTAAGTTTCATTGTTCAGACATCCATGATACGTAACATACAGGCTTCCTCCAATCAGGAAGGGAAGGAACTAGTCTCCCTGAGTCTTGCCCTCTAACATTTCCCTTGTTTCCAAGCAGAGACACCTTTTATTGAATGAAGGTGATTCTGCGCTGTTCACCCTGGATCATAATTCTTTTCTGACCCATTTTATGGCATAATGACATTAGGAAATTTAACTCTCCTATTATTTTGAGACTTTTACCTATCATCCAGGATTTATTTTTAATTAAGCTCCATGAACTAGAATATGTATTTCAGATTTCATATTCTTTGTTCCATGATAGGATTTCCAGAAAATATCTAAGAGATTCAACTAGTAATAGTAGAACAAATGCAGACATCTTTCTACCAGAAAATGTGTATTTACTATTTTTTCGGTTGCTTATGCAAAGACACTTCATAAAGATATCCTGTTCCATTTAAAGAAACATTTTCAGGTTTTTTTTCCTCTTTCTTAGATTTAACAGTCATTACTCATATTGGTTGCTGTGATGATTTTCTGCTCGGATTTTCTTAAGAATCGTGGCGGTTTTTAATCTTCTCTACTTTATCGCTAAAATAATCATCATTTGAATTTTACGGTTTCATAGACATGTCTTCTGTGGTCTGTAAATTTGACTGTTCAAAGACATTAGTGGGGTGTAGAATGGGCATTAAATTCATTTTAGTCAGATTTCCTTCTGTGTTCTTCAGTCTCTCTATACTCAGATCACATCTGGAAAGCTTGCTTTTAGGACTATTCTTTTTGAAAACAACATAAATCTAAAAAAAGCCATCACAAAACCTGAGAGGGCAAATAGGACATAATAGATAATGTGAACTGGATGCTTTTACATCTGGAACCCCTTATATTCTTTCATGAACTCAAAATATGAACCTTCATTCAAACACTACCTGATACATTCTTCTCTTACTAGTTCCTTGTAGATCCCCTATTCATTCAAAGGTTGCTTTTGGTCTTCAGTATTCTTCACTAAACGGCGATTTGATTTTTAAAGTAGAGGATGTGGGTGTTACTGCATTTAATTAGAATTAAATGCAGGAAAGTTATATATTCCAATTAAACTGAATACGGATGCATACAAATATGAACATTTTATAGTTTTCAGGAGTCATTCAGCTTTTAATTTTTCTGATACATGGATTGTCATTATTTAATTAAAATAATAATCAATTACTTATTGCTCCTCACAATAAGAAATAGAACTTTCCAGGAGAACTGCTCCACCTGCAGTATTTAAGAATCATCAATTGAAATTCAACTTCATGAATTATTTTTCATCTATTTTTTCCCTTGATTAAAAGTTATTTACATAAAGTTGAAAGAAGTCATGACTGTATCCTTTTCTCCATTTGTGTTCCCTTAAAAGGACTTAGTTAGTATGGAGGAAATCATGGAATGATTTCTTTTTCTAGAAGGTAACTGCCAAGTAGGAAGGAGTCTGACAGCTGCACTACTGCAGCTTTTCACAGTTGTCAATTAAGAGGAAACAGATCATCAAAACTTGAATGCTTCATTTTATAATGATCTACATTGTGCTATTTTAAAAAGGCGAGTGTCTCTTGATGAAACTAAAAAAAGGAAAGGGGGCTGGGCAGGGGAGTTTCCAGTGCTGGCAGCTGACATTGTGTAAAAAGTTTTTCCAAGAGAAATTGAAAATTGTGAGTTTTGTTCTCAGTTTTCTAGTTCTTGTTTTTAATACAAAAAGTAATGAGCACTACAACAACATAGATTTGAAAAATCTCTATAATGCTGCTTCCTGGAGAAATAATGGGATTTATCTTTTGTTTTCCATAGGAGATGTTTGCAGACATTAGTAGGTGAAAAATAAGAGTATTGCCTGTTCTTCCTGTTCAAGTCAACAAAAGGAAATAAAAGAAAAAAATTGATCATGAATGACACTGAGATGCTAATACTGTGACCAATGTTGTGATCCAAAAGAGCATTTCTTATTCTGGACAGGGGAACACTAAACTTTTTGTCTGGGGGGATCATCATGGGGAACAAGACTGAGGAGTTTATGCTATCTTACTTAGAACCAGATAACCCTTAACTATCATTCATTATGACACTGTACCTATCTTGCATAAAATGTTGATATTCTGTAGATAACTGTAAGACAGTTGACAAAATTAGTCACAGAAGGCCTTCAGAGGGGAAATCCGAAAGAAAATTGTATTAGGAAAACATAAAATTCCAGTGCCAAATCCAAAAATATCATACAAACACAAAATTACAAAAAAATTAATTTGACAATATTTCTTTTGTTCCTAAGTTTTCCACATTTTAAGCCCATGTCTGATGTGTCTGCCATATCTTATCAGTTATCCTCCAAGATTTTAAAAAGTGTTTGCATAATGTTCAGCACTTGGGCCTAAAACATCTAAGGTCTCTAAATACATGCAATGAAAACTGTGATGAATAATATAACACATACTCCTAAATGATTTCAACACAATTTCAGAGGGGTTTTTTCTCTTATTTCAGTTTCATCTCCTAGCTAACTTTTTTCTGTTTGTTTTTTTTTTTTCTTTTGATAACAGTATTATGTACATAAAGAAATAAAAAACAAATCAGAGGCATGGTCTTCCCAAGTTATATTACTATTTCCAAAAGCACAGAAAATAGTACAAATTTAACAGCTAAATTATATTTTAAACCTCTGTGGTTCCACTAATACACAGCAGGTAATACGTACTGGAGAACCTGTGAGTGGTTGTCTCAGTTTAAAGAGACTGGAATGTTTTGCTACTGAGGATGAGTTATAAAGTAGACCAAACTCCCCTCTCCGCGCAACTGTAAATCCAAAATTAAGAGGCTCCAATCGAGGAAGTATGGAAAAAGGAAGAAATAAAACCCCTTTATTAAAGGATATATGTATATTGGCAAAACCAGTAACAGAACACAAAAACAACTAGGCAATAATCCTGTACCCCAAAGTCCCCTTCAAAAAGGAAACAGTCGGGTACCTCTCTGTCCTCTAGTGCGGTTCTAATCCCGGTTGGCAGGGGGTGCTATTGGATCACTAGATGTGCAGAACCTGCAGTGCTCTGTGGTGGCCTGCAAGGGGCGCTGTTGGGCTCTGACGGTCACCGCGTGGGGGTCCTGGATCACGGGAGAAGCTGAAATGGGGACCCTTTCCCAAAAGAGGGGAAGGGAAGAAGGGGAAAGAAGGGCAGTCCACCTCCCACAGGACTCACTGCTGTCCTTGGCCGGCAGTGCTCAAGACTCCTCTCCTTCCCAACGACCACAAACTCTTGGATGAAATCGCAGCAGGCTCGGGCTGGAGACAGGGGCAGTGCACGGGCAAAACTCTTGCCTCCATTCGAGCAGCAAAACCACAACTGTTCCCCAGTTTGTGAGGAGGGGAGCAACCAAACTCCTCCTCCCTCCCTGCAGTCCTAGATGGGCCATTAGCCGGGAATGCCAATTTGCCAGCTAGCCCTTTTGTAAAGTCAATCACCCCTTCCCCCTCCTCGTCCAGCCTCCCTTTCCCTCAGCAGGGCAGGGGAAAGGAAAATTCCTGCTTGGATTTTTAGAACAAACAAACCTATGACAGTGGCCCATTTTAAAACTTTCTTACTGCAAATCCAGGTTCCATCAGAGCAAAAATATGCAATAGGGATGTTTCCCCCTTAGAATAAAGTGATTAAGCAGTCATAGAATAAGTAAAGTCATAATTTTTACCCGTACAGAAACACATTGCAATCCACAAGGGATAGTTTAAAATCACACCACCAAACAGGTGGCACAGAGTAAGAGTAGATAGGATTGCTTCTCAATAAACATCACATCTTTAGGCATGGCTTGAGAGTGACATGATACTGAACTATATAATTGTGAAAATTCTCTATGCTTTCTAGTAACTGTAGTTCTTTTTTCTTCCCTATTCTTTTTTATTTTGTTTAAAAATAAAGTTTCTGTGAATTATTTATTTGCAAAATACCTAAATAGTGCAAGTTAATTAAAAAGTTTCAAAAATATAATCACTGACCTAAAGAAAGATCACCAAATATTTCAATCAAGGGGGAAAAAAAAGTGGATTATGGATTTAGCAGTATTTAACAAGTGTGTATATGCTTACTTTTTAACTCAAGTAGTGTTTCTTTGCTTGAATGGATCTGCACCCATAGCGTAGCACAGGTTTCCATAGCCATTAGGCTCTAGTACATTGTTAGATTAAGACTAAAATGATTTTCCACAATTTTTCCTTTACAATTAAGTTTTCTTTAATTTTACCACTGAAGAGGACTAAGTTTGATGAATTTAATTAAAATTATGAACAAAAAAAAGACACTAGAGATTCATGGTTTAAACTTCATGCTTCATGGTTTTCTCGTCTGTATTCAACTTGAATAAGCTTCCAACTGTTTGTATAACACTGTATTGCTTTTATTAGATCAGCTCTATTTTAAACATTTTTATTAATAAAAATAGAGATTTTTTTTTTTCTCTCCTGTAATACATTCTTAAAGGCGTGGATGACTAGATCTTTTGTTTGGAGATTATGGGATCTTTCAGTATTAAAATGAATACTTGTGTGAGCTCATTTATTTTTAATCACTGAGCACTACTGTTTGAATCCAGTTAGAAGGTCAGGAACTGCTCTATGTCAAGCGATTTTATTAACCTTGATAACCTTTAATAACCTAGTTTTGACTCTTCTGCCCTAATATTTTCATGTGATTACATCTGAATGCAGTCTCATTTTTCTTAATCTCTCTGTTAGTCTCTCATAATTTTGCAAAACTTTTTTGGCAATGTTCTTTTTTATTTAAACGATTGCTTGAACAATCTTTCCGTGTTCTATGTTTTGGGGGGGGTGGTGGTGTTGTTTGTTTGTTTATGTTTGGGGTTGTTTGATTTTTGTTTGTTTGTTTGTTTCCTTGTTTTGCTGGAATATTTAATTGTTAGGAGTAGTATACTTTCTTTGAAACTCACATGCTTAGGTTTGTATCTGCAGCCCAATGGTAAATGGGAAAAGAAGGCACAAAAATGTCTGGGAACATCAAGTCTAAAATACTTATTCCAGAAATTCTTTGTTGTATAAATGTAGTCTATTAATTTGGATCACATATTCAAAGGAGCACACTCACCACAGGACACGTAAATCAGTTAGATCATAGATCTAGCAAAGAGTACTGGATTTTCTTTAATATGCATATGCCATCTGCTCAGATTTTGAAGGCTGTTTTCATGGAACAGAGCAGTTGCCCAACTGCATTAACACTATAGTTTGAAAATATATCTGAAAATATAATTACGGATGCCAAGCATGATTTTTAGAGAAAAGTGAATAGTGTACAAGTAATAAATTAACATATTTATAAGAAAGAAATATAATTTATTTTGCTAACCCTGTGCAGTTGATGTCTCTAATCACTTCACATGTATTTCTTTCAGGGTCTTTGTACAGTAATGGATGAGATGGAACTTCTTTCACCTAATTCTAGCTCTGAGTTAGCCATTTTCTTCAGGATCAATAATTTTTTATAACAGTTTATAAAGCACATGCAATACTGCTAACTCTTAAAAAAAAAGTCCTGTTTTATACCGCAACTCTTTCTTTTCAGGTGGAAATCCAATTTTTTCCCCAAGAAAGTATACAAAGAAGATAAATAATTTGAAGGATGATTTTACGAGGAAGAGGTATTTTAGCAGTGATAATTTTGACTTCCGTTCTGACCTGCAATATTGCTTTGCATTTCAATGTAAGACCCACCCACAACTCACTCTTGTCAGCATATATCTTGGTCTGACAGTGAACTAGTTTGTCTCTGAATTTTCAAACATATACATGCAAGGCTTACAACTTACCTTTTCATCTTTGGTAGTTTGCTTTGAAAATCTATGCTACTAATCAAATTTGTGACCTTTACCCTAAATATGGATAAATCTGTCACCAGTTTCTGATATACAGTTTCAAGTGGTTCACATCATAGAGACATGTACAGAAGTAATTATTTTATAGGAACACAAAAGCATATGGAAACTTATTTGCATTACTATGCTGAGTACTCTACATTTCCTCAATTCACTGTTAATATTCCTTTGTGGAAATTAATCCACATCCTAAAATCTTAAATTTCAATTCCAACAATTTCCCTACTTTAAGTAATATGCTGAACATTTTGGCTTTATCTTTGTATGAAAAGTAAGAGAAAAATCAAAGCTGGATGGACCTTTCAAGGTCACATAGTCCAGCCTCATATCCCAGCAGAGGATCATAATATTTTATATGTGCTCCTAATTTCTCTTTCCAGAACTCAACTCATTATATTCTGCAGTATCTATTATGGACAAAAAACCCAAGACATTATCTCATTTCCTTTACCTTTGCAGCAGAAGACTACCATAGAATAATCCTCTCATCCTTCTCACCTCTGAATAACTTCTGTTCTTTTTTCCTCTCCTCATGAGTGACATTGTCAGAGCTCTAGGCGTTTTTTTTTTCATCTAAACTTCATTGACTATCAGACCCTGACCACAAACCTGCAAGTGACATCTTGCCTACATGGAGCAGTGTGTCTTAAAAATATCCTGTTGTTTAGAAATCACTATTTTTCCTCTGCAAGAGTCATGATAGATAATCCCTGAACCTTTTCTGTGGAAGTACTGCTTAGCTCTGTTTCCTTAAACCATGCTCATAAAGCTGAGTATTCTTGCCTAAGTACTCTTGTACTTGTTAAGTAACAATTCATTTTATATAACTAATGTCACTTGTTTTCTGCTATATCTTTACAACAACTTAATTCTTCTTGTAGCAAAAAAGATATAAAAGTTAATTGAAGTTCTGTAACATTCTGACTTCTAATGTCTTGCTTTTTAAAAGATACTTGTCTTGTCACCTGTCTCTGTGGTTTCTCATGGAAAATTGTTAATATTGCTGGTATTATTTCAGTGAGTAAGTAAGGTATGCAAAGGTGATTTTCATCAACCCTGGATTATCCAACAAATACCTAAGTTTTCTCCCTGCTTTAAAAGGACTTCTTTTAGTGCAATAAGAGATCTTATCTATTTTTCTATTACAAAAAATACTCATGCAGCTAGAGAAGTTTACTTTTTTACTAAAGATAAAACAAACAATGTATTACAAACTTTTACCTTTATGGTATCATTTTTAGTAGCTTGCAATTTGCTGATCAGAATTTGTGAAGACAATTTGTGCTAGTTTAAAAGTAACCAGCAGGACAAATGAACCTAGCTCAAGAGAGATTACAAGTCAGAGTTACAATTTACTGAAAAAGATTACAATAAATACAATGACACAGAGAAAACTGGTTTAAACCCACAAAGACAGATGTATAACCCAGCACCCTGGGACAAGAACAGAACAGTGTTCATTAGCCTCTGTGCTGAGCACCGTGTGGCCCCCCCTCGCTGTAAAGTAAAAGGAAAGGAAAACCTGTTGTTCCAGATGGTGGTTGTAGTTCTGTTGAAGTAAATCTGGTTGTAGTCTTGCTGAGAGTGCCAGTCACAGTCCTATTGAAGTTCTGGTCCTCCTCTCGATCTGATGAGTGGTACCAGAAGTCCCCAAATCCCTAAGATTATACGTGCTCAGGTTCAGAAGGGAATGCCCAGTATCTCTCCCAGGCTGGGGAGTTTCACAATAGGTGATTTAACATTGTGAATCATGAGATATTTTTGGAATTTTTGATGGTCTAGATCATTGCAGCTGCCTATTATGCCAGTCCGTTATGGCCCATTAGCAGAGATGATCCCCCCCAGGTTGGGTGTGAAGGTGCTAATGCCTCCCTGGAGGGGAGTTATCATAGCTGAGTCATTGGTGTGAAAACAAAAGAACATTCCCCTGCCTCGCAGGGTTCTTTAACACCCAGTTTGAAGACTGAGGTATCAGGTGTGCCCTGTGCAGCAGCTGCAAATGATCCATTTATTAATAGTCCATAAAAAATGACATAGAGGAAGTAGAATACGCAGTTTTGGTTATACCAACATAGTGATAAACTCATCCTGGCCCCTCTAACGAGGGCACAGTAATAATCAGATGTCTCCCTTTTATCTGTCATTACTTCCTAATCTTTCTCAGAGGGCTCATCTAACACTTTTCTATGCTCATTAAGTCTACCTTTCCTGCGATCTGTCATTTTCATTCTGTTATTCTCCTTCCTTTCTTTTCTGATGGTTAGCCATCTTCAAAGGATGTGGCCATTCATGGTGACCCTCATCAGCCAGTTTTCCTTCAGGATCTGCATTCTCATCCACTTGCTCCCTAGTGTTTAGAAGCAAATCTACACAAAGTTATCTTCAAGCTCATAATTCCATCTGTATTTCACAATCTTGCTGGGTTCTACTTTCTGATATATTTCTTTTCCAGCAGCACTGGAATTTCACTCACCTAGAGTTTGGTGTTTCATATGCTTAGCTACACAGATCTAGCAGTGACACTTCCATCATAATAACTAACTGTTTAGTTTGCATAGTAAATATGTAATCATGATGTCAGTACATATTTGAGCATGAAAACGACATATAGACGTTCCCGGACTTTCACAGACCTCCTTTACTAATCCCCATAGACCTCAAAGGGAACCTACTGTGTGACTTGTTAGCATCTAGAAATTTTCCTTCTTAACATCTGCAGAGTAAAATGATGTATCTCCTTTTCTCCCTTTGCCTGTAATTTCTGAATAATGGAAATATTTTACATTTATGATAAATCATATTTCAACTGAAGAAAATCTAAATATTTTGTTTATATATATATAAATATATATTAGGGAACTAGATATGATCATGGAAGACTGTTAAATTGGGCCTTTTTCAAACTTCAAGAAAAATCCACTTTGGTGATTGACATTAAATCATTAAAAATATAAATTGCCAATGCTATGTATTGACTTACTCATTATCAGTTGTTATCACTAAATATTCATACAATTAATCCTTAGTGCTCTAGATTAGCTCTGGGTTTACAATACCACTGAGCTAATACCCTGAGACTGATGCTGACAGCTACAGGGTCTGATCTTTGCAGTCCAATATCAAGGTCATGAAGTTTGAGAGCTTTTCCACAAGGAGAGTTGGAAGCAGCACAGACATTCTCTAGCTTGCTTTTCTTTCCTCTCTCACTGTTGACATTTTTTTACGTTTCTTATACATGTCCGCCCCCCCAAAAAAGCAGTGCTCAAATTTGTTCACAACATAGTTCATCCTATTTTGGGGATAAGGACTTGTTTTTGTGCTACTAGATATCTTTCTTGCTCATTTTCCAGGGTTATCTTTATATTTTTTTGTTTACTGTGTTACAAACAAGTTGTGTTTGCTGCTGGTTATCACTATTACCAGTAGTACAGTCTTACAAAATGGTTGTACACTGTCCACAGTTATAGTATTTAGGCAAGCAACTTTCTTGGTCCAAGACAAGTAAATAGTCACTACATTGTGGTTAATACACTTTGCCTTTATGGATGTAAGTGCTTTGGCTTCAGTCTCAACATATGAATAATCATACTCATTCTCTGACACAACAGTTTGACTATAATTTCTATTACAACTATATAATTGTCTTTGGGGTTATATCTCTATATAAATATGTATATTCTGATAATAAATTTTCTTGGATAATAACCTAATGCATGTAACAACAAAAAGAAACCACTAAAAAATCTTGCAAAAATGCCTCTGACCTTGAGCAGAAATGCACACTAATACTCACTGCATTTGTTTTGCACTCAATGCAAACATGAAGTTTTAGTTTTAAATTCACCCTTAAGATACTCTCTTGGTAGACAAACCAGTACACTTATACAGCGCTTATTGAAAAGGCATTGGATCATTTTAGTCCATTCCATAAGAGAGCAAGTCCTCCGGGTGTCTGTATATTGTGTTTCCAACTGACAGAAAACCTGACCTACAATGATGTGTTGATCTGGAAGCATAACAGCAAACAGAAAACTCCCCAAGGAGCCAAGAATGCACTTTTGCTTGATGGAGGAGAAAAAGCTTAGACTGACATGTAGTCATTGCACTTTCTTATTAGAGTATGTGATAAGCCTGTCCATGACAAGATAAAGAAATCCCTAGAACTTTTTCCTGTACTTGCCTCTCACATTAGCTTTTAGAAAACTGGTGAGGGAGAAAAATGTTAAACCAGTGGAAAAACTTCCTGTGATAAAGACAGATTTGAAATGTAATAGCAGACTGTCCTACAGACATTACTAATGTGCCCATTGCTTCTTATAGGTAGGATGTCTTTGACTATTACAAATATGTGGCACATGAGGGTGTGTCCTTCAGTTGCCCACTATAAAGTATTTGGTCTTGTTGCAAATTATCTCTTTTTCTAGGCTGTAAGGGTAATGGTAATTACACACTGAAATTCTCTGACAGTTTTCTGCATGTTTTTGGGGAAAGTCAAATTGAGCAATAACTTGTAATATAGTTTGCTGTAGCATTCATCTTTTTCTCCTTTGGTAATCCCCTGAAATGCTCCTTATTCCAGCTAGATGCACTCAGTCAATATTCAATGAACTAACACTTATTTCTGGGGTCAACAGAGCTGACATTAAGACAACCATGCTGATTAAAGGCATGTGGTGTCTGACACATCTATTACACTTATGATATTGCTTAGATTAAAACTCAGAAGTTTAATGAACAAAAAGAAATTATTAAAATTTACTCCCAGTATAGGGTTTAAGGCAATGCTAAGACTTTAAATCTTTCTATAGTGATAAGGAAATTGTAAAATTTGGATGTTTGAATAGAGTTAAAATTTAGTTTTGAAATAATTAGGAATACTTGTTTTGATAGTCTATCGACCTTTCCAGAGATATATACTTCTACTTGTTTTTTTCTTTCATTCTTGATAATTTTGTTTCAGATATTCTAAGTAAATAATAACTGTGCTGTGAATTATGTATGGTGGTAAGGTAATAGGAAATTAATCATAAATACACTGCAAAATTCTTATAGAGAAATAATTGAATGGGAAGTAGATGACTCACTCTTAACTATTGTATTAGTGACTTTTGTTAGGAAAACCTCATTAACACTATGAAATCTTATTATAATAAGAGAACACCTCTATTGAGATGATAACATTACAGTAAATTTATGCCGCTTCCCGTATAAGTATTCTATATATGTAGTTAATATTATTAGAGCAGTAGCAGTTCCTTCTTTGATGGTCTGTTTTTAGAAGCATAATGCTCGAGCGACCTGACACAAAGAATAGGCAACATCACCCCCCACCCCCAGGGAAAAAAAAAAACACCACAAAATTTGGAAACTTTGGTCTATTTCTATCTATGTGAACGTAGATATCTTACAGCTGAGATGTTGAGAGATTTATTATTTGGTAAACCATAGCTTGCACATAGTTTAGATTCAATCTGGGTGAAACTGTACTGCATAATACTTAAACCGTGATGAAGGGTAAATGTTGCCCCTAGTGTTAAGTGAATAAAATAGTGAGAAGTGCTTTCCATCCATTCAACCAAATTGTTTGCTTTCCTCTTCATCTATGTTGATGTGACTTTGTGTTTGTCACTGCCATTTAGTAGCCATGCACTTGGAAGAAATATTTGGAGAGCACTCTGCCTTATGTCAAGAATACTGGTACTGAAAGAAAAAAAGTGGATTCTTTAATTGCCCCTGTCCTGTCAAGTTGTTTTGAAAATTAATTTGAAACGATGCAATGAATATCATATTGAAAATAGAAATCTCACCTGCTGAAGTCATAAACCCTTCCTGAAAATATGGTACATTGGCTCAAATGAATGATGGGACATACCATGAATGGGGCTGAATTCTTAAGGAATATATGTGTGGCTACTCGTTGGACATAATATACATCATTCTGGTTTTGTCAGCTTAAGGTTTTTAACTTCCGAACAATGCTTTAAATAGAAGTAGTCCACAAAGACTGATACTAAAAGAATGATTAACATCATGGACTGCCTGCAGGATACCAGACCTACTTTGTGTCCATATTTGCGGTGATCAGAGCTGTTGTTGGTTTCTAAAAAAACCAAGGGGGAATTTTTTTTTCTTTCCCCTGCATCCCTGTAAAAGAAAGATGTTGAACGAGAGAGAGGGAGGGTGTTTGCCTAGGGTGATTGACACAAAGGAACTAGCTAGCAGATCCACATTCCAGGTTGATAGCCCTCAGAAGACTGTGGAGGGGAGGTGATGAGGTTTTTTTCCTCTCCTTGGAAGTGGCAGGCACTTCACTTTTGCCCTGACTCAGATAGGGTGTGTGTGTGGAAAGGCTCCGAGTTTGCTTTGTTTTCGGCTGGGTCATCTGACTGCTTCTGGCCCCGGTTCACCTTCATTCTCCTGTGCCCTGTTCTGCCCCCAGCCCGGACTTGTTCAGATTTCATTGGAGAGCCTTGGCCCTTCTGCGAAGGAACCTCTGGGGGAGTCCTGGCTGGTGCCAGCTGCCGACAATGTGGGTTCAAGGGAAGAACCCCTTTTTCCCCTTTTCCCCTTCTCAGTGTGTGTGGGGAGAGATCTCCATTTTTGGCTTATCCCATGTACCGGGGCCCCACGTGGTAACCGCCAGAGCCCAACAGCACCCCCTGCTGACTGTGGTTAGAATTGTGCCAAAAGGTGGAAAGTACTGAACTGTTTCCTTTTTGAAGGGGACTTTTGGGTACAGGATTACTGTTTAGTTGTTTTTGTGTTCTTTTGTTGTTCTGCCAATAAACACATATCCTTTAATAAAGGGCTGTTATTTTTTTGTTTCTCAATGCTTCCTCAATTGGAGTCTCTTAATTTTGTATTTACAATTACTTAGAGAGAGGAGCTTGGTCTTCCTCATAGCTCATCCTCCTTAGTAAAACACTTCAGTCTCATTAAACTGAGACAAGTGCATACTCAGAAAATTTAATCTTTATTACACACCATAGGTTCTCCATGGAGGTGTGGGTGGACTGTAAATTACATTTTTGATAAATGCAACAGTATTTGGATGCAACAGATTGAGTATGAATTTAATGTAAAAAGCAGTTCATGTTTGTGCAATGGCTTTTGAAGACTTACTTCATGCAAGATGTTCAGGGAAACAATAAATAGACACATAGGTAGGTGCTAGATTACCACCAGAAAGCACATTAATTAGTAGTTTGTTATGTGGTAAGAGTATTCCAAGTAACAATGTCAGAATCTGAAACCTGCCTGTGGAATAATGATGTACAGTAACCTATTACAACAAGTAGATCTGAAATTGTGATATACCACAAAAATACATTTAATTTCTAAATGCAGGGCATTTTACAAAGGAGATTATTACACCAAATTATAGGAAATTATTTGAATGTCTTGCCAATACATGAGTAACTAAATAAAGAGCAAAACAGGAAAAAATATGCTTTAAAAAGTATGACTTTGAACATACAGTAGGCTTCCCCTGTTGTTCAAAACTCTGGCATGGGGTTTTCACTGATTAATTAGTCAGGATGGGAGCCATATTCTTTTCATTTTCTCATTAGTCAATCTCAATCCAGTTTTGAATCTCCTCAGGGTTTATGGTTACCAATGACTCACTCCATTTAGTACAATAGCTTATTTTCTGTAAACCAGTCTTTTCTTCTCTGGTGAATTAATGTTGCGCCAATATAGGTAGCAGTGAAATAGTAATAGAATAGTTCTATTTTCAGCACAGCTTGTTGAATAAACTTCAAGAGACATATGTCAGTGAAAGAAGCAGTGATTTTGGAAACAGTTGTTAAAATCTAGTAGATTTCAACAGTTTTTTCATTTCAGAAGATACTTGTTTTTGTCATAAAAGTAGAAAAATTGCAACATGCTAGAAAACTATAGTTTACTATTTTTAGGAAAAAATATTTTATTTTCAAAATAATTATTTTAATTTTTGTCTGCATAAATTATACAATTAATATTTAGAATACGGAATTTAAAAAGTATTCTCTTCAAAATAACATTTAAATCTGAAATATTTTTCAGAATGAGACCTGATAGGAATTTAGAACCTTTCTTTCTTCTTAAGTAAAGCTTCATGTTCAAATTTTAAACTGTTCACAAATTTGAGCTTTTACAAAAACTCTAGCAATCATTTTGTGGCAATGGAAGAAAGTTTAAGATAGTAAGATAGCTGTAGAGTAGTTTAAAAGTTTGATCTCTGTATTTCTGATGAATAGATATGTAATGAAATTATATGGGTTGGTGGGTAATTCTCCCTAATGTAGCACATTACTTTTCCATATGGTTAGTTTACAACACTGGGAGTATAAGAAAACCAGAGAGACATTAGTACTGACTGCATGGGGAAACATGTCACTGTACCATCTTCTCATTAACACCTTTACTTAGCATCAAAGTGATCATTCCTGAATAAAAGAGGAAACTGGAGCCCAAGAAACTCCAGTAGGACAGTTATTCAGTTCTTTGTAATTATGAATTTCAAGTATGCTGTTTAAGTCTTTATAACTTTAAATATACCCCTTCTGTCCTCCTGTACCTGCCAGAGGAAGACCAAATTCCACAAATGGATGCCCAGAAAACAACAGAATCTCTTGCAGGTTAAGGAGGGAGATTCACAGAACTGTTTGAAGGTTTTTACTCCTCTTAAAAGAAATCTTACTTTCTATATTTCAAGAGAACATCGATATGCCTTACACATCGTTTAGGGTCACTTTTTGTGTATTGATTCCTCAAACCTGTTGAGATTGGAAATTATTGTTTCCTGACACCTCAGTTTGAAACTACTGCTGTCCTTTTGGGTGGCAGGTTTATTATTCCTACAAAGCCTCAAGTTTCTACTACAATATGAGTAAGGTTCACGTACATATCCAAGAAAACTATTTGAATTCTGAGAAAGGTAATTAACTTCTATGTCTATTCTACTACAGTTTTCACCTTAGTCTTATAGGACATAGTCTTTTGAAAAAGGCTTTTTTTTTTTTCCCAGATAATAACCTAATATTTCATGGAGTCAGTTCTTAACAGAATAGTAACAATATATATTTTGTATTTTCTCATTTATCAGTTCTGTAACTGCACAGTAAGTTACAAAAGCAATATGGTTTGAATTTGATACGAATGATCCATTTATTGTAGTTCTGGAGAACTGTGGAGATACACAAATGCAATTAAAACTATTTCTCTAGATTTATATATGGCTAATTTGGGGATCTCTGCAAACTGGCATGTATTGTAAAACCTAGATACTCAAAGAGATGATGATTAATACAGGAAAGTGGATAAAAATCCAAGAAAATATCCACACTCAGCTTCAGACTGTCCCTGAATTGCTTTTGGCACCACTCCGCATCAGGTGGAGTTATGGTACACACTTGTTTTGTCCTTAGAAGGAGGATTTGAATAGACAAACATGAGAACACCAGGAGAACAAAGACACAGCTCTGCTCTGGCCTAAAATGAAGACAGAGAATTAGTCAAAGAACACATGGGAAAAGAAGGCTTTGCTATGGCTAGGCGACTGATGCAAAGCTCTTTGAATTCACTGGGGAAGAAAACAATTATGATATTTGCTAAGCATTGGATTCAGTTCTTGGTGAATATCTGTATAACTGAATCACAGCAGCACTTAACATTTCCAAGATCAAATCCCAAATGAACAATTTGCACTATGGTAAATAAAGACTGTGATGGATTGTTTAATTTTTCAGAATTTTCAGCCCTAAAAAGAACCTACTTAAATTTAAGTTCAAAATAATAATTTATTTTCTTGAAGTCTAGCTCCAGAAGATTAGAATTGATGTTTCCAAATTCTTCAATATTTTATTTCATCATAAGAATAAGTCTATAATGTTGACATTATCTCCCAGTCAAGCTTACTGGGGTGTGAGGGAGTGTGCACCAGGAGGAGAAGGCATTGAAAATTGTATTCATTTCATCTTTGAGTCTGTATATAAAAGTAGTGGTAATATCACTGTCACTCTTATACTGACTTGTTTGTTTGTTTTATTTTAAATACTGTTTAGAAATGTACATATCATATGCTGATCAAAGGAAAGATAGGCTCATTAACAAAACAATATGAAGTATTCAATTCAGCTTCCTAATATAGATAGTTGCCTGTCAAATAAAAACAAAAGATTTAATAATGGATTTTCATCTTTATGATAATCTGGAAAGTATCACAATACCTTTTGGGAAATTAAAATACCATGAACAATCAAAACCTTTCGCAGACTTCAAAACATTGATGGAATATCTTGAATATGACCATTTTGATTTTAATTAAAATGTATCAGAAAACCATTAAGAAAAAAATTGGACTAAAATATTATTTCATCCTACTAGCAGTATTATTCATTGTGATAAGGAATCTAAGTTCCATGTGCATTATTGAAGTAAAACAATTATTGAAAAAAAGTAAAATGAAAGAAAATTTATTTTTAATTTTTTTATTACTATTTAATGCTTTTATGTTAACTGTGGAGGTGTATAGAGAGATTTCAATGTCAAGTATGTAAGATATCTACAGAATAAGAGCAATTTTTTGTAGGTTTTGGAGATATCGTGATGTTTGATGGGAAGTAAAGAAATCAGATTTGATTTCTATTCACAGTAAGGCAGTAACTTTATTTCCAAACATTATATAGTGTAGTGTATTTGATTGTAAAAGTTGAACAATATAATGAAGTTCATCAGATCACCTATGCTCTTTATTTTATTCTTTCTAGACACTCTGGTTCACTGACGAATGAAAAAATTCCCTTTTGTAGTTTATTTCAGGGCCATTTTTTTTTTGTCTCTTAACTTTTGTATTGAAGAAATACAAAGAAGAGTAAAGGGAATGGTGATAGTATTCCCAGACAATACAGTTTATATTGAGTATTGTATATAAACAACATTTATTTTATTGAATATCTCTCACTGTAAAATACTTTTAAAGAGGTATTAACTAATTATTATGGTAATTAGTTCTCTGAGAAGAAGATTTCAGCACAGAGGAAACCTTTCCACAAAGAACCAGATTATATATTTTTTCACAATAATTAGGCTAAGCAATAAATGATATATAAGTATATTAAACTCAAATTCAGGAAATTCAGCTTGAATGATGAATGGAGGTAGAAGAGATAAGAATAATATATGTGTAATGATTAAAGTACAGTTTGCGTTTTATTCCCTTTTTCCCAACATTGTTTTAGAGGAACTATTTTTTTAAGAGAATGAACACCACCTCCCTTCCCTTGCCCCGCCAACTTCACAGGAGCCAGAGAGTGAACAAGTTTGCAGCCGAGCTGAATGGGACCTGAGCGACATGAACTAACTGGGTGACATGAACTGAACAGTTTAATAATATAACTTTTTTTTGACAAACGGTTTTCCCTAGGTTTTGCTTTTTCCCTGGAATTTTGGTGGGGGGTGGAGGGTGAAACTAGAGGTGATCTTTGTCTATTGTTGGTTTGAACCATTTTGTTTGTGTTGTTGTTGTTACTGTTATATTTCTTGTCAGTAAACTCTTATTTTTTCACTTATATCTCCTTGCATTTTGTCTCTCTATACTGGTGAAAGGGGGAGAGGTTTTAAAAAAAGAGGAGGTGACCCATTTGTTGCAGTCTCCACCCCAGTATTTGTCTTTAAAATAAGACAATATGTATGCATGTTTTTTTTCAAGGTATTATGAAACCAGACAGTACAAATGTTCCACTTCGGTCTGCAAGACCTGTTATAACTTTTGCTTTACTAGGCACAAAAGATGGTCTTGGATGGTAGATGATAGAAATAAACATATCTGACAAAAGAAAATGAATTAACCATTTACATAAATGATTCAGACAAGCAGAGTCAGATGCAAAGTACAGTAAAGATATATTCCTCTTCATTAGGGATCAGTCATCAAAACCATCATAACACACTCTGCTTAAGGGATTACATGATGACAATGAGAGAACTGTGGCATGTTTGACCTATAACCAGATGTGAAAAAGCTTTTCTGTCCTCCAAAAATTTCAATTCTTTTTTTGAGAAAACCTGACATGATGAAACCGATGTTTTCCAAATACTTTGAGAATTGATGGTATTTCTTTCATTTGTAGTAAAACAGTCATAATGATTTTAGGAGGAGTAGTTCAGGTTTCTGCTCTCCTTCATTTCACCTTGGTGTTTATTTTTACATTGGTGAGTACACCAGACATCAAAATCAGTTTCTTTCATTATAAAAGATGTTTCCCAAGATAATTAATACACTCACTTGGGATGTGGAATACCTAACTTCAGTTCCCTTATAGATATCAGTTAGACCAGATGTTTGGCCAAGAATCTTCTTCCACACTCTTGAAGCAATCCAGCCACAGCAATATTGGCTAGACTTAAGAGAATCCTCTAGTTTCTGTTCAAAATTTCAGTAAGAAAAGATCCTTTTTTACTGTCTTTATCACCCGATAAAGACAGGAGAACAGAAGGATATAAAGAATTCAGCTTTACTGAACACCTACTTTACTCAGAAACAAGTGATGTTCAAAGCCCTCTTGCACCAGCAAAACCACAGGAAAAATATATCAGAGATTTACCATTCAAATCTTTGTGAAATATTCTGTGACAACCCATTGTGTCTAAAATCCTCATATCCACTTGATTGAGAAATACAATATCATTTTACACTGAATCACACCATATCTCATCTGAATTACTGTACTGATGTTATGAAATCATAGAAATGACAATGAAATTATTTCTTCATAAACCATTACATTACACTGTATCTCATTTTTGACTTTTTGACTAGTTTCATTATGCAGTATGAAAAGTCAAGACTTCAAATTGTCAGTTTTAAGCTTCTCACACTGCCTCAACTGACCATGAAGACTTTAAACAGCAGTTATTCTGTATTATTCAAAGGTTAGGTATGCTATGTGTATTTATGGCAACATGCTTTCTGTTTTACTAAAACTCCCTCATAATCTAAAGCTACTGAAAAAAAATTGTTTTTTTTTTTTAAAGCAAATATACAACAATACTATTCTGTTTTCATGGAAGAACAACAGAATTTTCACTTTGCTCAAGACGAATCCTACACATTTCTTCTAATTCTTTGGAACTATAGGACATTCATGTTATAATTTAACAAGTCTCTCTTCTTTCTATGAAAAAAAGGTGGACATTCTTCAGAGCTTGACTCAAAGGTTGATAAAAGTGTAAAATATGTGGTTAGGAAAAAAATTATCTCTATTCAGTTTTAAAATCTGCTTTGACATTTATTTTAGCCATATCTAGATTTTTTGTGCATCTTTCCCGGAGCTGATGATCTTTGCAACAGCTGTGGGTGTCCTTGGACTTACACCAGTTAGAATTTACTCACCAAATGCCAACCTAGTAAGACAATGTAGATGTAAATACATGCCAAGCAATCTCCAATAAACTACCAATTAAATACATATTTTAGTATGTAAAGCAAATTATTATTATCACTATACTTTTATTATGTTCTTCATTGTATAAGGTGTCTTTCACTTAAACATCTCTTTAGAAAACTGGTCAATTACAAGAATAACTTGTTTAAGAGAGAAGTTATACTACTGCATTTTGTAAAATGTTGATTCAAGGGTTTATTTTAATTATCTAAGTTTATTTATTTAGCTTAAAAAATGTCAGCATAAGAATATCTCTAATCTGTCACCATGAGATGCCACCACAGAAAGAGAAGATTGTCTAATGTTGATGTCCGCATCGTTCACTAAATATTATTTTACATGATAAATGCAACATCATTGTGTGCTCCTAAACATCCACAGAATGGTCTATTTTCTGAGTGAAACTGTTCTGATTTCAGAACAATACCATTGCAGATATTTCTGATTCTTTAAATCAGTGGTCTCCAAATTTTTTTGATCATACATTCTATCAGTAAATTATTTCTGAGCAAGCACACCAAATATTCATATATATTTATTCATAAATTATAAACATGAGCTACTAGAGTTTGAATATTTTCTTCTCTCTCTCCACTAGACTGTCTTGTACATCTCCATCACATATGTCCTTTTGGAGACCACTGCTCCAAATAACTGAATGATGCATATGTGTGTATCTATATATATATGCACATTTACTCATGTATATCTATGTGCATGTACATACACACATATATAGGTATGTGATTACAACACAAACCATATTTTTTATCAGAAAGATAATTAAGTACTCTACTAGTTACCTTTTTGCCATAAATATTGGATACATAGTCCCACAAAATGCTGATAAACCAATCAACTACTGGGAGCAAAATTTACTCACAAACATGAGGGATCTCACTGAAATAGAAATAAGAAAGCATCATAACCAGAGCAATTCCACATAACTTTTCATCTACCTAAGGAAAAAGAACTTTCATCGTGTCATAGTTAGAGAAGGTTTTTAGTATTTTATTCCCTTTTCCAACAGGGAAATGAGGGATAGTGTCTTAAAGAATGAATCCTGCCCTCCCCCCCACAAGAGTTGGGAGGGGAAGGGAAGAAAAAAAAATGGTTGGGCAGAGAACAGAAGCTTTCTTCTCTCCCCAGACCACATGGTTGGTGCCTAAAGAGTCCACATGGAGCTGTCCTTTGCTGAGGCCTCAACCACTGCTGCTGCTGATCCTGGACCTGCTGGACCCACTGTTCTTGCCATTCCCACTGAGCCCAGACTCACTGCCCAGACCACCAGATTGCCACTGTTTCACACCAGAGCTGAGTGGATCAGCTCAGTGCTGGAATCAGAGCAGCCCAGGGTTGCCCCTGCCCTCTGCAACAGTCAGGGAGAAGACAACAGTGAAACAGACCCTGTTCGCCCATGCCAGGACTGCCACTCACCCACTGCCCAGGTCCACCACCATTGCTGCTCCTGCCACTCATTTGTGCTGGGACAGCCTCTGCTGCCACTCCTCAGCTCACCAAGCCAAGTGAGGCAACACCAGTTCTACAGACAGCACGTGGCAGGGAACAAAGACTCCAAAGTAATACTGCTGCTGCAGTTAAGACTTGAACCTAACCAGGTGGCCAGTTTGATACTATAACTCCTCGTCAGTTTTCCTAGGTTTTCACTTTTGCCCCTGTTTTCCCATTGATTCTTTTCTTTGATTGGTGTGGTAGTTTGGTCTAGACCTTCCTTGGTGACCAGTTTGTAGCCAAGGAAGGGCCCAGATTTACCCAGTATTCCCTACGATTTTTACGTAAGTCAGACTATAAGAAGAAAGGAGGGAAGGCCTTCGCTCTCTTTCCTTCCGACGGCTTGGAGGTGCAGGTTCCCTGCTGTTGAGTCTGCCGTGTTGGCGAGCGAGGCCTGGTAAGGCCTTGTCGACTTTGGGAGGCGGAGGTTGCCGGCAATCGTTCCGGAGCGACTCTCGGTTGTCCCAAGGAGAGTAGTGAGATATTTCTTTACTAACTCTTTTAGTGGATAGATATTGGGCTACTAATTGGGAGATATATATATATTATTTTGGTTTTGTTCCTTTTCCCTTCCCCCCTTCCCTTTCTCTTGTGAAATTGTATATATTTCAACTGTATATAATCGTAACATAAGTGTAAATATATTTATATATATCACTTTAGCTGTATCTCTCTCATTTTGGGTTTTCTTAGCTGTTTTTCTCCCTCTTCTCCCTGAGGTTTGGCGGGGGGATGGACTTCTTGTGGTAAGGTTTGGAGACTTGGCAGGGAGTCAGTTTCAAACCATATCAATTGGACAGAGGGGGATGGTTGGTGGGGAGGACCCTCTGCCATCATTTTTCCTTTTTGTTCCCGGGGCCCCACATGGGTTTTGAGGGTTTTGATTACTTTGTATCCTTGTGGTTACTGCTATTTCCTTGTCAGTAAACTGTCATTTTTCACTTATACCTCACATTTTGCCTGTATTTGTGGGAAATGAAAAGGAGAGGAAGATCCTTTCTTTGGGGTTCCCACAGCAATATTTGTCTTTAAACCAAGGCACACTGCTTCAGCTAGAGAACTAATTCTTCCGCCAAACTGTTTGCAAGTCAGCATGGATTATTTTAATACTAAGTGTAAACAAGCTTTGCAATAATAACATTAAAATTTATCTGCAGCTGAATTTGGTAGGAAAGTCAATAATCCTAATATCCTCAGCTGGTATAGCATAAAATAATCAGCTCACTAGCACATGCACCCAGACTCCAACACATGTAGAAGAAAAGTTTCCTTTGCTACTGTAGTGGGTTGACCCTCGCTGGATGCCAGGTACCCACTAAAGCTACTCTCTCTCCCTCTGCAACTGGACAGAGGAGAGACAAAGAAACAGCTAAGGATTCATGAGTTAACAGCTGGGAGAGGTCACTTACTGATTACCTTCACAGGCAAAACAGGCTTAAAGTGGGGATAGTACTTAAATTTATTACTAACAGGATAAGAGCCAAAGAGTGAGAAATAAAAGTCTTAAAAACACCTTTCCCCACCCTTCCTTCCTTCCATGTTCTCCCTCCTTCCCCCCAGCAGTGCAGGGAGATGGGGAATGGGGATTACAGTCACTTCTTGTTTCTGCTGCTGCTCAGAGAGAGGACTCCTTCTCCAGCTCCCGTGGAGTCCCTCCCACAGGAGACAGTCCTTGATGGACCTCTCCAGCGCGAGTCCATCCCTCGGGCAGCAGCTCTTCCCAAACTGCTGTTCCGTGGGTCACTCCTCCATGGGGTGCAGTCCTTCGTGCATCAGCTGTACCAATGAGGGGGCCACACAGGGGCCACAAGTCCTCCCCGGAAAAAATCTGCTCCAGAGAGGGCTTCCCTCTCCACAGGCTGCAGGTCTCCAGCAGGACCCTGCTCCATCTTTGGCCTCTCATGGGGTCACACTGTCCTTCATGCATCCACCTGCTCCAGCATGGGCTCCTCCATGGGCTGCAGGTGGGTCTCTACACCCCAGTGGTCCTCCATGGGCTGCAGGGGCACAGCTGCTCCACCATGGTCTGCACCACGGGCTGCAGGGGAGCCTCAGCTCTGGTGCCTGGAGCACTTCCTGCCCCTCCTGCTGCACTGACCTTGGTGTCTGCATTGTTGTTCCTATGTTCTCACTCCACTCTTCGCTGGCTGGAATTCTTTCTGTATCACAACCTTCTGTTCCTAAATATGTTATCACAGAGGCGTTACTATTATTCCTGATTGGCTCAGCCTTGGCCAGTGGCAGGAAGCCCATCCTGGAGACAGCTGGCATTGGCTCCACAGGACAGAGGAAGCTTCTAGCAGCTTCTAACAGAAGCCACCCCTGTAGCCCCACCCCCTCACTACCAAATAAAACCCAGCCAGAGAAACCCACTACAACTATAATTGAGAAACAAAGACCTAACACTGAATAAAGGTAAGATCCAGCTATAAAATATAATTCTTATTTCACATTGTTATCAGTGCCTGGTATCACAAAGCTCTTCAAGTCAGCAAATAAGCAGAAGAAATATACACTAATTACAGTTAAGACCAAAAAAAAATCAACAAAGCATGGAACCAAGTTCCTTCAGAGACACATTTGTCTCCCAAAAAAGGTATCTGCTTACCAATCTTCTCTGGAACAGAGATTTCCTCACCTTCTTCATTAGGGCCCTCCCAGAGGTGATGGACTATCCCATACCTCTGCACTCTTTGAAGACAACTGCCCAATTCATGTGAGACACTGTGGCTCTCACATGAATCCCACCTAAGGCTGTGTGTGTTCTGTGTTGATTTAGGGGAGAGAGTGAAAAAGGGAATAAAGGAGAGGAACCTGCATTAGATCTCTGCACAATCAGCTTTTCTGAACCAGGTAAAGGGATCAACCAGAAAGCACAGATCAGCAAAAGAAAGGTAAAAGATATTCCCCTCTCTTTGTTCTGCATCAAAGTAGCTGAAATGTACTTATGGGTGAAAAGGCAAAGGTAAGCCTCATCTGTGCTTTGCTTGCAGTCCTGTGTCCTCATTTTTTCCTTTTATTAGACTGTTTCAGAAAAGGGAATTCACTGAAAGTGTAACTCAGATATTGCCTTTATAAGGGGTCCTTTAAAATATATAGAGATAAATCATTATCATCAACATTCACAGAAGGGAAAGCAAAAGTGTTTTCTCTTTTGTTTAAAAAACACCTTTTATTTTCCAGTTAAATATAAAAAGACTGAGTATAATGGCAAAAATTTTTTTGTCTTTCATGGTGCGCTATAATTCCAGATTTGCAATTTATAATTTAAAAAAAAATTGTAAAATTGTTTTTTTACACTTGACTTTAGGGACTACTTTATGATGGAGATCGCATTATAAACAATGAAAAAGAGGGTAGGAAAATAAGTAAAACACCTACAGAAAACAATCTTATCGCCCAACAAAATATTTATATTAACTTCAATAAAAGTAGCAAAAAGTATTTTTTTCTGTCAGTGGAAAATAATATTTAAATTTTTTTTTAAAAAGAAATTAATGAACATGCAGAAGTAAATTCAATAACCTACTGGACCTAATGGACACATAGGAATGCATTATTTTAGGTAACTAAATTTCAAGCCAGTTTGAGTTCTAGAAAAGTGCCTTTTATTCCTTAGAAAAATATTAGGATTCTATACCAGTTGAAATGTGCTTTATTCTTGGCATTATATTCCTGAAACAGTTTTCAATTTCTTTTCGTAAGAGATCAGGTCCACAGAAAAAAATGTTTTCCATACTTATTAATGTTTGTCATTTATTTATATTTTTATTACTGATAGTCTTGATATATCTTGGCAAACTGTAGACATGTAGTATCTTTTATAACCATTCTTAGCTCATTTTCAAACTGGCAGATGTATTGAGGAATATTTGGATGTAATTATTGCAAATAACGTAGTGTCTGAGCAAGATATAAATTTGTAGAGATTTTCTATTTATTCTTAATGTAAGTATAATTTTGAGTTTTATTAAAATATCTTCATGCTTATTCCAGGTTTCAGTGGTTTAGAGGAGTTCTACATATGAACTGATTCAGAAAAGAGATAAAAAATATTTTTTTATAAAGTAGTTGTCTGAAAATTAAATATTCCTGCAGTATATTGGAAATAGATAGGTAAAAGACCCCACCACAAACTCATCCTTTCAGTGTGTATTCCTTCACAGAATGTGGAAATAAAGAAAGGACCTTGGTTAGCACTGAGTCTAGGATCATATTACAGATTTATTTTCAAAAATTTAGTTTACTTCTGTCTGGATTATCCATCCTATGTTGTTGTTTTAAACAAGTTTTCCTGTTGTGGTTTATTTAATTTCCTAATAAAACATTATTTTAAGTGATGGGAAGTCTAATATAATTTGCTTTATACAAGAGATAGCTGTTAGAAAAGGAAGCTTTGAAAGCTTTGGAGGGAGGGACAGCATTTTAGAGCTCTAGAAACCTTCAGGCTGTCACAGATTTCCATGTAAAATAAATACCACTAGAATTAGAGGCTGATGTTTCCACAACTATTTCTGTCAGACCGAGATTTGTTAAAGCACTGATTTATTTTCTAAGCAGAGAGGTACAGCGGTTGTTTAAGACCTAACTTGTCTCACCAGTCACATTTGGAATCGGAAACTCTTCCTGCAACGAGGCACAGTGGTTTAAGATCTAACTTGCCTCAGCGGCCTCATTTGGAAACTGTTTGTGTCTATGCTGACTCTATTGGTTTCCTGGTAAATAATGTTCTGGCTCCCTTGAAATTGCTTCAGCTTCTCTGCATTCTCTATGGAGTTCTCTGGAATTAAACTAGACCCTTTCTTACCCTCCTCTGTGCACACCATCCCCCTCCCTCCACCATTTTAATTAAAATGCTGAACTAAGAGGTAACTTTTTTTCCTTCCAGTTCAACTGTTGCCTTTGACTGTTTAGGTAGCTCACTTGAAAAGTTAATGCAAACTCTACTAGCAGAAGCAGAACAAGGCATATGGTGAAGATCAACTGAGAAAAAGTGACATTCTAGCTCTTCCACCCTGGGCAGGAGAAAGGTGAAAATCACGATGTCCACAGTTGCAGAGGATCACCCAACTGCCTACAAAGCAGGGTGCGTTAGAGCGTGGAAGTGCAAATCGATAATATCTGTCATTACACTTTATCTACTATAACAGGGGAAGGTTTCTGTGTATCTTATTAACTGTAAACAACAAACCACTATTGCAGAGACACTGGGCATGATGGTGGTGCTAAGTATCCATCTGAATTTCCATAATATGCCTTCTCTTGTTCCTGGTTTACAGCTTAGATCTGAAACTTTACTGTGAGCTATAAATTAATATAAATGCTACATTGTTCACTTTACAAGTTTTTCTTCTTTTTTTTTCTTCTTTTTGTTCAAAGATATAAATTATGGATGAAATATTAATCAATTTATACAGCCTTGCCTCTAAATACCTTAGATACAGAAAGATGCCAAATTCATAAGATTATTACACATTTCTGGATGAGAATTTTTCTCTCTCTTGGAAAATAAAATGTACTGGGTGAACAGATATCTCTAAGATATTTCTCTGAAATATATCTCACTAAAATATAGCAACAGTTAGTTCTGCTTTTGTTAGATTTTTTTTTTTTGTTATGAGAATGTGAGGCCTGCTTTACTGAATCAGACCAAAAATCCAGTGATACAATGACACTAATGACAAGAAGCAGCTGACCAGGATGCTGTGTGACAAGTGGGATATATTTTATACAGAAAGAGCAGTGTTCTCCCTAGTGCATCATTTTGCCATCCTTGGTTAGTGCTTCTTATTAACTGATATAAATGGACCTATTCTTCATATATTTTTCATCTTCAATTTATGTTCTGCCTTTGTAGTCCCTTATAAATATGAGTCTTTTACAAAAAAGTAATTATCCTTTTTTGATAAATGATTTTTTTTGTTGTGGTTTTCCCTTTTTTTTTAAATTTTTTTTCCTAAATTTCTGTCCGAAGACTACTACTATCAGTTTTTATTAGAGGAGTTTATAACATCTCCATCATATCTAACTTGTAGACATCAATATTGTCCCTGGGGAAATCCAGGAAGCTGGTGGTTCTTTGTTGACTTTGTCTCTCCAGTAATACATGATTTGTATCACGATAAATATTAAAACACTTGTATGGTAATAGTGAATTAAATTTTAAATAAAATTCTAATACATTAGAATAAACTGCTACAAAAATTGGTGCTAGTTACATTTTATTTTTTTTTATATGAATTTGCTAAACTTTAGAAGATCCATAAAGCAGAACTTTCCCTTGCTGATATAAAAGCTAGTTCTCTGGAATATACTTCCACACCATATCGCGTGGGTTAAATTGAAGCAAGCTTGCTATTAACTATGCTATCTGTTCTGATACTAGTCAGTAAAATCACAGTGGAGCATCTCATGTCCGGCACTTGCAAAGGAAATTATTTTCAGACACCTGCTTTAGCTGTGCAGTACAGAAGTGAGATCCTTCCTAACAGACACAGTGTTTTGTTATATTCTATTTGTCCAGAGTACTGTTATCAATACCAACAGATGGACATATATATTTGAAATACACATGGTATTTATTTTATTGATGTTAAGAACAAAATATAAACTAGATGCCAAAGAAGTCAGTAGTTGAGAAACTGAGACATAAGTCCACAAATGCTTCGTATCTGAAGAAAAATTCTTGCTGAGCAATTTAAAATTTATTCTTCATTGATGCTGTGTAGAGCAAAAATCATGTTCTCATTTGCCACTTGATTTTATTATATGCCTATCTTAACATAAATGAGGGTTTTTTTTAATTCAAGTTTAAACATAGTTTAAAAATGATCAGTTGTCTGACTGCCGAGGTTGCGGATGACATAGACCATGATACCAGCAAGATGACTGATCAAGAAAGTGCAGGAAATGACACAATTTGTAGCTAATAACAACACATAATGAAAAGGACCTGATTCGGGTTCTGCTTTGCTGTGTGAAAACATGGTAAGAAGGAAGTGAAAGATTTAACTAAATGACAATACTGTGGTATTAGTGCATGTCTTATGTGATTGAATGCAGCGCTCTTGAGTTTCCACTTTTCATGCAGGAACTAGGTAATTATATATGAAGTTATATGCACTGTTTACCTTAGGAGAGAAAAGCTAAGTCAAAGGCAATTGCTTAGAGGAAAGCCAAAATCTGCAAATCAGATGGTAACTTTAAATTACAAATACTTTAGTAGCGGACCTTGCTAATTTCTGTCCTAAATGTCGAATACTTAACCTCTTGAATGCCAAAGAGTTTTGAGCTAATTCGAAAGTTTACACAGAATAGCTGGGACTTTTCATGGCTTAATTTAAATAAGGGAAGGTCACTTAGGTCATTTTCCCAAGGCAATAACCACTAGTAAAATATATGGACTTTTTTTTCTTTTCCCTCCAATATTTCCAGTCTCTATACAAAAATGAATTAACTTACTCTGTACTCATTTTCCCCTAAAGGAAATTTGTTTTCACACTCGCCTCTCTTAACCTGCTGGTCACATTTGATGCAATGAGGTTGTGATAGTTGAGATATTATGATACTATGACAACTTATGATATGGTGAGATATTGCTGTTCCAGTCATTATTTTAAATATTAAAGACATATAATTTCAGTGGAACTATGGACACTAAGATTCTGTTTTGGTTTTACTAAACTGAAGTTGCAATTGTGTGGTCGGTTTTAGTTTTTCATCGAATCACTAGAATGTTAAGGGCTTGGAACAGACCTTAAAGATCATTTAGTCCCAACCTCCCTGCCATGGGCAGGGACTCCTTCCTCTAGACCAGGTTACTCAAGGCCTTATCCAACCTGGCCTTGAACACTCACAGGGTTGGGGCATCCACAACCTCCCTGGACAACCTGTTTCGGTGTCTTACAACCCTCACAGTGAAAAATTTCTTCTCAATACTAATCTAAATGTCCCCTCTTCCAGTTTGCACCCATTAGTTTCATTTGGGTGTTTTTGTTAGTTTTTGTGGGGTTTATTTGTTTCTCTACCCTCTCCTTCCCTTAGTCTTATTACTCTTTTGCCATCTTTCTTCCATATTTACTGGTTCAGTTTTGGTGGTCTTTCTTGGAACTTTAAGTGATCTTTCCTGTATCTTCTTTTTCTGTAGTAACCTGCTAGAATTTATTTTTCCGCTGAATGAGGATGGCCTTTAAGAATAATGCTTTTTTGTTGTTTCTTTGTTGTATTGTTGGTTTTTTTATTACAAAATAGACAAAACTGTAAAAAAAATTATTTGATTCAATTTTTTACTTCTTTCACTGTTACTCTGATCACCTTTCTCCTCTCCTAATGCTTTATTCTTCAAAATATTTATTATTCTTCTCTGTCCATCTATTCTTCCACTTTTCTTCTTATTTTCTTTCATCCCTTAATTTTTTTTATTTTTAGTGATTCTAATCACCTGGGAATGCAAATAAAAATATTGCATGAAAGTATTAAATTCGGCTTTGTAGTCTGATATGTTTTCATTTAATACTCATCTGCTCAACAGATTTAGACATGGAGTAGTGGGTCCATTTTTTACTGGTGGAAACAATTTCTCTTAACTGAAAAGAGCACTGTAGACTTTCAATTAGAAAATGCATACAGAGGTATTTTCTGATTGATGCCCTAGAGAAGAATATATGGTGTAGTGTAGGGTGAAGAAGAGGTCTAATAGGCATCAAGATGTTTATTATGGCAGACAGGAAATGTAGATACAACTGCCATTTCTTTGTTAAGATAGCACAGTCCTTTTCCCACATAAATACGCCAGTTTAAGGTGCTTTATTACCACAGCCCAACTCGAAGTCACTGTTACAGAAATTGCTGGTGTGACTAGCCCAAGAAAAGGTACCAATACTGCTGAAAGATTTCCTATATAACCATCCCTTTTGCTTTCCATAAGGACTGTTCACAATCTAAAAAAACTCATAAGAGTATTCATGGGTTTGCTGCTATTTTTTGAAGACACACACATAATGTATTGAAAACCTTCCTCAGCATACTGCAATATAGAAAAAATACTTCTTGATTTTTTAGGAAAACTGGAATTGTACTATGAGCACCTGATAAGTATTTTGCAGTTACTTCAGACTTCATTGCTAATAGCAACATGTGATAATAGATGAGAATATGATATAATATTTGAGTAGACTGTAAGATGTGGAAAGGAATAGCGGAGTCAACAAATTTCCTTTGATGGCCATTTATGTAGTTCTGAAAATGAAGAATGTGCTGCAGTCCTTTACTGGGAGCTACAAAAATCCTCTCAAATTTAATTCTACTGTGATATCTTTGTTTTCTTTGGCTTGATCTCATGAGAAAAAAAACCGCAAACAACAAACAAACCACCACCAAAAAAACCCCAAGTAAACCAAAGAAAGAAAAAGCCACTTTCCAAGGAACTTGATATGGACCATAAACTGCAGCACAGTGTCAGGTAGTGTAAAATGAAAGAAATTGAAATTCCATACTTAAGTCTTTTGGAAGGCATTTGTGCTCGGAACCGATACCTTTGAAGCCAGGATTAGGAACTGTGCCATTTGAGAAGATTAACTAGAAAGAATGCCCTGTCTTATATTTCACTTTAAAGTTAAACCCCAGGAAAGGACATTTTCAGTGATAGAAAGGAAGGGGTTGGTCATAAAATGGGCTATTGAATTACTTTCCTAACACTTAGTAAATTCACTCTGGTTATATAACATGCACCCTTAAGCACTTAAGAACCATGAAGATAAAATCATGGTCCTTGCTTGCCAAATCTAACATAAATCAGGAAAAGCCCTGCAGACTTTTTTCAAAGCTTCAGGAGAAAAGCAAGATGTAATGGAATTTTCCAGTATTTACACTAGAGTCAGCAGGGGCTTAATCTCATTGGCCTGAGGAACTGAACGAACGTGGACACTTGATGCATGGGAGAACTTCAGGGTACATGTGAGGATGCAAGGAAGGTTTTTGTCCTTTTGGTCAAGAGATTGATTTTACACTGTTTTGGTCCCTCAGCGGGGATTGCCATCAAGCCAATACTGAGTAATTAAAACTGATTCAACATGAATAAGAAGAGCAGAACTCTGTGAGCTTATTCATTTGGAAAATGAAGAACATTCTCCCCACAAGTTGTAGGCACAAATACTACATAATTATCATCTTTCTTCTAATACAGGATTGTTTCAAACAATAGATTTTCAAGTTCTGTGCTTTATCTCTTCTAAAAGCATAAGCAATGATTCTTCTACAGCCTACAAAAGTAGTTTTCTGTGTCAGAAATAGAAACGTGCTTATATGGCCTTCTATTTGTTCACCTTAAACAAATTTCTGCCCTTGAGTCTTGAAAAGAAAATATTCAAAGGCACAAAAGGTTGCCAGGAATGCAAGCCACAAGGTTAGTACTGCATTCTAAAAGAGCTATTCTTGATTACCTCCTGTTCTACCCCTTCCCTTTGTTCTATCTTAGTTCCTTAAACACTTTTTTTTTTTATTTTTATTTTTTTGTTTTCCCTCAGCTTTTCTGTCCTCTTGGGTGATGATCAGAATCAAATACAGTCTGGCTAGTGACATGCAGAGTGATCACCAATTAGATGTCAAGATAAAATTTTTTCATAATCTTAATCAGCTCAATTTTAATATTATATTTAATTATAAATTGCAAGTTTCAGTTGTGTTTTTTTCTTTCCCTTCATTTACGAAGAAAGAAATTTTTAATACTTCAGAAGTTGAGTGGATTTTATAACTTTTTAGAAGTAATTGAAAATGTCTACCATTTTGAAAAACTGGCAAAAGAAACTACCAATAATAAAGAAAAATATATTCAATTTTCTTTTAATTCTTTGTACTGATGTCTTAATATTATGATTAACAGCTACTGGTAACTAGAAAAATAAAAAAGAAATATTTACTCTGAGAATGTGTTAAAAAGTCTTGCCCTTTTGGTTGAACATATATTCGCTCTTCAAGAAACTGAAGGACATGACTTTTAGCTGATATTTTCACAGAGGAGATGATGGAAATTATTAAACATTTTGTTTACTTCATGACTTTCTACTATTTACTGCTTCCTTATAATCCAACCTGTGTGCACAATTAAAATTCTTGAAAGCATTCTGATATGATGTTTCTTCCTAATAGTTAAAATGGGAGAAAAGGAATGTATGTGTTCGGTTTTGCTTGTTGTTTCTTCATGGTATGCCTTTTTTCTTACATGGTAAGAAGTCAGTCTTTGAAATAAGCCTCCCATTTTTTCAAAAAATTTCTAGATTTTTATCTTAGTGGTGGGAAATTTTTGTTGAGAAAGAAAGACTAAAAATATATTTCTTATAATAATAAGCATGATGCACATTCCTCTCTTACTTTTGGAAGGATGAAAAATATAAGACAATATAGCAAGAACAAAGTGTCTTTTAAACTGAAGCTTTACTATTATCTCCTTAAGAATAACTTGTGTGGAAATGTGGATTTTCTGCTTTTAAGTCTTAAATAAACTATTATGTTAAGATTGTTTTGCATTTGGAATGATATCTTCAATTTATTTCAACCAGAACAGATGGCCTGGAATGATGTTAATCTGAACCTGGCTTTTAAATTGCAACACTAATTGGAATTTCAGCAGTAGACTGGTTATTACAAAGAGAATACCAGACAGAAATAGGCAGAGAAGTCTTAAAAGAGCAGTGAGGAATCTAAAATTTAATTCCCCAAATATTACCTAAGATACGTAAGATATTGTTTTACTAAATCCATTATTATCTTTAATCAACAAAAGATGAAACAATGTATCAGATAATTTTTTCCTAATGTTTCAATCATATACAAAGTAAGTAATTACTTGTAGAGAACGAGCTTTGAGGGATGCAGTTTCCTTTACATCCTAAGATAGCAATATCATCATTATGGTAACAAAATAGAAATTATCATGATGATCCTTAAGCAAGGTACAAACTAAGCAAGGTGATTTCTGACTATGGTCACATTCCAGGTACAGAGTCCACATCTTTGGCATGACTAGAGGATATACGGTAAATGCAGACTACAGGATATATGGTAAATACCCTTTATATGAGTTATTCTTTTAGTTTTGAAACTTTCAATGCCATAACAACACAGAATTTATGCAATTTCTGAGGAAGTGATTTGTATTTTAGCGCTCTTATTTGCCCAAGGCTATAATGCGTGCCCAGTAGAACAAGTAATAAAATGAGTGCATGTAACAAATCTCAAATGTCAGCTTGTCTTCAACTGAAGTGAAATGCTGTGTTAATTTCCCCTCAGCCCTCAGTTGCAGAAACTTCTATTGTAGGTTATACTTTTGGACACCAGCTAATTTGACAGCAAAGGCACCTATACCTTGCCTAAATATAGGCACCAGGTGCCATCTGAGATTTTACTGAGGCACTGAACAGGCAGGTCTGTAGTGACAGAGATGTCTAAGAGATCCTGTGTCACATATCCAGCATCACAGGGAAACAGAGTAAGTGATACCAGGTATGTTCAGGCATCTGAAATGAGACACTGATTAACAGAGGGACTCATATCACCTCAATAAAAATAAACTCTATATTAATACAAACAGAAAGTGAAACATCTAGGAAGTAAAATTCACCATATAATTCTTTTTCCACCAAGCAAGTGCCAGCTTTCCATAGAACAAGAAAACCCTTCGCTTTCTTCAGACTCAAGGATAAAGAAAGGAGAAAGAATCTAGAATAAGGCATCAGCTACCTCTGTGTTTCTATCACAAGTTGGAATGTTCGTGCTATCTGATAAATTATATCCAAATTAAATCTAATTATCCTAGGCTTTCAGTTTTTATTAAATTAGGATATGTAGAAGTAAACACAAAATCTGTTAGAAAAGTACTGAAATGCAGTAAGCTGTTTCACAGAGAGTCAAACTAAGCAGACCTTCTAAAGCTTGCTTGAAAAACCTTGCAAACTCCCTACCATTTGCCTCTGAGGCTCAGAATGAAAAGCAAACTTGAAAGCTGCCATCTTTTCATAGTCATAGTTGTAGAAAGAAGGTTCTCATTGGAAGGTAAGTCTCGGTGAAGGAAACACATTTATGCCATGTCAGTTTATTCTAGCCTTCTTTTCCTGGATTTTTTTAAATAATCATATTTATATTTTAATTAAAATCCTTAAATAAGAATACGGAAAAGAATTTTAGTCCTGGTTTTGTGATCATGTTTTGAGAGGACATCCCTATAAAAACCTTCTAATTTTAGTATTTGACTAAACATCTTTCCCCTTCCTCTAAAAGAATGTACATTTCTACAAGTCTGATAAAAATAGACAATTAAATTGTAATAGCACTAATGAAACTATTACCTCTAATATCAAAACACACCTTCTTAAACTAATGGGCAGGAAATGGGAGAAATTCATTATAATTGCTACCTTCCTGCATATTCTTTACTTCTCCCCAGACATCCAATATTTAGTATGTAGATCTGCAGGAAGAAAAAGTTTCTCAGTTTGGTACTTAGAGAACTACTTTTTTTGTAGTTAAACACATGCATTCCATGTAGCATTTTGTGAATGTAAAAGAATGGGATTATTTGCCATATATTTAATGACCAAATGGAATGGATTAAGGAGGTCCTGGCTTGATTTGGGATTATGTCCCACACCTCTCCTGATTTCGAATGAAATGAGAGACCAGTATGCATGGTCTTGCCACAAAGTCACTGTACTGCATTAAGAGAAACGTCTTCTCTATCTGTTATCACATGGACAGAGAACCCTTTAATCTATTTAAGAACTATACAATAGTATATAAAAAGTAATTGACAAGAAAGTAAACCTTTCTTTTGGACTGTATTGGGTCTGACTGGGATGGAATTAACTTTCCCCAGTGAGCAGCCCTCATAGTGCTGTGCTTTGTGTTTGTAGTTAGAAAGGAGTTAATACCAAAGCAGTATTTGGGAGAGGTCACAGCCAGTAGAGCCGACCCAAGCAATATTGTGTATCCTATGATACACAATTGAGCTCAGTAATAAAAGCTGAGAGAAAGGAGAGGGAAGAGAGTTATTCATCATTAAGGCATTTGTCTTACAGCATACCTGCTAAGCTGAGGCCCTGCTTTCCAGGCAGTGGCTGGACATTGCCTGCTGATGGGAAGTAGAATGTTTGTTTTCCTTTGCTTGTGCATGTGATCTTTGCTTTTCCCTTATTAAACTGCCTTTAATAACCTACACAGTCACCAGAAAAGAACAATGACACCCACAGCTTTTCTGGCAGTCTTAGTCTGACTCAGTCTACCTGTATTAATTCTAGTTTACTGCATTTTAGTCATGTGCCATTCCTTCTGCAAGGAAGGAAGATATACCTAGTTTAGATGTCTTAGCAGGAACTACAAATACAGACAAGATAAAGAATATGACCACAGTATTGATTTGCAAATGGCTCATCACTAATACAATCTTCCTGAATTTTCATAAATTTCACTCCATGGAATTATTCACAAGCATAATGCATACTCACGGACTCATTTGTTCATGAATTTGTTTGGAGGACTGAACTTGTGGGAAGACAAAATAGATACAAAATGAGGAATAGAAATATCATAGTGCACATAATTGCTTTTACTCCTAATTCACTGGCTTAATGTTGGCTTCATAAAGGCAATGATGAACTCACTATTATTGTGAATGTTATGAATATTCCTGTAGGATTCTCCTTTAGCATTAATTAACTCTGATAATTATTTTAAAGTGTTCATTGTTATTTCTTGCTGCCTCAGATAGCTATTTATCACTTCTCTGTAATTTCTGATAGTATACGTTTTAAATATTTCTTTGCCTAATTTGAATATCTTCATCCTCATTGTGTATATCCATTTCAAACTGTTATTGTTCTAGAGAGAAGAATAAACTGACTTTTTATTAAATGAAAATATTTTAATTTGCTGTTTACATCATAGTAATTGGAATTTACTGTATGCACATTTTTTTCCTATAAACATAAATGAACTATGATGCAAAAACTATCCTGTTCATGATCGACACCAGAACAGGCTCAATAACTTTCCACATAACAGATAAAATCCCTACCATGGTAGGAGTTGCTTTTGAAGCAGGGGATTATCATTCAGAAACACTAAGATAGATCCTGATTTATAAATACAGAATAGTCTTCTCCTTACAGTTGCAAAGGGAGATGAAAAGTGAGCCTTAGGACTTTAACCTTCTGGGAGGAAACATCAAGTTATGCCCTTTTAAATGAATGCTTTCCTACAGATGGGAATGGATGGACTCCACCGGGTTTAACAGCTATTTAACAGTGGTATTAAGTGCTTATGAACTAATGTGCAAAAAAATATTCTTTCTTCTTGATTTTAACACAAACTCTTCAGGATTAATAATTTGTGATTGCATTGCTAATATAGTAGTGCATCTTGAATCGGTAGATATTTACATAGGAATTTAGCAGGGTGTATGGTCTCAGTGTCTCGATTACCTGAAAATATTAATGATATTTGATATTCAAACTCGAATTCTGAGCAGGATTTTTTCACTAATGCCTAACATGAGGTTAAAGAAATCTTAGGAAAGAAGTACCTCAGAGGAACATCTTTTTTTCTATGAATTTTTTTAAAATGAGAAATCTTCAAAAGAGTAAAGATGGTGGGAAAGAGTACAGTAGCCTTCTAGATGGATTCCAAAGTTTAAATTGAGTGAAAAATCTCACTCATATCATTTAGCAGCAGGGGAAACTGTATGAATGAAAATGAGAGAATGGTATAAAGGAAGTCAGAGTTGGAAAATAATGTCAGGGAGACCAAGAAACATGTTGTGCACTGCTGAATGGTAAACTGGTGGTTATTTGCAAGGAAAGGATCATATAACTAAATCCTCTGCACAACTCATAACTAAATCCTCGGCACAACTCCTCAAAGTCAAGACATCAGTGCAGTAGATTTTGACTTGATTTTGTTTCCAAATTTTTTTTTGTTTATTTCTACAAAAGTGGTATTTTATTGATCAGCCAGGTGTTAGAATTTGCATTTGACAGAGGACAAGTCCAACTCTGTTATTCCTAGACTTAAAATATTGACATCAACATTCAATACACTACTGCCTGAGTTTATGGCTTATTGTCTATTTTTAATCTCAGTGAGCTAATATGTTGTGGGTTTCTTGCTTACTTTTTAATACATATAAAGCTGTCTGTAACTGATATTCCTCTAGATAATCAGAATTTGTTTGGACCTAACTATTTGTAGAGAAATAAGTAAGAGTATAATCCAACTGATCCTACAGATATTCCCAGCAAACAAATCCTAATGTATATTGGGCAAACTGTATTGTCAACTTCCCATGAATTAGTGTGAGGTTTCTCTGAGATCAAATATCTTTAATCTGCAGCAGGAAAAATAATTCAGGTGTGTTTGTGTACATTAAGTGGTCTATGCTTTATGATAAATAAAATGTATTATAAAATAAATTCTATGATTCAGAACTTATAACATTTTTTTTCTGTAAATGGAAGACCAGAGCATGACTATACACTGTAGACCATTTGAAAGTGCCCGAAGTCACCCTTGTCTGGAGAAGCTACAGTTATATTGTATTGACAGTTTTTTAAATATAGTGACAAATTATGGACAAACAAAATGAAAAAAGGACCCCAAACCTTTAACATAACACTAAAGTTAAAATATTTAAAATTTTTAAAAAAACCCATATCTAACCAATCAAATAAGAAAATAAATAAGTAGCAGTGATACCTTAGGAGTCTTAAGATTTATAGCAAATATGAATTCTTAGCATGATTGTAAAGTTTCCTACACTTTAGGATAGCAGTTGACAGTTACCAAACCCTATTCTCACAACTCATATTGAATTTTCTAAATTCTTCAGGTTTTGTTTAATGTTCTTTTCAAGGGAAAAGACTCTTGCAAGCACATCTTGTTTGGGACAATGCCTAGAAGACCATAACAAGATATCAGTATAGCCAAAACAACCTTGAAGGCCCAGGAACCTTGGAGGAGCTCCAAAGGCCATGCATGCTGTGAGGAGCAGGAAGATGAGGAAGGTCTTGAGACCTCTCACTCAATTTCAGGGAGGTGTGCCAGGGGACAGATCTAGGGAGATCCGGGGGGTGGATAGTTCTCGAATTGGATGGATTAGTACTATAAAACTGTAGAACCCCTGGACACTCATGTGCACCTTGTGTATTTGATGTACCATAAAGTGCTTTATTGAAAGAACTGTTTTCTACCTTATCTACACTAATATTGTCCAGAAAGTTCTTTCTGTTTTAGGTAACAGTAGTGTTTAGTTTGAAATTTGCAGCTTCAATCTGCCTGCAGTCCAGATGAAGATATAACCTGCTGGCATAATTACGTCTGTTAGGATATACACTTATTTTTGTGAAACACTTTTGGAACTTCCTGTCGTTGCAAATTATGCAATCCTACAGTGATCGTATGAGTTAAAATTATGCTTTGTGTATCTGGGCTTAATTAGATGTTGATACTTTTGGCCTGTGGGTGGCCCAGCCACCTCTGAGAGTTTATTCTTTTCCTTCCAAGTTGGGAGAAATCAAGTACTGACAAACTAGAACATCGTCCTTGAAGGGAGTATCTTGTATAAACTATAGTTAATTGGTGTCTTACAATTGGCTGATGGCCCTCCAAGGGCATTTGAAGAAGAAAGTGAAGAGGAAGGTGATGAAATACACCCCCAGACTCATTTAGAAAAGACCTCCTGAGGTATAGCGCGCAAGCGTGGAGGGAATTCCAGAGTACCCACGCATGTCCAGAAGAGATGACACTTGCATAACAGGGGGAGGGACTGAAGAACTCTGGGTGGGCGGTGCTGGCCTCACCTGCCCAGGTAAAATCTTGTCAAAGATTTTAAAAAACTATAGCTATAATAGTTGTCATAGAAACAGGATTGAAAATCAGAAATAATGTAGAAATGTTATGTTTTCTGTAAAAGGAATTGGTAATACTAAACATAAGACATTGCATTAAAAAAAGACAGAACCCTTTTGTTATTTTGAGTCAGATATCAATAATCAAGGTTATTTTGTAGTATCATCTATGTATCAATTTTCATCTTTATATTTGTGTCTTCTTCATCTATTTATAATTTAAATACATAAATAGAAAACTTATTTTTTATTTTACAAAACCAGAAATATATAGTTGAGTTCTAAACATGATCTCTACTGATATATCGGTCCATGAGGAGGCATAATATTCTCGGAAATTGAAGTACCTGATTTTTCACAGTTGGAGATAAGATTACTATGCAAAGAAAAGAGACTTTTTACCTATGAAAAGAATAACAATAATTTTATTTTCATTTCATATTAAAGGCAGAGATACTTCTCCTTGAGAATATGAAAACATTTGGATTATACCTTTACATAATTTATTTCCATATTTGTTTTAAATTTAAAGATCTGAGGGACTCTGACATTTTCTAGGGGAAAAAAGAATACTTTTATGTAATCTGAGTAAAATAAAACACTGGTTTCAATTAATTGGTAAATGCCTCCTGGAATTTAATTTTCTGCTTTTTAATAAGGGAATAGTGTGTATGAAGCATACAAGGCACATTAGGGAACCTTCACTCCTCCTAGTGTATTGGAAATGTATATCTGATGTTGCAAATTCATAAACAAATATCTAACTTTATTCCTATCAATAATTTACTAAATTTGGTGAGTCTTAACTAAATTAGATATGTAGTCAACCTTTTCTGAACACCATAAAAACCTTCTGATTTAAACATGGAATTATGTCAAGGTTAACAATTTGAAATTATTTAGATTCTTTGACTGTTACTGTGGAATTTTATTGTATCTTTGACCAACTGTGAGCAGCATCTCTGTGACTGCTCCACTTTCCCTAGTGCCCTTGCATAACAGGTACGGGACTCTGCAAGTGGAACCGAACAATAATGAAGTTCATTTACGTTGGAGGTGCCCCTGAATTTAAGTCATCCTAAACCTTGCATCAAACTAACTGCTTCCATAAAGAAAAAATCATGGGTCTTCGTCATATGAGATGCCCTTTTGAAGGGAAAAAAGGCCCAATACAGATACCATACCCACTTCTTAGGGAAGTTTGCTGTCTTCCCGGGGCCTGGGTTAAAAATGGGAAAAAAAAGCTTCCCACCCTAGTATGGCCCCCAGGTTATCCTCTATTACTGATATTTTGGGTAGTCAGTGATGCAGTTGCCACAAGAAGTCAGAGGACAATCAAGAGTGACTTCAGAGCCTTAGGACAACAGGTTAAGGAGCATAAGTAATGTCCTTCTAGTTGCAGGGAATGAGGATGGAAGAAACAGGACAAGACAGCTAATCAATACCTGGCTCCAAGCCTGGTACGAATGTGCAGATGTGATGCTTAGGGACATGGTTTAGTGGTGGACTTGGCAGTGATGGGTTAGTGTTTAATGGGCTTGATGATCTTAGAGGTTTTTTCCAGCCTAAATGATTGCATGATTTTATGATTCTGTGATTTTTAACAGGTGGTACATTTAGAGAAAATATTCTTTAAACACACAAGACTTACTGATCTCACATCTGATATCTGATACAAAAGTACAGTCTTTTCATAAGCAGAAGTAAACAACATGAGGAATTCAAACTATATTTTTCACAAGGCAGTGAGGCAACTCTGATGGCCACGGAAAAAAGCTGAAATAGCTTTTTATTACAGTTTGCATTTCTTGTTCCTTAAATTATTTTTTTTTGCTTTGAGTTAAATGCATAATCATTGTGAAATGTTTCTGTGAAAAAGTGCAGTTGTGGGAAACTACTTTTGCCTTGAAAAACAGTTTTACATGGAAGCCTTCAGATAGTCCTACTGTTTTACTGTTTAATATTTTCTGATTGTTCAATATTTTAATCTGTAATGTGAATTTATGTCTTCACAACTGCAGCTTTTTCTTTCCAACATACTGAGTGTTTTACGTAAGAAACTGAGAGTTTTATGTTATGGAAGGAGTCTAGAAAAGTAGATTGTACTGCAGACTGCTTACCTATCTACATTTACATAAGCAAATTTAAGATTTGAATAAAGCTAAATAAATAAAAGTTTCTTGTCTTTAAGTTAGTTTTACATGTTATTCATTCTGAAGATTGTTTTCTATATTTCAGCAGAAACAGGGAAAACTCTTGTCATCCAGTCAAAAGCGAGATTTGTTTGGAACTTTATTTGAACATCTACAAAATACAAAGAAAAATCTTGGTTTATGGAGCACAAATATTTTGGTATCAATTGAATGTATGGTGTTTACAGATTGCACTCCAACAGATAATTTTAACAAATATGATTGTTATTCAGAAGGTATTTCTAGGAGCCTTTTTAATTGTAGCACATCGTGATGTCAGATGCTATCAAGCTTTTAATGTCCATGAGATGTACCTTACAGGCAGGATTAATGTAGTTAAGTGTATTCAGTTGCTTTAATTTGATGATTAGTCTTGGTCACTTTTCTTTTGGGAATATCTGTGGTACCAACTGTAACTGCTGGTTTGCTGTATCATTACTATCTTCTCTCTTGAGTAAGTACTAAGTATTTTTTGAGAGTGAAGTTAATATTTCAGAATCTCACAATATGCTACATTTCAGAAGTTCCTTCAGCATGAAAATGTACCAGTCTCTCCCTCCTCTCAAAAGACAGCTGGCAGCTGTTATTGTCTTGGCCTAATGAAAGATAAACAAATCATTTTATACCATGTTTTCTGTATTTAAAACCACAACATTTCTCTTACAAGTCTTGTATTATTTAAATTGCATTTAAATTTAAAATTATTTTCATATTCAGCAGTATTGAGGTTTCTTTTCACCAATATCCTTTTCTGCTTCACTATATGGTTTTGTTCCACAGTTCATTTGAAATTTAATTCTTATCTTTTTTCACACAAGCACCTATGTTCATTGTTCTTCAGGGCTGTTGTAGATTAACGCAGTGGAGAAATAAAGAGAAGTCTATTTGCTGCTACAAAACTCCAATTTCTTGAGTACATTGGTGCCTTAATCTTCAGGACCAGCTATGTCAGTCTGTGTATTAGTCTAGTCATTATCCAAACACTAATCTTGATGATTTTAAGGGTATCACCATAACAGCTCATCACACACATGCAGAAACATGCATGCACACACACACACACACAGATTCTCGATTCGTATATGGACTGAATGATCTTAAAGGTCTTCTCCAACCTAAATGATTCTATGACTATGTAATTGTAAATTTCAGCAACTCCAATGCTCTGCAAGAACTACGTAACAGGAATAAAAGGAGTCTCCCATTTTAATGAATATTTAATTCTAGTTTCCATGGAAATATTTTGAGGGAAAAAACTCTCTAAATAACAGCCACTGGCTACTTAAAGGTAATGGAAAATGTCATGCGTGAAATTATAAAGTGGGCAGAAGCAGTTACAAAACTGACAAAATGACTAGAGCAAGTTATTTGAAATAACAGGAAAATTATATTTTAGTGAGCAAAAAGGTAAGGAAAAAGTGGAAATTTAACCTATGAACATTTTTCAGCACAAAAAGTGTTCGACAAAAAGCAAGGGGGGAATTTTTGTTATATAATTTAACAATCAAATGTCACCATTTAAAAGAAACCTGAAGGTATGATTTGAAAACATCTGTTTGTTGGCTTTTTAAAATAAATGTACATCTGTTTTTTGTGTGCGTATGTGTAGGTTTTTTTGTTTTGTTGTTTTGTTTTTGGTTTTTTTTGAGAGATGCTTTATATGTAATGATTGTTTCCATTAAGGATGGAATCTGAAAAGTACACAAGACTTAGTATTAAAAATTATACTGTGTTGTTTCATGCTGTGCTGCATCTTAAAAGAGAGCCCACCCTGCTACTCATTACTCCTTTATGATTAAGTATCTTTGAAAAGGTAAGAGCTGTCATACTGCTAGACTTTGCCTATCTTGATTTGTGATAGTACAGACAAAGGATTAAACATTTACAATAAGACTGTTGAAAATGAGAATAGTAAAAACAAGTAAAAGAACTACATGGCAGCAAGAAAACTGCTGCTGCCAGCCAGATCCAGCCATCTGAGCCCAAATTTCACTGGTAAGAGGAATAGTGTAAGAACATGTCAAAGAGATGCAAGGTGAGGTTTGTGCTGCTGTGTGCAGAGTGAGTAGGACTTCAGGGGTGCCAAGAGCCCTCATGGTATGATCTCTGAAGAAGCTGCTGGAGCTTCTATGTGGTAACTTAGATCAGATCAGGGTTTGTATGGTTTTTGACTACTGTTAGAATTGAATTAATGAACAATTAGTTTGATTTTTATTCGCCCTAGAATTTTTTTAATATATATGTCAGAGACCTTACTCTTTATTAATTATTTGGAAAAGCATAATCATTTGGTGTGGTGTCCTAGTATTAATCAGAAACTGTCAAAAAGACCCTTTGATGGCTCTATCAAAAGACCTCCTTGATGATAGTTTACCAGAGGAACCTATATTTATAATGAAAAATGAGTTTTAAATTACAACAATGTTAGCTGGATTTTTTTATTGTTGTTCTTTCACTTAGATATCTTGCTGTTGAACTAAAGTTACCGTGGAACATTCTAAGCTATAAATATTTTTTTCTCTGTTTCATAGGATTGGTTTAACTTCTAACAGCTCTCCAAAAAATTTTGAGTTTCTTAAGTATAAAAACCCCAATCACTGCATATGGTTAATATAAATGGTAGCCCCAGAGGTTTGTAGAGATGGGAACACCAAAATCAAACTTTTGAAAAAGCCTGACATTGACATCTTGTTGAAATGTAGTTCAGAGTACAATAGTTTAAACTAAGTCTATTGTAGTAGACAGTAGGTCTTTAATCAGTGTTAAGGGAAGCTGGATCCCAGGAAACTTCAGCTGAGCCAGTAATAAGGCTGAGCTCCAAAGACGCAGATGTCTGTGTGCACACATACCTGTACACAGAGATGACCAGACATGCTGATCAGTACCGCAGGATGCAATGCCTTTGCCTGTACCTAGGTAAATACCAACAACACTCCCACACATGTGAGCATGAGAGGCCTAATCTCAACCCTGTTCTCACCTGATTGGGATGGAGTTTCACAACCGATACACACATGGAACACCTCCATTCACAAGAACACCCACATCTGAACATTTTTTGATATTAGCATGCGTTCTAAGACTGCCAAATGCCCATAATTGGATCCTAGGCTCAATCTTTGCATCACTCCTAGGATGAGAGCTCAGTTGGTGCTTATGTGGGTCTCCTCTGACTCACTGGTGAGTCCAGCTTCAGTTTTGAATCATGTACCCTCCAAACACAGAGAGCACAAAGTAAGATGACACAACAAAAACTACTGAAGTTTAAAAACAGGTAGAACAATGATGTTATTGAGGTTACAGTATTGGAAAAACCTTGAATTGTAACAATAGTGTTTAGTTTTGCTGATGCTGAAATGTCAAGAGCTAGAAATAGTTAACAATTTACTAAGAGAGTTATGGGGAATAAGAAGGGGGTTGGGAAAAAAGGTCCTACCTAATTATTGCAAAATGTGGAATATGTAAAAACTTTCTTAAGAAAGTTCTTTGATGTTTGATTTCTGTAACTTTCAAGCTTAGTCAGCAAGGAGAGATTTAATCCGTGAAACAGATAGCAGCTAACAAGCAAGTCCATGTGTTAGAAATAAACAAACTAAAGTTTAGGGTTTGACATGCTTCAATGAACTCAAATCTAGGTGGGAGGCTAACATTGCTTGGGAAGAAATGCAGGGTTTATGGGCCACAAGGACATTTGGCAGAACTCTGAGATAAGGAAGAAACTAATAAAACCAACTCAGCAGTTTTGCTGAGATCAGCTACAAGGGGTAAAAGGTAACTCTGGCAGGGGGATCTGTGACCACTGACCCACAGGCCACAAATGCAAAAGAAGAGAAAAACTGAGCGTGCAGACTAATTTGCATGGGAAGGAAAAGAATCATTAACCAATAGAAGACAGAATACTAATTAGTAAGAGAACTACGTAACCCCACTTTCCCAGACTTGATGGACCACATTCAATTTGATCCTTCCCTTTCACCTCTTCTTTGGAGACAAAATAATGTTAAAAAGCTTATGGGTCTAGATAATAACAGGGAGATAGCTTCCTAAGTACCAACATGGAAAAAATACTCCACTTGAGGAAAAATAATTTAATTATTTGCAAATTCAAACTAAACTAGGATGTAAGAAACAAAGACAAAACTAAAAACACCTTTATCCTCCTTTTCTCCTGGGTCAGTTTCACTGTCTTATTCATGAGCAACACAGGGGGATGGGGAAATGAGTCTGTAATCAGTTTGTAACAGTCTGTCTCTGTTACTACTTCTTCCTCATGCTCATTCCCTGCTATAGTGTGGGCTCCTTCCTATAGGAGACAGTTCTCCATCAACTTCTTCAATATGGGTCCTACCCACAGGCTGCAGTTCTTCACAAACTGTTCCATTGTGGGTCCATTCCATGGGGTGCACTCCTTCAGAAAAAGACAGTTCCAGTGTGGATCTCCTATGGGATCACAAATCCTACCAGCAAACCTGCTCCAGTGTGGGCTCCTCTCCACCACTACTCCTCTTGTATGGGATTTTCATGGACTGCTGCTTCCTTCAGGGCACATCCATATGCTTCAGCATGGGTTCCACCTGTTGTTACCGAAAATTGTCAGGAAGAAATGCAACCTTCCAACACTACCTTTTAAGTGTTAGTGAGAAAAACATTACTTCATTCTGGCCAGAGATATGTAGTGAATCATTCCAGCCACATACGTCCCTTTCAAGACTTTTCATTTATTATAATGTATTTATACATTTTAGTAAACAAAGAAATTTACTTTCATTGGTTCAAAGCTACACAACTCTCTTCATTTAATTAGTATTCTATCCTCTATTGGCTAATTTGGTCCACATTCTTTGGTTCTCTTATCATTCATCCTTACAGAGAGCCTCCAAATGTAGTTGGCTGTAATGTCTTTGTTAATCCCCTCTATATCTTCTGGTTACTCCAACATGTCCTTGAAGGACCATAAATTTAAGATCTCAGATTTCTAACCTTCAATTCCCTCAAGCTTTGTTTATTGAAGCTTATCAGAACTAGTCCAAAGAAACTCAAAGCTTTGATGATTTAAAGAGCAAATTGACAAGAGTCTGTAAGCAAGAAAAAAAGCTAACTGCTACCATTAATTAAGATTTTAGGAAAGTTATGTCATTTCCAACACGAGGACTGCAGATAGATCTCTGTTCCACTATGGACCACCATGGGCAGCAGGGGACAGCCTACCTTACCACAGACTGCAGAGGAATCTCTGCGCTGGCACCTGGAGCATCTCTTCCCCCTCCTTCTTCACTGGCCTTGGTGTCTGCAGAGGTGTTCCTCACATTTTGTCCATCTTCTCTCACAGTTTTTGCACAGTGATTTTTACCCTCTCTTAGATACATTATCACAGAGGCAACACCAACCTGACTGAGGGGCTCAGCTATTCCCTGTGGTGAATCTGCTGGAGCCATATGGAAAATGCTGGAACCAGCTGAAACCGGTTGTGTCTGGCATGGGGTAGCCCTGGCTTCCCTTCACAGAGTCTGCCCTGAAGCCCCCTGCCAGTGTCAGGGCACTGTACAGTAACTTATGAAAAAATAATAGTCAAAAAGCGCTTTAGAATTGGTCTTCTTGGTTAATCTGAACCTTTTTTCCCCAGTGCTTATGGTATATTGCAATCTAAGTGAGATTTCATTACAAAATCACATAATTTCATATCTTTCTTACAGAGATGCTGAGAACATTGAGGACTATTGACCTTAATTTACTTTAGCAGAACTTTCAGTAGTAAATAACAAAAGCTTTAAATTGTTCAACTGATGAATATAGATGTATAAACCTCCTTGAAGTCTTATCATACATTTAAACCACATAAAAATTTATGCAAAGAAAGCCTCCTCCATGAGTAAGATAATATTATGTTTATCTAAGGTTTGTTTACATTAATATCACATACTAAGAATATAAAAAAAGGTTTAAGTTGAAAATTAATTCATAACCAAAATCACTGAGGGACAGATACCCTAGTTGTATAAATGTATACATGCATAATTCTATTCACACCAGTAGGTGAAATGATTCTAGATGTCCTAAAGTTTTGGGATAGACAGAAGTGATATTTGTTACAGGAATCCACTTGATGGACTAACAAAGATGTTATTGAAGAATGTGTGATGTGCTTTTTGAAAAATACAAGTCCTTTTCAAAACGAAAGAAAATGGAAAAACACTTTAACAGTTTGAGTAAATATTTTGAATATATAGAAACTAATATATTGGGAAAAAAGCAAACATTTAATCCATTTTGGGTTTTTTTCCGACTTGCTTTTTCTTGAGCATTCTGTTTTGAAAGCTTCAAACAAATCAGTACTGGAAAGTCGTTGATATTCATCAACCAGATCGTTGATTTGGTCAGTGACATTTAAAGCTTTTCAGATCTTCCTTTTCAAGTTCTTCAGAACAAGAATTTCTCTAATGCAAAAGCTCCTGAAGACAATTATGAGACTATAGAATACAGTCTCTGTTTCAGAGCTAGTGCCGAAAAAAACCTATTTTGGATAAGCTAACTTAACCCAGCAAGCTCAAAAAGAAAGCATTCAGAACCATTTAAAGTTTCATTTAAACTTAATGACTGTCCTTGACAGGGAAACAATAGGGCTACCTGAAGCCTGATCCATTTCTCAACATCAGTGGCTTGTACATTGATGTTCGGTTGTGGACAGTTTTTTTTCAGTGTGCAGCTACTCCATTTTAAAGTCATATAAATTTTGTGTCTGTCAGGGGGAGTTAAGCTTTTGTTTATGAGCAAAACTTGTCTTTACTCTTTCTCTCCTTTACATACACCCATCTTTAGTAACAAGTTTTCCACTTTCTACTGTTTTTTTTAAGTAATCTTTTAAAAATAGATAAAATTAATTTACTTTTTCTAAATTTGAAAACTACCTTAGTAAGTAGCAACATGGAGACAGAATAATTAATAATTGAAATGGATCAGTCTCAATGGTGCTTATAATAAGGGGTAAGAAAGAAAACAAAAAAAAATTTACCCATTGTGCATATATATTTACAAAAAATCTTATGCAGACAAGGAACAATAGAAGATATGCGATCTGATTTGGGGTTTGGTTTTTTCTTTTTTTTATTTTCAAATAAAAATAAGCAGCACAATAGCAAGGTTTTTTGGTTGGATTTTTTGTGGTTTTTTTTTTTTTTGGTGGTAGACAAAAAGAATTGTTAGAGGATCTGGAAAGAATTAGCAATGACCATTTAATAAAAATATTTTTTGGTATTTTTTCCATTTTGAACACAAACCCAAACTTACCAAGTGAATTGTCAGATTCTGGTGATTTCTTGATAATCTCCATTCCAAATGAGAAATTGTATTTACCCAGAAATAAGTAGGAGGAACATGTATTACTATTGCAGGTTTGACTTTAGGCTTCAGTTCAGCAGTCAGTGATTTTGTATTGAATAAAACCAGGGGTTAAGGACTACTACTTTTGTCTTTGAAGGAGGACATTGGATACAGCAGCCTGTACTGATAATGTTATAACTGAAAAGAGCTACATTCTATTTCATACAAATAACATTGCTATAATTTAATATTAAAAATAAACAGCTAAGAAGGTATTTTATATGTATGTGTATGTGTGTATGAATGTATATGCTTCTAAGCACCATTAGTACGTAAAGGGAGCTCTCAATGACATTACAGTAAGAATACTGTAAAAATGAAAAGTCACAAAGAAGTAACACTGAACTTTGCCATTAAAAGAGAGATGAAGCACTGTCATGTGAAAGGGGAGACTTTCTCAAACCCTTTGTGTTTGATTAATCTCTCAGTGCCCCAGGCTAGTTGACCCTTGTGCCTGACCGGTCTGTTAGCGTCCTGTTATGGAGACCCTTCACTGAACGGTCCACTGATTGGAGGGCAGTTTGACCAACTTTTTCAGGGTCATGTGCAAAGAGCAAGACCCTTCCTGTGTCTCCATACCTTAAATTGGTCCGTCAGCACCCCAGGAGAGATTTAGGGACAAACGTCAACAGCGTAGGAGGAGACCCCTCCCGAGTCTCCACAGTCAAGGATATTACCCACTACTGGTAAATTTAGCACCCTTGGAGGACTCAGAGTTTATGGAATAAGACTCACTAATAAAGTAGAAAATTGTGACAGGTTAAGGTTTGAACATTGGCAGTGACAATATCTGTCTACAAAGACATATTCAAAGTAATATACCAATATATCAATAAGCTCTAGTCCCCAACAGAAATTGGCTTGGGATAATCAATCTGTGTGCACAGAGTATGGTTCTTACCCAGTAAGAACCATACTCTTCTCCTTGTGGTGGAGAAGACAGGTTCTACTTGTTGAGTGATCCCAGAAGTTACGATGGAGTCTTTCCTATCTTCTCCCCATTTTTAACTTACTTTTGTACTAATTTATACTAATAACTTACTTCTATACTAATTTTTACATTTAGGTCGTATGTTGGAGGTGGTAATGTCTGTGTTACATCTGAAATAACCTTTGGGGAGAGAGGTGGGTGTCTGTGATCTTGCCAGGGTTGCTGGTACAACAGCAAGCAGTCTTCTTTTTCCTCCCTTGGTTTCCAGCTGCTATGGAGCTTATCAGCTACTAAGTATCACCAGCGTCCCCTCTTGCAAAGGATTTATTTCAACAGAGTGCGGCCATGGAGTCTCCAGTCCACTCCACCCTCTGGTTAGGCCCCCTTAACATGTATTGTGAGTGGGAAGTCAGACATGCTGACTGCATTCCATCCAGGGAGTAGCAACAGTGTTTTCTCCCTATAATTTTCCATATTGTTATGACCAGGCTGGTAACTTTCCACATTGCTCCATCCTCCATTTCATCCCCCCTTAGGATGTATGCTGACTACAGTTTTTGTAATTTTACAGTTTTCTTTAATGTCACCCTGGGTCTTTTCACCACAGGCATACAGGAACAAAATGATAACAGCATCCCCAGGGCTGTTTACACAAATGACCAATTACTGACACAGAATCGTGTGACAGTAATGAAGCTGCTCACATCTGAGAGCATAGGAAACCTTGCTTTAATATACAACAATATATACCAGAACCAGTTACTTGTGCTAGCACCATGATTTAAAATCAGATAGACCAAACTAATAAGAAAAGAACTAATAGAGACACCAGAACTAATATCAGAATTGTCCTGTATTGTACTACTACATATATACATATTGTTTTATTATCACAAAAGATAACTGGTTTACAGTTTTACTTATTGTGTCTGACTGGGCTGGTCACCAGCTTTCAAGGGCTGCTTGTTAAATCTGAGTGCAGAACTAGCTAGCTGAAACCTAACTCCATTGATGCTTGGCGAAAGTGGGATGAAGAACACCAGAAAAAGAAAAAAGTGCATAATACAGAAGTAATTGCTTTTCTGTTGTTCTGATTCCAGTCAGCTCTTGAGATCTAGCTCTGCATCTAGCAACTCTCCTCTTATCTACTCAGACATGAGCAGAAACTGCTGGTGGTCTCTGATGTCTTCCAGGTGATTGAGCACTGCTCTGCTCACCTCTGTGGCAGGAACAGGTCCAGCTGTCAATACAGAGGCAGTATTTTACATCGTCTCCTTACACTGTCCTCAGGTCCACACTAAATTCACCCCTGGAAAATCTAGTAGTCTCCAAGCTCACTCACTTTTGCGTAGTCTCTGTGTAATGTCCATGACTCCAAGAACAATTTATTTTCCTATTGCCTTTAAATTGATATCTGCCTTGGGAAACACAGTGAACTGGCTTTAACTAGACCTGCAGTACTACCCCACAGTTATATAACCTATCGCAATTAGCCTAATGCAGATATTTAAATCTGAGAGGGCAAGTCCCCCACAAATATCACCTAGAGATACAGTTCTGTGCTTAGATGGCCTCCTGGTTTAATCCCAGCCACCAAGTACCATGCAGCTGTTCAATACTCTGTCCCCCACTTACCCCCATTGGGGACAAGAATTGGAAAGAAAAAGTAGACCTAGTGGGTTGAGATAAGAACAATTTAATAATTGAAACAAATTATTATTAATATTATTATTATTATTGTGTTGATGACGATTCTTATTATTAAGATAATTATAAGGAGAGGAAGAGAGAGTAACAGAACCCAAGAAAAGCAAATGATACCCAGTGTAATTGATCACTACCTGCTGACTGATACCCAGCCTGACCCTGAACAGCGATCAGACCCCTTCTGGATAACTCTCCCAGGTTATATACCAGGTGTGATGTTCTGTGGTATGGAATATCCCTTTGGCCAGTTTGGGTCACCTGTCCTGGTCATACTCCCATGCTCCCAGCTTTTTCTGCAGCTCTTCACTAGCAGAGCATGGGTAACTGAAAAGTCCTTGTCTTAAATTAAACACTACTTAGTAACAGTCAAAACATCAATGTGTTATCAACTTTATTCTCACTGTGAATTCATCGTATTAGCTACTAGGAAGAAAATTAACTGTTTCCCAGCTGAAACCAGGAGAGGTGGTAAGTGCCTTACAGGGCTGAGATTTTCCTCATCTGTCTATTGCCAAATAAGCCAGTCATGTTTTCACTTACATATCCCATTAGACAACACCAGAACGTATTGCTTTCGTCTTAGGATGAAGTCTCATGGGTGTAATAACATTGTGATGTTATTACTACTATTAACAGCACTTATTTTTCTCTTTCCTGCATATTTTTAAATAAGCAAGCCATTTTGAGTTTAAGGAAGACAAGAATTTATTGCTGACATTGACAAAAAAGATTTGGAGCTTGGATCCCTGCAATTTTGTGTGTCTGACCTCTCAAGAACGTTGGGATTCCTGAAGAGAAGAATTAGCATGTCCCTGCTGTGAGTCCTACATGAAGAGGTTCAGCTTTATGAAAGCATCTGCAATTCAGCTGTCTGATATGGAATTCTACATTCTAACCTGTAATCAGAATACTAAAATTTTAACCGCTTTTAAAACAGAGTAAACTTAAATTTCATTGTAGATTAATTTTGGTCTTTGTAAGGATTGGACTATTAATGAAATTTCACCACCTGCCTCCCCAGATACAATATATTGAATATATAATAGGTGAATTATTATCTTATTTAAAATATTAACTTGGTTGTGTGTTTCTGTTTGTTTTACCAGAAACAGAAATAGGGGAATATTTTATAAGTGGTAGTTGTTTCTCAGATATTTCAACACAATTTCAGAACAAATGTACATTTTCTCTATGTCTCTTTGCATGCAATAAATATTCATTAAGTTAATTCTTTATTTTATTTTATTCTTGAAAAAGACCTTGTCCTAGTTAGAACAGCTGAGACCGATTCATCATTGGATGGGTGTAGCCCAAAACTGTGTATTCTATAGCCCTCCATGCCATTTCCCAGAAACTGTTGTCAGTAGAGGCCTGCGAGGTGCCCCCCCCCCATGCTCCTGTCCTCATGCCCTTTTGTGGAATTCCCTGACTGAGCACCCTCACACCCTTTTATGGAATTCCCCACTCTGAGGGAAGGACTGAACATCCTTTTATGGAATTCCCCACTCTGGGGGAGGGGCTAAGCATTGCTGCCTGAGCTGGAGAATATATAAACCTGGAGTTTCAGAACCTTGCACTCTCTCCACTCGAGGGATCCAGAGGAGGACTGCAGCTCACCACCACCCTCGGCTGGACTACAATCACCACTTTTAACTGGACTGCAGCAGCTCTCCCACCAGCAGGTTTTTCCCCTCTCCCTTTGCTTTGGACTCAGGGGGGGCCCAGGGAGCACTGTTTTGTTTGTGCCCTGGGGTGCCAGGTTGTACATTTGGGTTTTGTGGGTTGATACCAATTGCTTGTCTGTGTAGTTGTGCTTATTGTACTATTTTATTAAATTGTTATTCTGACTTACAATCTCTCTTTTGAGTTGAGTTCATTTCCCCTGCTGGTTAACTTTTAAACCAGCACAGACCTTGACAACCCTTCTAAGAGGAACAATCTATGATCCTCTATAGCAGAAATAATTCTGTTTTATGTGACTGTAGGATTACAACTTATTATTTACAGCTTGTTACAACTGTAAATATTAGAGAGTGTTTTTTTCTAGTATGTTCTGATACTGATACTCAATACCATTACTTTTTGAAATAGTGCATGCTAATAAAGGTGTTAGAGTGCATGTTTTCACAAACAGTGATGTTTAGTGAAATCTTTGTTGAGTGCCACAGAACAAAAGCAAGCTATTGCTGTTCACATGAGCTTCAGTAATTTTGAGACTATGTTGGTGGGCACTGTGACCTTCTTAAGTAACAGAAACAATGATTTTGTTGATAGAGTCCTTAAAGATATTTAGACAATAGTGGAAGCAGCTTGTGTGAAGCTCTTTAGAGAGAACAAAGCTATAGAAGACATGTTAAAACTTGAACAAAATTGCTGTTTTCCTCTTTTAAAGATAAAAGTAACATTTTTTTTGCAGGGATTCAAACACTTGTAACTTCAGCAGTGGTCTTGCTCAAATGCCCATGTTGAAGGTAATTCCACTTCTCCTTTTTTTTTTTCCCCAAACCAGTAACAATATGGGAAAAAGAGGAGCTGAAATTCTTCTGAAAGCATTACGGAGTTTGTTCGCTTTGCCCATTGCTTATGTCAGGATAGGCAGGTCGTGTCTACATTGTTATAAAATTGATGCACAGCTACAGCTGAATAATACTTCAAAGAAGGACAGCAAAAGGCCAGATGCTACAGTTTTGTATGCTACAGAAATATTATGTAGAGGCAGCTGTATCAAATAAATGCAGGGTGTTTTTATTAGGCTATTGTTCTCCCATATGCTGGGTCCTATATGCATGTACCCGAACAATATACAACTTGGGCATATGTGACATTTGTTTATATGTGTACAAGCTCTGCCTGCTTTCAATCGAAAAGGAGTAGTTTAATTAGGAAACTTCACAGCTGGAATTCTTCATTCTGCTCATGTTGCAACAGGTCTCAGCCAAGGTCTGAAGAGAATACTGTCTATGGCGCATTAAATTACTATATTAAATTCTGAATATATATTTCTTTTTCTACCTATTTTCTTAATCAAGACATGCTTAACAAAATTCCCAATGGATAATTCTGAAGTAAAATGTCACAAGTCAAAATAGTCTTTAGGAAATGAAAATCGTGATCACTGTGTAACTTGATTTATGAGTTTGTGGCACAATAAGAACTTTTAGGTTAACATTTACCACAAAATGCAATAAAGGATTTGCAATAAACCAGGTTGATTGAAAATGGATTATTATGACTTTAAAATGAATTGTAATTATTTTAATTAATTTTTTGCCAATCATTTTATACTATAGTAGTCAAATCAGAACAAAAAATGGTAACAGGTATTTCCAACTCATTTCATATCTTATTGTTTGATTGGTGTTAATATAAAAAATTGGGTGGCTGGATATGTCAGAATATGAAAAATGTTATAAAATTTTGCAGTCTTAAAATTCCTATCATGCTTGAGAATTAGCTACAATTGAAATTCAGGATACTTCTCATAAATTTGAATCTGAATTGCTAATTATATTCCAATTGGACTCCATTTCTAATTCAATTATTAATGCAAACAAAAATGATTACTTAAGAAATGCATATTCCAGAGATTAGCTGGTCAAATAAATTCACTAATATACTTGTATTCATAAGTAGTGACACAATAAACTGGTATTTAGTTTGGAATAGACTTTCTTCAACCTTTTTCTCCTTTATCTAAATCAATATTATCTTTCAGACAGTTGCAGTTAGATGAGTGAGTTAGCGTTGCATATTTGATGTGATCTGCCCTATTCTTAACAGAAAAAAGGATATCAGAGATTATACATTTGTTTATCCTTGAAAAGAATGAACTTTCCTTTCAGCTTCATTTTTGTAGCCATTTATCTAAAAGCTACATTTCCTGGATTCCTTATCTAAGCTGAGAAATAGCTAAGCAGTTGATTATTAAACTGTTAGGTATACAAGACTTTAAAGAAAGACTATACATTTTAGGTAATTTAAACCTTTTGGAATAACAATATTTCATTTCAAAATATAGCCATTTTAGAGAATGACGATGAAGCATTGAGGGAAGTGGCTTCAAAATAAAACCAAAAATATCTCTCATTTCCAACAACTCTTGCCTTAAGGTTTCTGCTGAGGCTTGATGAAAGTAATCAAAGAAAGAAAGATGTCTGTGTTTTTATCAGTCTTACTCATTATTACCAGAAAAGAGGACCAGTTCTGTACTCCTTACTCTCTTCCCACTCTTCAAGTGTGTGAAATTTTCTTGACCGGGAAATCAGCATTAAACTGGTGTTCTTTAATAACTGCACAGGAGCATAGTTTATCGCAAAAAAAGTCTGTAATGACTAAAGGCATTACATTAACACTTTGCTAATAACTTTAGATATATCACTTCCATTTAATAATTCATACAAAATGTGCCAAATAGTGATATTATAGAGTCTGCAATTTCAACTTTATCTTCAAGACTCTGGTTTAGACAACCAGTAGCTTCCAGGAAACACAATGAATATTAATTAAGTTTTCAGCTTGTGCTGAGATTTTCAATATGTTCTGTGTTTTGGGGAGGTATCAAACTAGTGCATTTATCCTCAATTAGCAGAAATGTCAGTTGGTGGATAAAATGGGTATAATCTGATGCTAATAGAAATTTAATAATCCCCTCTTACTATAAAGAATTGTCAGTAGGGAACTGAAATTTATCAATAAGGTTGCTCAGCAAGAAAGTACTTTTAATTAAAGAGAGTGATTTACTTATTACGCAAAATAAACTTGAGGGTCAGCAGATTAACATACCATTTAAATGCTTTGCTATGCACTTTCAATTCTACAGAAGCTTCAAAATCTGACTGGAAATTTGAAGGAACAGAAATTATGTGAAAAACACAAACAAAGTAAAACACTTCACATTTTAAGAATATTTTGTGTGTTTGTTTGCAAGTTGTTTGTTTTATCAAGTATTAGTGTAATCCTTGGAACTTCCTAAGTGTAGAACTTGACTTTGCTTGAGGTCTATAATGTGATATTTTTCTTGATCACACTGAGATCAGCTGCAAAACCTCTATCAGCTTAACTGAGAAATGCTGCCAGTGAAAATATGCTATTTCAGTTATGTTTTAAATTGGAATTGGAATATGGAATATTTAACTTTGAAAGCTACATTTTGAAAATTTCATTATATTTTTATGACAAAATTTTATCAGATTTTGATTTTGGTTTAGGATACGCACATAACAGAATAGCAACGCTGGGAATAATGAAGTCTAATCGAACAAATATTTCCTGACCACTAAAAATAGATAGCAACATCTTCAGAACTTCAAGAGTTTTCAATAAATTGTCATGTTATTTTTAGTATATAAGCCATACATTTTGACATGAAAATACATTGCTTTTATTAAATCCAGTATTGTCATTCAATATATTGCCAGAGTAACCTGAATGAGAGAGATTTAAGATGATATATTCCAGTATATAATTTAATAATCCATTTGGGATTGAACCTATATCTGCAATAGTCAAAGACATCCTTCCAGTGGTGGTAATAGGTAAAGAATTAGAATGTCAGGAAACAAAAACAACAACTGATTTAAATTTAACAGACCATACAAGATCAAACATGGTATTAATATTTCCTTACAGGAAAAGAATACAGTTCTGTGTATTCCTAGGTTTTGTCAGTCATCATTACATGACCATGTTTTGTTTGTTTATAATTTTGCCAACATAGAATAATTTTTTAATGATTCATCTGAGAAACAATAGAGAAGTTGTTTGATTCTTGATACAAATCTAAGGCCTGGGAACTTTTCAAATATAGAACATGAGTTTACTTTGTGCATATTACCTGTGTCTGTCTGTCAGATCTAACTGATACACAAAATCATAGTGCAATAATATTTGTATTTAGATACAGTGCCTTCTTGAAATACTGCTTCTCTTTAAAGAATCATAGTTTTTTTCATTGATCTGCTTAGTCGTTAGCACTATTATGATAGGATCTCAGAATGACACAGGTAGGAAAAAAGGACAGGACTAGCTTCCCCCCTAGTCAGGGCTGGATGAGTGCTCAGACCAGGCTGTTCAGAGCTATGCCCTGCCAGGGCTTGGAAACTGCAAGGATGGAGCCAGCCTTCCTGGGAAGCTGTGGTCCTGTCCAATCCTCTCTTCCTAGGGGAAAGGATCTCCTTCTTTCTCTTCTAAACCTATCTTCTTTCAGTTTTGCTATGCAATGCAGTGGAGAGCCTGGCTCCAACTCTTCAGTCACTTCCCTGTAGGTGTTGGGGGCTGCTGTGACTCACAACCCCTTCCCTGCACCCTACCCAAGATGTCTCTGTTCCAGGTTGAATAGGCCCAGCACCTCAAAGGGGAAGTGCTCCACCCCTCTGAGCATCCTGAGAGTCCTCTACTGAACTCATTCCAGTTTTATAAGTGCCTTTTCTGTTTTAGGGGCCTAAAACTGGATATATTTTAGATATGCCCCTAATGAATGCAGAGATAATCACTTTGCTCAACTGTGTCCTTACAGACCAGAACACTGTCAGCCTTTACTGCTGCCAGGGCATGCTGCTGCCTCACATTGAACATACTGCCTACCAGGACACTCACGACCTTTACCACAGAGATCTTCACCAGACAGTATAAAATGAAAGAATTAGAAATTGCTTTGTTTGTAATAAAGAGTTAATTTAGGTCCAGTCAGGCTTGTGCATTTAGTCAAGTTTATGCACCAGGTAGCCCTGTTTCATACAGATCTGTTTCATAAGTGATTTCTAATATTTCGGTCTAAAGAAGAGTGTAAGAGTTTAATAAAGTTTAATAAAGTATATGCTGAGCAGCTCCCCCTTCTAGTGTAAAGTATCTTTTTTTCTATAATAGGCAAATTAGAGATTTACCTAAAGTGGGGATTTTGCACAATAAAATTTCTATACATACACTTCCACCCCACTCATTAATTCTAGTGACATTTAAAAAACATCCAAAGTGAACATAAATAAAAGAGAAAAAGAATGAAAAAATTAATTCAACATTAGGAAAATTTTAGTAAGTGCAACTCATACAGTGCAATTATGAATTGAGAAAAAATATTTTGCATGGAAGAATAAAGTCTAATGCAACCTTCTTTTAAAGTATGAGAAAAAAATTTACTGTTTTGTCTTTCGAGAATTATTTTTTGTCTGTTTTTTAAATCTGAGAACACTTTATCAAATGGATAATGATAGTGACAAAATATTTACTAAACATACACAAATGTTTAGGATCCATTCTGAAATCACTGCAGTTCTGTTCCATTTAAAAGATCTTGAAAAAAAGTCTTTAAAGTTTCTTCTCCAAAGCAATGAATTGCTGCTGAACTTACTCTTAGTTAAGAGCCTGTTATTTTTTATGTGTTATCTACAACAAAAAACTAAGCTACTTGAATGTTTTTATCATGTTTTAAATGTAAAATCTATTGTAGTCACAGCATTAGATAAGAATGAAAGGTATACTCATTACTGGGTAATGCTGACCATTCATCATAGAGGGGTATTTCATTTTTCTAGTTGACAAAAGATTGCTTACTAGTTAATTACATGAAGGAGATGACTGACAGTATACTTAGGAAAACAGTATCTCTTAAAATAGTTCTTAAAAGAATTAAAGGAGGTCCTTTTATGTTTTTTCCTTCCTGAAGGACAAAAGAGAAGGTATTGGGGAAAAAAACATTAAATGTCTTTCAGAAGGCTTTGAAAGGATAAGAGGCTACAAGAACTGAAGAGCACCTAGAAGAAGCAAAAAAACCTGAATACTTGACTGTCAGCCTACCAGGAGGGAACAGCAAATAAACTAGTGCAAGTAGTGCAACACTTATGAAAAATGTTTAGTATACTTTTTAACATATGTTTTTGTAAACTTTTATACCTGTTTTCAGTTTTGAATAACATGAATTAATACTTGTATTTGAATGCTTCGTGATTTATTCCTGTATGTTCTCTTTGCCCCTTTCCATAGGCCTCTATAGTACTCAGATTTGCCACATACAAATACAGTTGGTGTCTCTCTTCTCTTCACGTGACTCATTTCTTGCTAAAACTATTCCGTTCAACATATCACAATAGTTGATCATGATGATTAACTCAAATATGTTCCAAAAATATCCTTTGATACAAAAAGTATTAAAGCATCAGCACTCAGCCTCTAAATGTCATTTAATAACCTTCCAGTAACTTCAATGATTTTCAATTCTTATTTTCTCTTTCTGTCATGAACTAACTGCTAGAGATCTGTTCCCTGAAAGAAAATATGTCTAATTTGTTTCTTTGTTCAGCAAACACATATGTTTAATGGCTTCTACTATTATAATAAGTGGGATATCTAAAAATATGATTCTTTAACTTCCTTGAAAAGAACATTAATATAGATTTCCAAAGTTCTGTGTCACACTAGACTTCCGTATTATACAAAGTATGTTTTTAAATGAGTTTCTACATAGAAAGAACGTGGGAAGATCTTATTGTTTTACTTCAGTAGGAATGTTTCATAAAGTCAGAGCAGATTCCATTTTGATTTTTCCATTTGAAATTAATTTAAAAATGTTGGTTGTACTGAAGAAAAACCTATCTTCTGGTTTAGGGTATTTTAAAGTTGAGCCATGTAGGAGTTCCACAACATAATGTTTCAAAACACTGTTTGGCTGACCTAACCCTAAGGAATTATCTGAGACCCAACAGGAGTAGGGATTAATTTACAACAATGAATCTGATGTCTCTACAGAACTATCCAAACGTGTTAAATGTACCAAAAATGCTTGTATCTGTGAATGCCACTGTTTCATGTTATAAACCCAATAAAATATTTTTCTCCATAGTGCTTCAAAACCAACTTTTTCTTTTTCTGAAACTGAAAACAGAAATATTAATGTCTCACAGATAGCAACTCACTTACCTAAGCACAACTGGGGACTGCTGTATGAGCAATTTTAGAGTTTCTGAGCTGACCATAGAGGAGGAACAGATAAGGTACATGCCTCCAAGAGATCTTTAGAGTTCTGTAGCAGGAGCCAGAGCCTGGAATATATACCTTTTGGAGTCTCAAAAGGCACTGGGAACCTCTGCTTGGTTAAGTGAACTGAGCCCATAATTACTCTGTGGTGGTAAGAGCGTGTGGCATTAAAGATCAGAAGATGTATTCAATTCTCACCTCCTTTTAGAAGCAGAAGAACAAAAACTAATATACTAAGGAATCAGATAACACTGTAGAAGTGTTTTTGGGTTATTTATCACCCAAGGGTATATCCAACTTCTTCTTTCTTTCCTTTATCAGGCTTTCCTTTTTGCCAAGTTTTTAGCAAGGCTTGAGGCATGGATTTCAGGCTGTTAGAGATGAAACTGATAGGAACTGTTGTATAAGTTGCCAAAAGTCATCTTTGATAAAACTTGTTTCATTTGTTTTGTAAAAGATGCTTAAAAGGAACACTATTATCTAGTTATAGCACAGTACTAATTTTTCAGAGATTAAATGTTTGATCTTATTCACAAAGAAATCAGTTAAAAAGTGCCCACAAAACTGAGCAGGACTTGAGCAAACCCTGGAGATGATAACAATCAAATTAATAACACCTTGAAATAACAAAAAAAAAATTCCTTTTTTCTAATTGTATTTTAATTGTGATAGATTTTTTTATAATGGTAATGAAGTGCATGGTCAAATGTGGAAATTTGCTGACGAAATTGTGGTTAGTTAACTGAGAGGGAACATATTTTTTATTAGCTTTTATGAAATATCATTCTTTTATAAACTGAGTATATTTGTATAACATATATACACAAAAATATATTAAAAAACCCTATAACTCATACGTATAAATAAATAAATAAATAAATAAATAAATAAATAAATAAATCTAAGACTTCTCTTTTTGCCTATAGTACTAGATGCTAATTCCTATAAACATAATTCATTAATCAGATGGTGTATATATGCCAGTGAAATACTGTAAGAAAATGAGAGAGAGAGAGAGAGAGACCCTCTCATCAAATACTCTTGACTGTAAGTGCAGCTAAATTATGTTGCATTTCACAACAGACAAGGTTGCTAGGAACTGTTGAACATTCAATTTTTTAAACAAAACTGAAAAATATTCTGTAAGATATTGTAGGGTTTCGGCTCAGAAGTCCCAATGCCTCACTTGGAAAATCATTATTTTTTTCATCTGTTTATGTAAATTTTTATATGTTATTCATATCTATTGTCTATATCCTAGACCTAATTTATTCCACCTCACCCAAGGCATGTAAATGAGATATCTAGGACGAGATTGCAAATGCTCTGATATACTTTAAAATATAGTTTAGCAAATTTTAAGTAATTGAAATTACTCCTTAAGTTGATTGAATAAACTATATTGATAATATTTCAGAGTATTCAAAATGAAGACTGAAAAATACCATTCATATTATCCATCTTACTGATCATTTGTTTCTGTAGTTTCAAAGTTGAAAGTTGATGAAAGATTTATATACTTTGGATCCACCCACTTGAATGATTTTGAATCAGTTTGAAATCAGAAAAGAAATTACATAAACAGAGTAAAACTGGAATGAACTATATGACTTTTTGATGACTGATAGGAAAACTTGCTGGGGCATTGTACTCTTTTCAAACCAAACACTTTCATTTTGACTGTACCTAAAGATACCTAACACATTGAAACATTGTAGAGACCATGTTTTATCATGGAAGTGGTTTCTAACCTTTTAACCATGGCTGTATTTGTCTTTTCACATTTCGCACAAGAACCATCTCCAGAAAGGTGATATACTTGTTAAAAAAAGATAAAAGTCTTCAAATTAAATTAAATCTTGGTTACCATATGCAGTGTTCTTATGTCCTACCTCTTTCTTACATCCAAACAAATTTACTGCTCATGGAGTTTTCTCCTGACAGGAAATTAAAAATATTTAATTAAATAAAAATAAAAATCTTTGGGAAAAAAAGAATTATTTTAAATAAAGTTACATAATAAAGATCAAAATAGCATAAGGAATAAACTGATCCTTGATTCTCTTCAAGTATAACATTCAGACCCTGAATTGTGATTTAACTATTATTTCTGTGACCATGGTAGCCTACAAAGGCAGATTACGTAAGTGTGGGGAAGGAACACAATTTTCATTCTTTCATGTGTAGGTGTTAAAGCTTCCTTAGAACCAGATTTCCATAATTATACATATAATGGTTATAAAGCTGTCTCTTACTAGATGGAGTGGGTGGGGTAAAAACAACCTTTCAGGCATACAAAAGTTTATTAAGATTAGACAGGGTTTTGGGTTGTGGTGAATACATGAAAAACTCTTATAAGGCCAAGAGAGATTTCTCCTCAACGTTCAGTAGGGATTTTCATGCTTTCTCCACTAATGCTGCAAGGGCATAGAGCTCAGATGGTCTGCAACCCTGGACCATGAAGCAAGTTTAAGTAACTGTGGAAGGAGGGACTGTGAAGTTGTCAAAATAAATGAAGCATATAAGATAGAAGGATAAGAGTACGAATAACACAGATTCAAAATAAAGTCAGTTTCTCACAAATAAGGGAGAAATATGTAGGTGTTTTTGGTTTAGCATTAAATAAAACTAAGTAGTAGAAATAAAAAAAAACCCACCACATAAACCCCATCTCATTTATAAAAACTATTTAGATACACATATTTTTAATTTTACAGTTCTAGTCCCTGAGGACCAGGTTTGGTAAGCCTGTATGAGCTCATGGTTCCAACCTACAAGTCTCTTTCTTAGCCTTTTTTTCTTGACAGGATATAATAGAGACTTCTTGCTAAATATAGCTTTCCCATATAATAATGACAGTTGCAATATTAAAAGACCACAAATAGCCAAAATGCTTCTGCAAATGCTGGTAATCTTCACATTTTAGTGGAGTTTTGTGCCAGACTGGTCAGTTCCTCAAAACAGTGCTGGAGAAGAGAAAGCTTCAGGGTGACCTAACTGCAGTCTTCCAGTACCTGGAGGGAGCCTGCAAGAAAGATGAAGAGGGACTTTTAACAAGGGTATGTAGTGACAGGACAAGGGGGAATGACTTTAAACCGAAGGATAGTAGGTTTAGATTAAACATTAGGAAGAAAACCTTCACTATGAGAGTGGTGAGGCACTTGGAACACATGTTTAAGGTCAGGTTGGATAGGGCTTTGAACAATCTGGTCTAGTGAAAGGTATCCCTGCCCATGTCAGGGGGGTTAGAACTAAATATTCTTTAAGATTCCTTCCAACCCAAGTCATTCTATGATTTATGAACATAATTTTGATCACAATTTTGCAAGTTTTATTTCAAAAGTGTCAATGAGGAGAAAAGAACCACATTTTATGTTTATGATTTTGAAATATAAAGCAATACATTCTTTAATGTTTAGCAGTGCTGAATGGAAAATGTAAATCTGTAACAAACTAACATATGGTCAGTATTTGCAATCATATATTTAAACTACACCCATACAATTTCCATATATTTTTAGAAATAACAAGTCCTGAAGTGTCTGTGTTGACTGGAAGTTATGCACAAACCCAGAAGTATTTTTCAGGTTGCTTTGCTGGTCTTGTAAACACTGATATGGATAAATTAATTTAGAAAAAATAATATGAAGTAGTCACTGTATCCATGTTATTGACAAAAGGTGAGTATATTGAAAAGTTATTACAGTTATGCATAACCATTCACAGAGTTTATTAAATATATATGTAATGTTTTTAAAGATTTTTTCCAATAAATGAATAAAAGCCTTTTTTTTCGTCTATATACTAGCTGATGCTGAGTTTTAGTAGCGATGGCTGAGGTCATTTGACTTTACTGCTAATAATTTACAACAGGTAGTTCACTGTACTGATTACTGAGACAGTTCTCTTCTCTTTGGGTACCCAACTTATACATTTTAAAAATACACATGATTTTCAAAAGGGATCATTTATGGCTGATATTTATGTTGACTCCTGAGTGTCAGTAGATAAAGCCAGAGTGCAGCTGACAACACTTATAAGAAAAATGTGTTCTTAAAATGTCTTGCTATAAAATCTTCAGGTTAGCTTCCTCTGTGTACACTGGTATTCTTCCAACTGAAAGTGACACACAAATTAAGTAGGCAGTTAAACTTTTAATAGTTCAAGTATTTTTAGACATACAAAAATGTATTTAAAATTGTTTAGAATATTTAGAAATAGATTTACATTGTTACCTCGTTTTTGAAGACTTGTTTAGAGCTTTGACTTCTTGAATAGAAGTCCTTTTTCATTAAATAACTTATTTTCTTCTCACAGCTCACAAAAATATAGAAATAAAGAAAAAATATTGAACAGAATTTCTGTGTTTCATACTGCTTTTCCCCACAGTACTTTTTCAAAGTTTAGAATTTTATTTTGTCCTCTTGATTAATTCAGTTCATATAAAAGTATTAAGAAAAGAAAAGGAACCAAAAAGAATTCTACACATCATCTTTTTTTATATATCTCCAAAGACTTCAATATATGTTTGCAATTTCTTTCTTCCCCAAAATAGTACCAGATTCTCTGCCCTCTGCTGACACACTAGGATAGATTTTGTAGAGAAAAGTGGCTACTGACTGCAAAAATGTAGGACTGAAAATGTGGGTGTAACACAATAGTAGACATCTTTTAAAACGTACTGTTTTTCAGAGAGTACTTACTGATAGAGACTGAAATACACTTTAGATTTCATCTCAATATTATGACAGTTTTTAGGAATTCTGTATGTTTTAAAAAAGAGACAGGCAGTGGAAATGGCTCTTCAGCTGACTATTATAAGGATTATTCTTCTTGCTAAAAAACTGACATAAAAGTAGATTGAATTTTCAGCCTGGCCTTTTGTCTAGTGCTGATAGTCTTCTGTTCTTCAGTTACTTACTGTCATTGTTCTCTGCACTGTGAATAGTAGTGCATGTAGTGTATCTATTTGTCTAATTTCTTTCTTTCCTGTTTTTAGGTTGAGAATGAAACCTACAGGCTCATAAATATGGTAGTTGTCTGTTCAGTTTAGTTTAGTCATATGAACTTTTTTTTCTGCTGACTTGCAGCAGTTCAACACTGTTGAATTCATATATGTTGTTCCTCAAGAAACTGATAAATTCTCCAGAGTCACAGAGCAAGGATACCATCAGCCTTGAAGGTGCATGGTATTTCTTGTAGAATTAGGTGCAAATATGCAAATTGTGATGATAGGTGTTCATCATCTTTTTTTATGAATCACTAAATATATTATAATCAAAGAATCAAAAATGTATACACTTCTGTGAAAAGAAAAAGCTAAAATAATTTTCCAAGTGACATTGAGTTTATTTTCCAATAGACAAGGAGAAATCTATTAGGTGTGAAAACTACCTTTGTTTTATATTAATTTTATTTTATATTTCTTTTTAAAAGGAATTATACTATACTACTTTTATTTCATACTACCTTTATTTTACGTATAGGGAGTTTTATGTAAAACTGTAAAATATGGGTCTGATTCTACTTTCCTGCCCCTTTTTTCATCTATTCCATCTATTGAACGCAGTATCTAGAGAAATGCAATGGTCTATGTCTGTTACTTATTGATATATATTGAGATATATATCTATCTATAGATAAATAGACAGATATATACTGCAGTTGGTCTTCTGTGATATTTATACACCCTGCTCAATAATTGGAACTCAAAGAGATAAGTTCCACCCCCAAGAGAGACAATTCCTTGTAAAAATAGATGAAGTAGAAGAAAGATTAAAATGTAAGGTTCAGAAACATTTTGCTTTATCAGATGAGATCATTTTAGCAAAGAATATGTCAATTTCTTCGTCCAATATAAGAGTGAGAATAGTTGCAAAATGGAATTTCTCTCATCTGAAACAGTGGATACTGAAGCAAGCAGTACCTTAACCAAACTTTAAGAGAAGAAATAGAGGGGTATGTGTTAATAACTAAGCACAAAAATAAAAATAAGATTAGTAGCTGAAAAATTGTTCCTGTCAGGTTTACCATATGTTTTAAGGGGACTGCTAGTAACACCTATGATCAGTAAGCTAAAAAAGGGAGGATAAATCTAACAACCAAAGTAGCAGATGGTCCATGATCACTAAAAAATGATTCATTACAGAACTCTATCCAGACTTATTTCACTGTCATTATCTTGTCAAAATCCTGATAGAAATTAAAAAAAAATTGGCCATAAATTGTAAATTTGAAAAAGTACTGGTGAAAATTGGTGAACTTTGTGAAACTAATTTATTATCTCAGGTAATGAAGTGGAATATTGATACAATTAATAAGCTGTATAAGAGGTGTAGTTCAGTGTACAGGAAGTCATGATGAATTAAAGAGCAAAAAAGAAATTGCTGGGCAACTGTAGGTCACCAATCTTTTTTTAATGCATTCATTGTCTTTGTGAATAACAAATCTAATATGAAATGTAAAAAAAATGACATTTTTAAAACCATGTTTTTATGTTAACTTCTGGTGATGTTAGTCAGAGTAGAGTCAATTATTAACTCTTGTTTGAAGCTGTCATCCTCAGAGCAAGTTTGCAGAATTTTATCACACATTCCATGTCAAAGTCGGACTTCGTGTTATTGCAATGTGTGAAAAATCTTAATTATTGGAGCTCAGAAGTTGAAAAATGATGTCTTTTTTTCCTTTTTTTTTTTTTTTGCATGTAGCAAGAATAATTTAATCTGTAGTCTGACATCATTAACTAATAAGTAATTAAATCATGTAAGGAAAGCAAAGTAAGGACTACATGGTTCATAAACTTCCCTCATCTCAAAATTTGACACATAATCATTCATTTTAAGCATGAGATTGGAGTGTGTAACGAGAGATGAAGCCATACACTCATTCAATGGTTACAAGAAAAAGGCATGATCTTCTGCAGCATGTAGAGAGTATTAGATACCCACACCAGATAAAGTAGTCTTTCCTACTTTGAACTGCATGCAGTAGTTTCTTTTGTCTGCATTCCCTCAGAGGTCTAAATATACTCTTTCTGGGGAACATAATAATTTCTAGGAAGTAAATTGGAGAAATTCTCCTTTATATGTGAAGTGACTAGGTTGTGGAATCCAAATTGCCTGAACACCACACATCGGTTGCGAATTTCCTCTTTCTTTTTTTTTTTTTTAGCATCCACATGGAATTCATCATATAATCATAGAATTTTTTAAATACTATTAAACACAGGTGATAATAATTTGAAAAAAATAAAAATTAATAAAAATAGTAACAGTGAATTATTAATGATCAGGATTGGACACTTTTCGTCTATGACTGGCATAATCTCAAAATATTCAAAATGCAGGTGAGAAAAGAGGGCTTTACCTGCTTATGTAAATATCCAAGGCATATTAAGTGAGAGACTGAGGCATAACTGAGAAATAAATCAGCCTATATAAGTTCTTTTTAGAAGAAAATATCATTCTATTCTTCATTAGTCCTACATAAAAACACAGAAGGAGGAAAGCACTCCACAAAACAGGAGAAAAGAACCTAAAGTTTCACAATGTTATTAATTTGTTCACTTTCCTTTGTCATCTTGAATTCAACCTCCAGTTGTCAAGATACTTACCTTCAGTGTTTATCTACAGAGAGGTATTTAGGGAAATGAATTCAAATTAATTAATGACTTTTGTTTACGGAGGACTAGTTAAAGACTATTAGCTCCCTGTTCAAAGATTCAAAGACATTCAAAATCAGAACTGAAATAAAGGACTTCTAATTCACCTGGAAATGTAGTGAGTTAAGTTGAATAAAAAATACTTTCCATGGGAAGAAAAATCACAATAAATGTTTAATGCAATCTAATTAATCCAATTAAAATTTTATTTAATTTGCAGGGGCTTTCTTCATTGTCTTTAAAGACTCAGACAGTGACGACTGATCTGCATGAATCACTTATTCTAATATTTTACGAACTTCAGATACTTCCATCTAAAAATGGAATTATATTAGGGGCTTCATAATTAAAAGCAACACTTCAAAACATTCGTTACAATGATTAGGGGTAGTAATAAGCAGTGTCAGAATCTCTCCACACAGAAACAGTTAAATTACAAGATCAAGAGAAAGAAATACTGATTAAATGTGTAAAAGAAATACCCCATGGTTTCTGTTTTCTGTGAACAATAGCGAAGTTTATGTGCGAAGGGTGGTAGTGGTAGAGGATTAATATTGATTTTCCATACTGCTTTTGAATGGTAGTTCTCACTGAGCTCCTTGATTCAGAGAAATAAATTTATCCCTAAAAAAGTTTTGCCAACAGTCATTGATCCCTAACTCCCCAGAGTTCCTTAATTAATAAATTAGAATTTAGGGTGCATATGTTTTGTTGAGATAATGCTGTTTCTTGGCACTGTTCTGCAATACTTACTGAATTTTTGTTTGTGGATTCATTTATTTTATTTTTAAGTAGAGCTGAATACTTGCAGACATAAATAAGAAATATTCTCCAGAATAATAGCCATTTTGTCTAGTCCTAAAAAGGCTTGACATGAAAGGCCTCTTATTTCACCAAGTCCCACTTCATGATTTTTCCATGAGTTATATCAGCTAGTTATTTGTCTATTTTTTCCCCAATGAAAAAGCACCCTTCCACATATATATATATACAAATAAATTTAGATTTATTTTCTATATCATTAAAAATGTCTTAACAACAGTGTTAATCACTTTGAAAACTAAGGAAAAAGGCAAGAAAAAATTGTCTTTTAAATGTGATTTTGCTACAAGACATGGGTGGAACATAGGACAGTATTACTGGATGTTACTGATATGCTCAAGGTTCATAATTTCACTTTTAGTATTGCCTGTTATACAAAGAAGTTTTTCATGTTTGAAAAGATAAATACCTTGCTGTAGCTAATAATTTACTGAGACAAAAAGCAAGATCAAGTGATTCTCTCTTAAATAGCCTCTCAATTTGACTTTTTTTGACTACGGTAGGTATTTATGAACATTCATCCTTTTACAACCAGTGAATTGGTATGGGAGGAGCTAGGCATGGTTTAAGAATAGTTACTTTCTACCTGTTAGTGGAACAATTTGTGTGTTATGTCTGTCTTATACATATCTAGTCATTTATAGGGATACATCTTATTTTCCACTATTCCCTGTGCAGCTGCTTATCATCTTAGTTCTCTGCTTCAAATAATCATAAAATAATCACAATTATAAAACACAGCAAAATACTACCTCCTTTCAGTGCTATACTAGTAGATTTAATGATAGTGAAATATTTTGCCAGTTGCATATTCAGAATAAAAATATTAATAAAACTCCCAAATACCATCAGATACTGGACCCAACAGTCCATTTCTTAGAAAAGAGTTAAATAAAGAAAATAAACTATTTAACGTGCTATAATATAATTAATGACAGGAGTATCTAGGTTATCAAATAGTTGATGGATATGAGAAAGGAGGAAATAACATTGGAAGGATTTGATTCTGATTTCACCAAATATGACAGAGAATTTTTTTTGCAAGCAAAAGCACATGTCACTGCTGCAGAGTATTCCACACTTGCAATATGACAGACAAGTAAAGGGGAAAATAAATCCAAACCCATCCCAGGACAATTTAACTTTCACAATGACAAATATGTGCAGGGTATCATGAAACAAAACAATTTACTACTCTAAGATGTTGGTAAGATTTTACATATTTCTCATTGTACTAAGTTGAAGTTGCTTCTGCTTCCTTTCTGTTTTTAAAACACATGTTTTGACTTTATTTAAAAGTTTGATTTTTTGAAAGCATAGTTAACACTCACGTAAATAGCAGTTGTATCAAACTGATGTAATTATGGATGGTTCATGGAAGTTTTACCTTCTTTCATGTAGGTTTAATTTTTCTCATATATATGAAATGCCTAGAGATAAATGTTTTTAGAAAATCAAAGGCTCAGCAAATCTAAAAGGTCCAAATCCATATGGTGTGTGTAGTGTCAAAAAATTTTTATGATGTTTGCAAAGAATTATGTTAGAAAGTGCATCCTGGGTGCCACTAGCAAGAAGACAACTCACAAGCCTGGGGAAGTGATTATTCCCCTCTATTTAACACCCATGATGCAGAGCTAGAAGTATTGTGAGCAGTTCTGGACTTCTCAATAGAAGAAAGACAAGGTTAACCTGAAGACAACTGGGTGGTAGAGGCTGGAGACTCAGCTTTGTTCAACCAGGAGACTAGAAGGCTAGAAGGCAGCTATATTGCTGTCTGCAACTCCCTGTTTTCTGGTTCCTGGAAAAATGGAGATGCAGGGTGAAGAGGAAGTGGGCACAAGCTACAACCAAGAAAATTTCCATGTGACTGAAGGAGAAAGTTTCCCTCAGAAGAGTGATTATGCAGAGTTAGAGGCCAAAAATGGTTACCTAACATGTAGGTTTTACTGAAGATGTTGTATATATTAATTTCGGACACACAACCCCACAATATTAAAACCATATACTGCATAACCACTCCACAGTTTTGCTTGTCGAACTCAGGGCATTTCATTTTACAGAAATCATTCTTGTAGTCAGAAGCCACAAGTTAAATTCTGAATTCTTGCCTTCTGAGTTTTAGGGTAGAGAAACTGTTCTGTTTATACCACCAAAAATTATGCACGTTATATTAAACCACATTTATGTTCTTTCAATTAAATTTTATTAATTCAGTGATACCTATGATATTACAACACCACAAATCTTGGATCATTATGAGAATTTCTCCATGATGTCTGAGATAATTAATCATTTCTTTCTTAACACAATTCTTATTCCTCTGTACTGATCAATATTTTTCAAAACTAAACTGAAAATTTTAGGGTTTGGTGTGTAAACATTTCTAAAATATTTTTTCCTTGCTCTAAAGTTTTAATTAAATGGAAAAACATTGCAAAAAAATACATAGAATCATGCTTAAAAGAAAGATGAAGGAAAAAAATCTGAAAAACAATCAACTGGAAAATCACACTTTTATAGCTTTACAATAAAACAGTGTAGATTATCTTTTATCTTTGCCTGACTCCAGTACGGAGGCTTTTTGTTCACTCGTGTATTTATTTATTATATAACAATTAATTATTATTATTATATTAATAATAAGTATTTAAGAGTGATATAAAAATTAAATAATAAAATTGAATATCATATTATAATTATAAACTTCTTCTTCTATTTTTTTTTTTCATTTCAAAGTTCATGTGTTAAATATAGGGCAGGTACATTACCCTGTAGATTCTGCTAGCTTGTTTCAGAATTACAAGTAAAGACGAACACTACATGTAGTATTGTTGGCAAATATTATTTACTTTTTTGCTATTTATTTTTTAAGAACATGCTACAAAAGTAATTACTAGAATATAATATGTCATAGTGAAAAGCTGTCACAGTGGGTGTTATATGAATTCCAAATGGTCTTAATTTCCAAACCAGGTTCATAACTTCCCTTCTAATGATTAATATTAAGTTACCTTTCTACATGTAGCTGTCATAAAAAGGAATCTCAGGCACTTTACATTAGACACAGACAACTATTGCTCTATTTTGCCAGTATCATGAGGTTTGGTAATGGAAAAAAAAAAGGTGAAAATTAAAAAGGGAAGGAAGAATTTTAATGCAATATAAAGCAGTCTTAAAAGTTCAAATGACATTTTAGCTTATTTCAGATAAGGACAAGGTGTACATTAGAAGTTAATGGCAACTACTGGGGGAAGACAGCAAGGAACTGGGTAGGGGCTATATTCCAATTGGGGTAAAGTTACCATGTCTTTCAATTATAACAGTATAGTACACAATATTTTGAAAACGAGGAGGGGAATAAAGTTTGTTTCATTCTTGGCAAGTGGAAAGTTCTTCTGGCCGAAGCCAGGTCACTTGAAGTCATTTGAAAACTAAGTATATTGATGTATCCTGACAAAATTGCTGTGAAAAAGTCTTTTTTAGAGAGATTCTATAATTTTTATATGAATATTTCTAGTGCTTGAAAACAGATTTTGTCATGTACTCCATCTTCAAAACCAGTCTGCTTTAATAGAATCAGACAGTTGTGAATTATTTAGATGATGGTTTGACCTTCTTCTTCACTTTATAACTTTCTTGAACATGTTTAGCATTCAAAAACAATTCTCTTATGGATGTCAACATTTGAGACTTGATCCTACATGACCTACTTGTATACTTAATATCACTACTGAAAGTAGTCCATGGAGTAATCTTGTTTAAGTATTCAGCATTGTACAAATAAAATATTGTGTACAAGTCTTATGACCCGTTTTAAGAATGTGGAAATAGAGTTACCAATGGAGGATGACATAAACAATCATTTGGGAAATATAATCCTTGTGTTTAGAGGTCTGTGTTACTGAGTCCTGAAAGGGAACTCTGGATCATGTTAATTCTCTACTGTAACAGAAAATCAAAACTATAAAGAAATCAAAAATACGGAAAGAAACAATTTCAAAAATGGATCAACTCCATTTTAAAACTTGTTGTGTTTTACCTCAATCTTTCCTTGATAGGGTTGTTATGCTAATTTGCAGATCTTCTAGTGGTTAGAAAGCCACTAGAAAAGCTTGTTCTGGTTTCCATCTTAAGAGTGTGCAAGGCTGATTATATAATATTTTTCTTGCCCTACTTCTCCTGTTAGGTTAAGGAGTTCATCTCAGTCCCCCGAGTATGCACTTACACAGGAAAGGTTTTTTGCTATAGCTTCCTTTTTGATCTTGGAAGCTTTATAGTGCCAATGGTTGGAGATTTAAGTATGAAAAAATTGTCAAAATCAAATTCAGTATCTTAGAGACGTGATTGAATTTCAAAACAAATGGATTGGCAAAATTAATTTCTTCAAAAAGGTATACTTTTAAGCAGCTTTTTAGAGAAAATGTTTTGTTCCTTTGTGTAAGAGAAATGAGGCTGTCACTGGTCTATTTTGGTCTCAAGAGGTCTAAATGTATGTACAGTGTCTGGTTAGGATGGAGGTTATATTCCTCACAGCAACCTACATAGAGCTTAGATTTGTGATTATAACAGCATTGAAAACACACTTGTCCTTTGGATATTGCTGAGCAGTGCTTGCACATCATCAAGGTTTTTTCTTTTTCTTTTTTTTCTTCTTTTTTTTTAACCTTTTTCTCCTGCTTCACTGTACCCCTCTAGGCAGGCAGATCAGAAGCTGGGAGGAGACCCAAGCAGCTGACATTAAAGCCATCTGGTGTCATGTGAAAGGGGTAAGGATTCGCCCATTCCTTAGAGAGGGGAGATTTTCTTGACCCTCAGTAATTTATTTGTCTGTCAGTGCCCCAGGGAAGCCGAAACCTTTTATGTCCGACCGACCAGTCTGTCAGCGTTCCGTAAGGGGGACCCTTCATCAAACACATTCACAAGATTGGACTGTGATTTGACTGCCATTTTCGGAGGGCTAAGCATGGAGAACCCTCAAGCGGGTCTTCCCAACCTGTTATCCACTGCCAGCAACTGATAGCGCCTGTCAAGGACTCACTCTAACAGTTTACAGAATAACACTCTTTTATTGATACAAATTGTGACAGGTTAATAAGGTTTGTGGGTAGTCAATGATAGTGTCTGACTGCAAAAATATGCTTAAAGCAACCTATTACTACTATAAAGCAAGCACAAGCTCTAGTACTAATAACAGCAGTTAGCGCACATAGAATATGTTTCTTACCCAATAAGCGTCCCTATGGTTGAGGAAGACAGGTTCAGCCTGTTGACTGACCCCAGCAGTTTTGGTGGAGTCTTCCACAATTTTCCCCTATTCTCAACTTACTTTTATACTATTCCTTTAGGTTTAGGTGGAGCTCGAGTGACTTTAGTCATAATTACTTTTATCTGTGATTGATGAAAAATTCGCTTTGCTTCATATACTTAATGGAGTAGCTGTATCTTGGCATCTATCTCCTTTGGTTGGCAGGTACTGTACAATCTTAGAGCTACACAGTGTCTGAGACACTGGATCAGTAAAAGTATTAGTTTATTATTGGGCTGGAACCATCTTGTGTATGTGGGGCAGGAAATGTGCACAGAATTCACATGGCAGGGCTGGCTGCTGCATGGAGCCCACATGGAGTAGCTTTCAGTCAAAAGGGCAGCCTGGTGTCCACCCACGCCAAGCCCCCTGGAAACCCCTAACTCAGCCTCGGACTGTCTACACCACCCCTCACTCTGGCCTGGAGGGCACTGAGTGATCAGAGATCTGGAGGTCCCACCTGGGGGCAGGGTGGCCACGGTGGCCAAAGCACATAAATACAGCAGCAGCACAGGGGCTCCATCTTGCCTTTCTCTCCTGAGTCCTGCCAAGTTTGGTTTGTGGAGCCAAACTTCCATAGGATTCTTTGCTGGTAGCTATTTTTCTGTTAATATCGTCTCTTAATCTTTTTCTTCTTCTTCTCTAACATTACTCCTTTTTCTTCTATTAATCTCTTTCTTTCTTTACTCTTAATCTCTTTTGGGCAGCTTAAAACCAGTGGGTTGTATTCTACAAAGTTTTGTGGGTTGGTGTGTTCTGAGTCGGTGCTTTGTGGAATGCTCTACTTGGTTGTATGTTACCCCTTTTAAACTTTTGCCAAAATCCTTATTTTCTCCTAAATTAAAAGTGTCTCCTGAGAAAAGTGTGTAGCTTCTTCTCTTTAGGCTATGTCAAGGTATTTAGAACCAAAGGCTCTGCAAAAGGTCATTGGGTGAAAGTTTTGGAGTCTTGTGTATTTTTAAAGTAATACTCCCAGTTAAGCTTGTGACTTTGGGACTGGGATCTTACAAAAGTACCACGATGTTTCCTTCTCTGCAGGCATTTCTATGGAGGGAGACTGCGGCATCTCCACTCCACCCTGTGTTCCATCCCCCCAGCAGCTGCTTATCATTGTATCAGGAACCTTTGTGGGGCATGCCGACCGTGTTCCATCCAGGGAGCAACAGCTGCATTTTAGCCTGTAATTCTTAGTCTTCTTTAACTCTTAATCCTATCCATTGTCTCACACATGGTCCTGGGTAACTGGCTCCAGGTGGTCCTGCTTAAACAGTAAGGTTGGACCAGATGATCTCCAGAGTCCCCTTCCACCATCAACCGTTCTTTGATTCTGTGAAAATTCACTAAGCACATGAAAATTAAGTTAATTAAAGGAATCACAAAATCCAGAAAGTTCAGCAATAGAACAATGTAGCAGTAACAATATAAAGACTGATCACACTGAGATCAGTATCTGAAGAATGAGTTCTGCCTCTGTACCATTGTGTCCAATATATATTTTGCAGTAATACCCTGATGTAAGTTCAGTAGTATGATATGTACCATGGTTTGAAATACAAAATTTAAGAACAAATAGAAACAAAAATGAATGTGATTTTTGCTTTGTTACATATGGGTGATTTCAAAAACCTCATATTCTCCTAATGTTTACAGTGCTCATGGACCTGATCAAAAGCTTCCTTAAATTTCTCTCTCTCCCTTCCCCTAACTTGTGATTTATTTTCCTTTTTAGTATTCTGTACAAATTCACAGATCTTGCATCTTGTATCTTACCTGTTTCCTATAATTTTCTTTTGTCTTCATTTTTTCAGATTTTCTCAGTATGGGTAGTCCTTTCATTTTTCCACTTCCTTCTTTGCTTTTTGCGATTAAATACACAATATCTGTTTGTTAGGTAGCATTTTCACTGTTAAGTCCTTTCTAAAATTCACTTCAGTTGCAATAGACAAAAGAATAATAATGTTAGTTTTAAAACTGTTGCTTACATTCCTTCTCTAAACTTCTCAGTATGTCCTCCTGACATCTTTGTCTATAATATTTTAGGGTCTTTGGGGTACGGATTGCCATTGCTCATTCTGTACAGCTGTTAATGCTTTACAATTAAGGAGTAATATTAGTGCGAGGTCTGGTTTCCATTTTCAAGTAAGACACACCATCTAGAGAATATATATTAGTATGAGGACAGGGATTAGAGTTCTCATTTGCTATTGGCTAATGGCACTGTGGAGTGATTTGTAAACCTGATTATACCTACTGATTGATAATGGTTCATTTATTTCAAAGAGCACAGTGCCAAGACTAAAAGAAGCATCAGCCAACAAAAACATCGCTTCATCATGTAGATAACTCATATCCAATTTTTTTCACTTTCAGCTATATTAAAATATTTAAAAAATAAAGTCCTTGAACAAAGAACATCATGGTGCTGATTCAAGGCTCTATTTAGCTGAAAATTATTCATACCCAATAGAAATGACATTTTAGTTTTAGACTGCCAAAGTGAAGTTTATTAGTATGTCATTAATCATTGTCTTGGAGGTGACACCTGGGGAAAATGATTTAGTGGAGATTAGAGCACTCAAATGTAACACTGAAAATATCACATTTACTTCCAGCATCAATCAGTCAATGAAACACATATTAACAAAAAATGACATTTATGTACATTTAAATCTGCTCATAACAAAATGCACTGCTTTCTATTCAGGAACATTTTGTGGTTTTTTTCCTATTTTGTTTTGAGTTTATAGTTTATATAAAAGACTACTTTTATCAATGTATTAAATTTAAAATGTGTCATAAAACATATTTGAAAGAAGATGGAAATTGGAAAGTTGTGCCAAAGAGAACCATTTGTTGGAAAAACAAGGATTTAAAAAAGAAGTATTCACCTCTTCACATAGTCTGTAGGCATTGCCGCATAGTTAATAGTTAACTCCAAAAGTCTGAAATTCTGTTCACTTCCTTAGATTTTGCTGATTTTGTAATAATAATAATAATAATAAAACACGACCAACCAACTAACCAAGAAACAATTTAAAAAAAAAACACTCCCAAACAAAGACATTTAGAACATCTCACATTAAAGAGCTGGCATCAAAGCAATGGCATATTAATTCTTATTTTTCAAAGAGTAATAGCTTTTGCATAGCTCATTTAAGTCATGAGATTCAGACTAAACAATAAAATTACTCTTTCCTTTACTCTCTGCTTAACACTGGTCTGTATCGCACCTTTACCAGGCTCAGGGTGCCATAATCTTATGGTTTTTAACTTCTTTCCCTTTATTTCCCTGGGAAGTCATTGTTAAAACCAAAGATAGTGGAAAATCATGCTTTTCTAAAGAAGGTGTTATATTATTTTGACTAGAGGATAAGAAAGTCAGCTGTTAAACTCTAGGATTTTAAGCATGAAATATTGTCCTCATGCAAAAAAAAAAAAAAAAAATCTGTTACTAAGAAAAAATTAAGGCAACACAAATTAAAACTAAGCATATATGGTGTTCACATTTACAGATTTAAAAACAAACAAACAAAAAACCCCCAAACCCTAGAAGTATTAAATACTAAGTTTTATTTTAAATATTATTATTTTTATATTTATATAGAAAGTTGTTGTTATCTGATTCTTAGTGGAAAACTTGAAAAAAATCTCAGTGTTGTGCTCTCTTCTGAAAATGGATGACCTCATTTATTCTCCCCTCTTACACTAAGGTAGTGGGTTGACACATAATTTCTTGGCAATGTCAGAGAAGCATATCTATAAATAACAGTATATGGTAAATATTACAGAAGTGCACACTATTCCACAGTTACTATGACACAAACCTGATTTAAAGGCAGTGTGTTTTATGTATGTACGCAATACATTTAAGGACACTGAAAGCACACTTGTAAATAGAGAATTTTAAATACAATGCTCTTTCAGAGAGAAATGGATTGTTCAGTTTTAAAATGAGTGGCTACTATGGAATCTATGGAATAAACATGATTCAGACCTCTTGGCATGCAGAGGCAGTTCAAGAAAGTGAGAATAAATTTTTATCTATTACATCAATTTAGAAGTTACAGCCAAAAAATAACAGTACACATCTAGTTAGTCTAGTTGATAAAAATGAGCTCCCTGGAGCTCCCTGCAGTCGAGGTATATTTGCTTTGCTACACTTAACAATAAGAATTATCACCACACATCAGCAATCCACAAAAGGGAGGAGTGTGAATAACTAAAGCTACAAATCAAAAGTTTATTTGAGAAATAAATAGTTTTTCTTCTTGAAGATAGATCCTTATCATCCACACAACTACTTTTCCCCATGCTGGCAGCAGTGGTACTTTAAGAAATAAACATTTGTGCCTCAGTGAAGGCTCTGGGAGTATGAAATATCTAGATGAAAGACAATGAGAAAAAGTACTAGAAACTATTATAAAGGAAAATTAGTTACTTCAGAATTAAGTCATTGGCAGTAGAAGTGGTAACCTGAAGCCTAATCTGTTCTAAAGCAAATAATTCCTAAATGTGACTTTCATTCCTGGCTTTGAAATCACGTGTTTTCCTGGGCAGAGGCAACTCCTCACTGACGGTGCTGTTTCAGGGTCAGGTAAGAGGAGGGTGTTCTTTAGGGGACAGAGCCTGATTTAGTTACTTGTCTTTTTCAACCAAACATAGGCTTCCCTTACTGATGAACTATTTAGTCCTTCACCAGTCTAGGAAAGGCACAACTGCTTGCAAAAGTAGTGCCTTTTCCTTTATATAGCATTGAAGTCTTTCCATCAGTTCCAAAGAGCCCATCTTGGAAAACCAATCTTCACTGTTTTGTGCCTCGCTTTCCTCTTTGGCTTTATGAGAACTACAAAGTTTGTAAAGCAAAATGCTCTTAAATAAAGGTGCTTTGTGAACATACAGTAGGGATCAGAATGATATAAACTGATAAAGAAGCTCAGCAAACATATTTCTCCAAAGGTATGTAAAGAGTGGTAACAACAAGCCTCTTTGGGCTTATTGCTTTGATCTTTATAGTGGTGCAAAATGATTAATGAAAACCTCAGCACAAACAGAACAAAGCAAACAAACCCACACACCACTGCACCTAAGCCAACACAACAATACGCAGAAAAGTGCATGTGCTACTAGAACATAGAATTGACCCCTAATCAAATTAAAAGAATCAAGGGTATTTCAAGGTACTACAAGTATTAATATTTAACAGAACCCATTTTGCTTGAATTAAAGGTCAGGAATTCACTTATAGTACCATTATCACAAATGTGAAGTCTAGCATGGATGGAGAGACAAAATGTATCTGGCTGCTACAGGTTGCTACAGCAACCTGTAAAGGTTGAAAATGAGATTCAATGAAGTCAAAAGTCAGGAAGCTGAAGTTAGAACAGTCTCCTTTGTTCATTTTATATTATTTTATCAGATTGGGATATTCCTGGTATTTTAAACAGTTAAACTAAAGACATTTCATTTGTCTGTACGTGATTTTGTTACAGGACTATTAAGTGTTTAATACGTCAAAATGTATTTTGTTATACTGTAAGCTGAGGTAACTTGCTTGCTTTCTAAGTATTTATTAAAATATTAGTAAACCAGTAATAAACAGGTTCCATGGACTGTAACTACAAAATTAGATTTTCAGTGAATATTGGAGTTGAATCCTGATATGAAAAACAGAATATCTTGCCTTCAGGTTCTGTGAAGTTTTTTTATATTTAATAAAATTGTGACAGGGTGATAACATCATTTTGGTCATTAAAAAAAGTTCTCTTTTTACTTTCCTACAAAACCTGAGAAAAGATACTGACTCCTCTTTAAGTCTTAATACTTTTTGCACAACTCTTTTTTTCAAAAATAAAAAAAAGAAGGACCCTGAATTTTGTTTGCTGGGAACATCACCTCTCAATGACTGTCATCTTTCCAAGTGTAAGAGTTGCAAACACTTGTTTTGAAAAGCAACAATTCAGCAAAATATTGATTTATTATTGACTTCCTACGTACTCCTTAGCTTCTGCAATTTGTTAGTCATGGCTACTTTTAGCTACTCTCCTCATGGTTAGTATTACAGCATTAGAAGGTGCTTTGCTGATCCAAAAGCTCTACATTTATATGACTGGAAACATATGCAGCAGAAAATAACAGAAAGCCAGGTCTGGTAGAACTCTGTTATGTTATTATAAGTGGACATATCCGAAGACACTTCCAACGGAGATACTCTTTGTGCGAAATGTACTGAAATATGTAATCATTAGCTGTGTTGCAAGTAATAAGAAACGAGAACAAATCAAAACAGGAAAAGAGGGTCACACCAAGCTCAAGAGAGATTTAGGTATGACTGAACCAGACCAGCCTCTCAGGGATTATTCAACTCCTATGACAGTAGTGGTTTAATCATGTATTTGCTCACCAATATGGGAAGGTAATAACAGGTTCAGTTAATTTTCTGTAGTGTATTAATGTTTTTCTCTATTTTTTCAAAAAGTGAGTCACTCCACATCATATCTTTGTAATAAAAATTATGTGTATTAAAGTTACTGCTTTACCTTTTAGCTCTTCATGTCATCCTTGTGCAAGTAACCTTCACTTAAAAAGACCACTTTACTGCATAGTGAAACTCCTTGGGATAAAGATTTCTATTAAGAGTGAGTTTTTACAGGGGAAATTGTGGGCATTTTCACAGTGCAAATTTTGTCTCCTTTGCATTTCAGTTCTCAGTAACTCTAAATTCAAGCTAAAGCCTATAGATTTAGATCAGTAGAATTCACATAGGCTTTAAAAGAGTGTAAGAAGATTCAGAATTTTACCCACGTATCACCGTCTTTTATAAACTAAAGAACACAAGACAGAGTTTGAAAACAAAATAGGGATGTCTAAAAGTAGGTTTTTGTCCATGGTAGATCATTTGACTTCAGTGGAAATAATTTCCTTTTACTCACCATATGACTAGTCCTCCTGCTAGCTTCTTAGAGGGGACAAAAAAAAAAAAAAAGGAATAGGATCCTTGCAAGCTGGGGACAAACTGACTGAGGATTTTACAGAAACTAATTTATTTACTATAGCTCGCACTTTTTATTTTTCAAACATCTTAACCTCCACCAATTTTTTTAACTTGGCCAATTTTCTCTAGACTAAGTAACAATAGGGTATACTGAACAATAACATGAAAGAACACCTGTGCAGTAATGAGATAACAGATTTCCCAAATGAATATAGAAAAGGAATATGTTGCTTAACTAACCTCTTTACTTTTTTGAAAGAGGTAAGAAATTATGACAATGTTAACTGAGAGCATTTACTGAGATTTTCTTAGTCTTTTGGTAAATTGTAAGGATATATTTTTTTTCCTTTGACAGTCCGAGTGAAAGATACCAAGAGATAAAAAGATTTTTATTAAAAATATCATATAAAGATATTTTGGTATCAATGGGAAGTTGTACTGCCCACTTCCTACAGTCAAAACAGGGAGTGGTGCATAGATGGAAAGGATCTACCTAACACAGAATAGAAAATCACTGTGTCAAACCCTGTAGTTATATGTAAATTTCTTAGAAGTGAAAAACTTTTTGAGTTTTCTGATAATTCAGAACTCTAAATGAGTGGTTAATGAAGGCTGCAAACATCAAAAGGAGTTCAAGTAAATAAGATAACTGTATCATTGTCTTCACAGATTGTAAATGAAGTCTAATACTGAAGAACTTGAGGTATAACAAATACAATTTCAAAATCTAGTAAGCAGAAATTGAAGGCCTGCTCTGAAAGCAGTGAAACGTGCCTGTAAATCAAAATGGATGGCAAAGACTAAGCCTAGAAAGCGTAGAGAGTACAGCACAGAAATTGATGGAGAACATGCTTGTGTACAAAATAGTGAAAACCTTGACAGTTTTCTAGAACAAACAAAATGCTTATTAGAGAAGATAGGCAAGCACCAGTCCCAGTGCTGTATTATGGAGTTTATGCAATTTGTCGCTACCTAGATTAATTCAGAACAATTATGCAATATTGTTTTAAATTCCAGGAATCTACAATTAAATTGGACCTTGAAGATGGTAAGGGTTTTTGAAAATTTCAGCACTGATGCTTTTTTTAAAAAAACAGCAACATGGAATTGAAACAGGTAGGCCACTAAGTAATTGTGTTTTCTTCATTTTAATTGGTGGTCATGCAAAACCGGAAGGTTTGAAATGATGATGTCACATTATATTTTGCTACTTGTGTTCCCAGCTGCCAAGAACAGAATTATGAGGCCTCCCTTGCCAAAGATCCTTTGGTTGTCATAGAAATTGGGGATTTTATCAAGGGTGAATGCTTGTTCATTTTTCAAGTACTTCTAAAGAGGGGTTATCTCTTAAATTCTGGGTTTGAGAAAAGAAATTAACTCACTGTAGTAACTAGTACATCAAATGTGACATTGTGAATCTAGCTATTCATTATTTTTCCTGTTTCTTCTAGAGGAGTGAATTTCAAACTTTGAATAATAATGGATTGTTTAAAATAAACTGGGATGATTACTCAGTGAGAAATCATCTTCCACATGCCTGTGATCTTCTAGGTCAGTGTAAAAAGCAGAATCATTCTGTTAAAAAATCTATATGTGTATGTGTATGCACACATACTTATATATATATATATATGTATGCACAAGAATGTGTGTATCTGTGCACACATTTCTGTATATATATGTATATCTAATATAATTATATAAACATCTCATCTGTAACTACTCCTTGCCTTGCCTGGTTCTCTTTAAAGCTTTTGAAGGAAAGTTCCTGACAGGCAGCTGTGTAGATTGTTATGACCTCCTTACTGAAAGACTGAAAATGTTGTACCAATATTTCTGCAGTATGGGTCAGCAAAAGTCAGAAAGGGAATAGTTCTGAGAGGCCTTAGTCCTTCTAATAAACAGAAAAACACTGGCTTTAAGGGAATCATAAAAGAATTCTACATACTCTAATACATTCTAGAGCTGAACACCATGAGGCAATGCTATACTGACTTTGTGAGATGGGTAGAATACAAACCTCAGGGAGATCCATGGCACCACTACTAGAATGAACACAGAAATAGGGTGGTAATATAGTTGGGTGAACTTTTTGTAGAAAATACCTACCTTACTAGAGAAAGCAGAATGATTTTTTTTTATTTTATTTTTTTCTCTCGAGTGAAAATTTTCAGGATAAATTAAAACTTTATATAGAAAACAACAAGCACCAAAGAAAAATTTTGTGGGTTGATAATTTCCAGTTTGGATGTTTTGATTAAAAAGATATCACTGGCAAAACCAATAGAGAGCTGAAACATAATCCCTTCCTGAATCAGAATGGATTTAGTCCTTTAATGGAATTGAAATGTCTTCTGACTGCAAAGAATAGTTTTCTGCCGGAGCTCATCAACACAGAATGCCTTACTGAGATATTTAATCTTTCTGTTATCAAACATTAAAGAGGTCTCAACAAAAAAATTCAATCTTAATATCATCAAACATTTTTTAGTTACCCATTGATTTCCTGTCTTGTAAGAAGAGCTGGTTGAATAATGTATTTTTCATTGCAAAATTGGAAACATAAAAAATGATAACTTTGTACCAAACAAAATAACTTTGAAATGAAAGTAATATATTGTAGTCCAATAAAAAGTTTTTATATATCTATACATACATATATAAAGACAACGGGTTGGATAAGTTAAAATGACTTAAAATGTTATATAATAAATGCTATAGAAAGTTCAGTCTTTATAGTTTTGAATTATACTTTTTCTGAACACTTTGGTTTTTAAAATTTGAGGCTCAGATTAATCTCAACAATGTTGAAAGAGAAAGTAATTATTTGCTGTTGTTTCTAGCCTACATGAAGGCTTCAGTTTATATATTTCTATCCCAGGTATGATAAAGATTATTATGTGGTACAATGGCTAACTTTTTAATCCCAGAATATAGTTATGATCAACAATATCCTGTCTTTACTGTAAAGTTTCAATTTTAATATGGCCAAAAGGAATTGCACATTATTCCTGTAAACTACAAGGATTTGAAAGGGTTATTGTAGCAGGCGAGCTTGGTGTCTTATTCTCCATCTGCTATAGCAGATGCTCCATTCCAATGTGAATACGAAAGTCATTCTGAAAAAATTTTTGTAGTTGTAAGAAGCATTTAGAACATGAAAGGAAGGTGCTGCGTTTTTTGATGATGTGTATGTTATCATTACATATGTTACAACAATTGTAAAATGTTATAGATCATATTTAAGAACACAGTGCAAGTTAATTGTTGACAACTATATTATTAACACTATTTTTAGTGCACATTCTTCTATTCAGTCTCTAATATACTATCCTAGATTAAAATACTTTTTTTAATTAATTACTGTTAATTAATTAAATTACTGTTTTTATTTGTAACCTTGCAATAAGTCTGTTGTGCCACTTCAAATGTATTTGTGCTAAAATAACCACTCACAAACCTATTCTTAAGTTACTTCAGGAAATAGAGGGAGGGCGGATAGGGAACCTTTCCCTTACTAAACTGAATACAGAAGTCTAACAGTATAGAATATAAGAGATATGCAACCATATATATTTACTGGAATGAATAATAAGAGTCTAAAGGTTATTTTGATTGTACAATATTCAATAAAGACCTACTCATAATTCACACACATGTACATGTAGAACACTACACAATAATATTAGCTAAAACTTACCTAAAATTATCATAGAATCAGAGAATAGTCCAGCTTGAGAGATCTCAAAAGAACTGGTACAACTTTTGCTGAGAGACCTCACCTGTGCTACTGCACTCAGCTCTGAGATCCCCAGCACAGGAAGGACATTCACCTGTTAAAGTGAATTAAGAGGAGGGCCACGAAGCTGATTAAAGGGAGGAACACCTCTGCTAGGAGGAAAGGCTGAGAGAACTGGGATTGTTCAGCTGAAAAAGGGATGGCTTAGGGGTGACCTAATTGTGGCCTTCTGGTACCTGAAGGGAGCCTACAAGAAAGAAGGAGAGGGACTCTTTACAGGAGCGTGTAGTGACAGGACAAGGGGAATGGATTAAAACTGAAAGACAGTAGGTTTATGTTAGATATAAGGAAAAAAATTCTTTACTCTGAGGTTGGTGAGACACTGAAACAGGTTGCCTAGAGAAGTTGTGGATGTCCCATCCCTAGAAGTGTTCAAGGCCAGGCTGGATGGAGCTGTGAGCAATCTCATCTATTGGAAGATGTCCCCGCCCATGGCAGAGGATTTTTTAAGGACCTTTCCAACCCAAACCATTCTATGATTCTATGATTCTATCTAGTACCCTATGTAGTCGTGTCTGGAAAACCTCTAGTGATGAGGATCCTACCACATACCTGGGGAGGTTGTTTCTGTGAATGATTGTTCTTACTGCAAAACATTTATTTCTTATGCCAATATGAAACCTCTAACAGTGCAACTTGTATCTGTTTCTTCTTTTCTCCATATGGCTCCTTGTGAAGTTAGAGCCTCCATCCTTTTTGCAACTGCCCTTTAAGTACTGGAATACTGTGAACCTTTCCTTGTAGATCAGGTTCTCCAGCCCTTTAATAATCTTCATGATTCTCCTTTGGACCCTTTCCAGGTTGTCCACTTCCTTCTTGTGTTGTAGATACCAAAACTGGACACAGTACTCTGAGTGCTACCTGATCAGTCTCTCTCTGCTAGTAATGCCTCTGTGGATGCAACTCAAAGATCCAATTTGCCTTTGCTGATCACTCACATTCAGCTTGTTGCTGTCCACACTAGGGCCCCGAGGTCAGTTTTGCCATGGCTGTTCCCCAGCCACACAGATCCTATCCTGTAATGGCTGCCCACTTTTCCAATCTGTCCAACTCTCTCTGTAAGATGGCTCTCTCTTCTCACATGTTCTCATCACCAAGTGGTGACTTTGGTGTCATGAACAAACTTGGTGAGGATACTTTCACCAAGACTCACAGAATCACAGAATGTATAGGGTTGGAAGGGACCGCTGGAGGTCATCTAGTCCAATCCCTAGACCACATTATTCAGGATTGTGTCCAGATGGTTCTTCAGTATCTCCAGAGAGGAAGACTTCATAAACTCTCTGGGTAAACAGTTCCAAGGCTCAGTCACTCACATGGTAAAGAAGCAATTCCTCATATTCACGTGGAACTTCCTGTACATCTGTTTGCTGTTGCCTCATCATATTGCTCAGCACCACCAAGAGCCTGGCTCCTTCCTCTTTGACACCCTCCCTTCAGATACATATATACAGTGATAAGATCTCCTCTCAGTCTCATCTGGGCTAAACAGGACCAGATCCCTTAGCCTTTCCTCATAAGTGAGATGTTCCCATTCCCTCATCATCTTCATAGCCCTCTGCTGGACTTGCCCCAGGAGCTCCATGTCTCTCTTGTACAGGGGAGCCTCAAGATGGACCCAACACTCCAGATGCGCCTCACCAGGGCAGAGTAGAGGGGCAGGATCGCCTCCCTCTGGCACCTGCTAGCAATGCACTTCCTAATGCACCCTAGTGCATTGGCCCTCTTGGACGCAAGAGCACACTGCTGGCTCATGAACAGCTTGTAGTCCACAAGGATCCCCAGGTCCTTCTCCACAGAGCTGTTTTCTAGCAGGTCAGACGCAGCCTGTAGTGGTGCATGGGGTTATTCTTCCCCAAGTGCAGGACCTTGCGTTTGTCTTTGTTGAATTTAAAAATACTCCACTCTGTCCATTCCTCTAGCCTTTCAATCCCTTAATCCAGGTAATTTATGAAGATGGTGAGCAACATATGTCACTGAGGGACCCAACTCGTGACCAGTAACTACTCTTAGTAAAAACCTTTGACCACTAACCTTTTGAGTACAGTCTGTTAGTGAATTCCCGTTTTACAGACCACTTGTCCAATCTGTATCTTACCAGTTTGACAGGGAGAAAGCTATGAGAAACAGTGTTGAATACTTTGCTGAAGCCAGGTTGTATTGGGTCTGGCTGAGCTGGAGTTAATTTCCCCACAGTAGCCCTCACAGTGCTGTGCTTTGCACTAGCAACTAGAAGGATGTTGATAACACACTGGTGTTTTGGCTACTGCTGAGCACAACACCAACACTGTAACATTCCTTCCTTAGTTGAGGGCAAGATCCTGGGAGGGGACCCAAGTAGGCCAGCTGACCCAAACTGACCAAAGGGGTATTCCATACCATATGACACCAGCTCAAATATAAAAGCTAAGGCACAGGGCAGGAGGATGGGCATTCATTTTTTAATGGCTGCCTGCTGAGAAACTGTCACACGTACTGAAGCCCTGCTTCTCAGGAGTGGCCGACCATCGCTGCTCATGGGAAGCAGAGAATAAAACCTGCTATGCTTCGCTTCTGCATGTGCAAGCTTTGCTTTTTTTTTACTTTAAATAAAGTGTCTTATCTCAATTCACGAGTTGTTTTCTTTTTTTTTTTTTTTCCCCCACCTTACTCTCTCCCCTGTCCCTCTGGGACGGGGAGTGATAGAGTGGCTGGATAGACACCTGGCATCCAGCCAAGGTCAACCCACCACACAGGTAAATATTATCCACTGCTCTCCCCATGTTGACAGATGTTAGTTTTTTTGTAGAATGTGATCAGATTAGTCTGGCATGATTTACCCTGGGCAAATTTGATTTCTATGGGTTGTTGAAATTAATATAATTTTTGGCATCAATACACTCTGAACAGCAAACCTTTGGAAACAAAAACCAGAAAGGATTGAATATGCCTTTTTTACTACATTCTATTATCATTACTAAATTAAATCAAGAGAAAAAAATGAGAAAGAAGGAACTTGGGTTTGTCACATTTTTTTGGTACCTGTTTTCACTGATGGTTTCAGTGAAATTACAGTGTTTTAAAGACTTTGAAGAGTATGTGTTTTTCAAGTGACCAGTTCTGATACCGACTTCTTCTCAGTTGGGCTCTTATTCTGAGGGAATAACACATGCATCAGTCTACTGGCTATTTGGAAAGAGTAAAGTGTATCTCCCAAGAGTGCTGGCCTGACTCTACAGGTCTATAGGAACTTTCTTGTACTATTATTTCCAGCCCAGTCAGATTGACTGAGAATTTGCTGTGGACATGCCTAGGGCTTCACAGATTACATGGGCTAATAGCCAAGCATAGAAAATTCTAAACAAATATTAAAACAAATTCTAGAGAAATATCAATTTTTTACAAGCATCTGGACAAATTTTCCAGAGGGAAGAAAGCCAAAATACCTGTGAGTCACTATTATGATTCTGTGATTATCTCACAATTTTTGACTTGTACAAGTATAATTGGACAGTGTGACTTCATTAGTAAATACATAGAAGCAAAAGGAATAGACATTCATAGTTCTAGTAGAGCAAAAAAACTCATTTGAGGTCAACAACATATGTTCATAAACACATTTTTGCATCTTCTTTGATCTTGCAATGAGGTGCAGGTTCAGGTTCTTGTTGATATTGTGAAGAATAGTTTCTTTCACTGCTTTGGATATCTCAAAGGAGTTGTCATACGTATGTCTGTTGCCCTGCTCAGGCCATAATCAGTGTTATTCAATATTTTATCAGTTTACCTATGTTTATGTCATAAACTCAAAACCAGTACGAAAAGAAATCAGAATGATCAAGTTGTTTATAAAGCTGAATTACATGATTTTGTTATTAAGCCTTTAACCTCTCTACATTCCTTATGATGCTTCTTTCATATGCTGTATTTGAAATCTTATTTGTGAAATTCAGACAAGGGCCTGAGTTCTGCCTCAAGTACAGGCATGTTCTGGTATCATATCTGTGATGAACACTAACTTCTAACAGAAAAAGAAACTTGTAGTTCTGTGAATATGCAATAACCTTTACAGCAACAGCCCAGAGTTTTTTGTTAACATGGACTTCAGAGCTTGTCAGGCTTTACCGACTTGGACTACATGGGAGTTTCTTTAAGCTAAGTGACTGTTCTGTCATTTGCTTTATCTCGTGCTTTTTTTTATTCAGTGCCATGGTACAATGTTTATTGTTTTATGCACTTTTTGTAAATAATAGATAGCAATAACAAGCAGCTACACTGAGTAGAATGTACTGTTTAGGATCTTAGAATAAAAATGCTATATAGAGGTACCCAGGGGATTATGGCAAAGACCTTGAAACTGTGGGCACGAAATGTTACCAGACTCTTTAAAGTTTTAGACAAGTTACAAGTGGTTACACTACTGTTATTAAATAAAAACACTACTTGTAGTTGGATAAAACAATTTAAAGAATTATGAAGAACAGGTTCCTATTTTATGCTCAATATCATATACATCATCAAATTACAGAGCAAGGAGGAAAAAGCAGAGTATAGGGTATGGTAGAAAATGTAGGAAAATAATCCCAATTATACCCCAGAGAGGAGGAAATTCTCATTATCCACACCTACAGACCTTCCCTAAAGTACTTAGGAGGCTGATGACTCAATGCAACCTTGAGTTGCATTCCACTTCTGACACCAGAGGCGGGGGTTTGAGTTCTGATGGGGTCATTGACCGCAACTCTGTAGTTTCCATTTTTGGGGGTGGTGCTGCTCGTGGAGGTGGAGTTCTGGCACTGGCATCAGTATCAGTCCCGTCTCTGTTATCTTCTGACCTGTTTTGTTCTCCATCTGGTCGTAGGCTCAAAGTTTTGGGCACCGGTACCCATGACTTCCTTTTCACTACAGGGGCGAGAGGTATCTCAGGTGGTGTAGTCTGGGTTCCGCTTTCAGTGCATGTAGTAGAGGTGACATTGGTCTCAGGTGGTAGAGTTTGAGTTTCCGCCTCAGCCTTAGTCTTCCGAACATAGTCCACAGCAGCTCGATAGGCACTCGCCAGGCCCCAGTACAAAGCAAAAAACTGCATATTTGGGTCCTCGTAAGAATAACACCCTTCTGCCAGACGACATGCCACCTCATCAGGATCAAACACCTGCTCTGGTGTGAAATCCCAACTAATGGGAGGTGTCACACGCCCTACCAATTTACCAAAGTTGACCCAGATTCCTTGCCATCCAGGAACTGGTTTTCTCAAGGCCCTTCCCAAAGTTCCAGCAAATCCCTTTGAGTTTTGGCATTTCCTGCAACAAGAAAAGCAGTACCGCACCACCTTTCCAATGTTAAACACCACTTCCATGGCTTTTAGGAATAGTATAACTGTTGTCAAACAATTTATGTAAGGACTGGGGCCAATTTTGATTCCAGGGACCTCAGCCACTAGGCCTTTGATGTCATAATTAAGGAAAGGCAGATATTGGTAGAAGCCTTTTGGGTTAGTTCTCACTGGATACCCAGCAGCATATATAAAAACGGCCAAAATAACCAAGAAAATGAATAAAAAGGCCATGTTTATATATTTTTCTTTCTTTGTTCCCAAACAAAGCTATATTTATATAAACAATAGGTTCCTGGCAACTCTCCCGGTAGTGTTCCCAAACAATGGGCAGTGTTTGCACCAACTTGGCTCCCTTCCCAGACTTGTTCCAAAACAACCGTGGCAAAACCAAAACAAACCGAGATAACTGGAGATAAACCGGGTGGAAACACCAGATAAGGTGATATGTTTTGAAGCTGGCTCCCTGCCAAGTCTCCAAACCTTACCACCAGAAGTCCCGCCCCCCCCCAAACCTCAGGGAGAAAAGGGAGAAAAAAACCAACTAACTAAGAAAACCCGAAACGAGAGAGACAGCTAAAGTGATATATATAAATATATTTACACTTATGTTACAATTGAAATATATATATATTTTAAAATATATACAATTTCACAAGGGAAGGGGAAGGGGGAAGGTGGTAAGGTTTGGAGACTCGGCAGGGAGCCAGCTTCAAACCATATCACCCAGTCAGAGGCCATCAGTCCTGGGACCCAGTGGAGCAGTGGAAAGGCACAGAAAGCACATAAAATGGTTTAATGTGATGTTATCTGGAAGCTTTATTTTTTAGTAGTATTTTTCTTTTATTTCACGTAATAATTAAATCTGGGCTGAAAAGAATTCTTTGATCAGACTGCTTCAGTTAGACTGGCAATCAATTCTTGCATTTCTATATAAGGTGTATTCCTTTAACCTACGTAAAATACCCATGTTTAAGACCAACAAATGATGAGGATTTAGGCAAGTTGAGATGTCTGAATACAAAAAGAACAAAGAACCACAGAGATTCTGACTAAAAGTCTCTGATAATTCTACATACCTCAGTACCTTCCAAAGAGTAACAGAACACTTCCCAATAGATTAAATTATCTAACAACTTCTCTTCATGCTTACTCCACTGTATATAAGGCATGAATGCTGTCTGGCATTATTGTTGAGACCATTAACATTATATACAGCACAATATTAAAAACCCAAATGTGAACAACAAATGCTATTATAAGGTCATGAAGGTCAGAATTTTTACACATCTTAGACTAGTTGTTTTGCATTATCTTTATCATTATAATTCAGTGCAACATTGCGACAAATTCAAGAATTACTGAAGTGTTCAGAGAGTTTAACTAATTATTTATTCCTATTGCCTTCACTGCATTTCTAGTTCATTCTTTCACACAATGTTTGCAGTTTCATTCAGAAAACTGAAAAACTGGAAAATAAATTAGGAGGATATAAACTATTTTCTTTTTAATTGGCCCATGATGTTATAATTTAATGGCAACATGTACTATCTGTTTGAATAATACAGCCTGTTGGAATTATGTGTGTAGGACAAAGAACTACATACACTCTGAAAGAAAACCCTAAATTGGTGAGGAATGTTGGAGCCAGTGTTCATCCTAATACTGACAGCAATATAGACAACTGATTCTCTCTTCACAAAAGAGTTGCACTCAGCTGCTCAAAATGAATTAATTTTATTGTTCCTAAATCAAGCCAACATGCCCAAAGTCAATTATATGTCTTTTGAAACTTTTCAATGAAACCATTTTAAGACCCAGTAGAGTAGCATCATGATTATTAATGATGTTTTTCCTATTTACATGTAAAAAAAAGAAATAAATTATTTGTAATGTCAGAGAACAGAGACTTAAAAAGTAAACCACTACAGAAAATAATGTTTTTTATAGTTTTATGAAAATGACCAAAGATGATAAATCAGTTATGATTACAAACTCTAGTGATTTGCACTAATGATTTCTTATTTTGTTGGGGGTTTTTTTTCAGTAAATTTTAGTGGTCATAAAAATGAATTGATCTTACTTAAGCAAGCTAATAATTAATACAAACAGACTGGTGCTTAGCAGTAAATCCTTCTTTCAAAACATAGTCAAAGCTCTGATAGGAATATGTTGCCTCTTGTTTCCCCCTCCATGTTTTTTCATAAATTTTTTGGCAATACTACAAGAAATTTGTGGAAGTTTAGGAAATTTCAATGTAAGGTTTAAGATTTTTTTTGTTGATATCATAGAATCATTGGATCACTGAATTGTGTATTAACCACTGGTCAACAGACATGAAGAGGTGTCATTGCTAATGAATACTACTGCCAAGCTTTGCCTGCCATACTCTGTTCAAGGACTAGAATAACAGACATTTACAACTGATGATTTTTGAAATGGAGTGAAGTGTAACTACAGTGTGCTAGCTAAATGTCCTGTTCAGGTTCTAACTTTCCTGTAAAGACCAATGATTAGTAGGACTGCCCTGCAAATTAGGTCATCTAAGCACTCTCATGTAGGTTTTGGAAGCAGAATGTATGGTCCTTAGAAGGAAAGAGAGGTCTAGATATTTCTAATATTCCTCCTCTGATGTATTATGAATTATATATACCCTACAAGGAAGTTACCTCATGTATACTGATTCTTAAAACTCAAAAAATAACAAAATATTTCATAGTTTATGCAGCTTGTGAATACCCGCTGATGCCCAGTCTGCAGTTCTACTTTACAATACTCCTACAAATGAAAGAATCATAGTGAAATTCCCTCTCTGGGGAGGGGAGATAATCTTCCCTAATAGAAAATTTAAAAACAGTATCTGAAAGTTATGTCTTTTGGGAGGATCACAAACTCCTTTTTTCGTCTTTTTGGTGCAATCACCAAGCATATGAAGTTTAACAAGGGCAAGTGCTGGATTCTGAACCTGGTACAGGGCAACCCTGGTTGTGTGTGTAGACTGGGGAACAAGAGGCTGGAGAGCAGCACTGTAGAAAGGAACCTGGGGGACCTGGTCAATGGCAAGTTGAATTTGAATCAGCAGTGCCCTGGCAGCCAGGGGGGCCAACCATGTTCTGGGGGGCATCAGGCAAAGCATCACCAGCTGGTCGAGGGAGGGGATTGTCCCACTCTGCTCTACACTACTGTGGCCTCACCCTTCAGTTGGACTAGATGATCATGATGGGCCTCTTCCAACTCAGCATATTCCATGATTCTATTGTTAAACCACATGCCAGTATAAATGCCTTAAAATAGACTTAATAGTTAGTGGGTTTGATTTTATTAATTTTTTTTCTCATAATGGTACAGATTCAGGTTATTTTCCTTTACATGATGGTTACCAGGTTTTCTAAATCCAATATGTATTTATTAGACTGTCTGGACCTTAATCCTTGTCTATAAAGAGCAGGGACTTCTGATTATTTTTCTATTTTTCTGGCAATCTGCTTTTGTGCTCCTCGTACTCTCAGTTTCTGAATACAACAGTCCCTTTTGATGTTTTTGATGTAGTTTCAAAAAAAAATAAAAGAAGGAAATTGAGGATATCAAACTATGCAGCACAATATTTTGAAGCTTAATAAAGAAACCAAAATCTACTAAGAGGTCATTCAAGCTATAATAGTTTTTATCTGAGTTAGAAATATTTCTCTTTCCTTTCTTTCAACTTTGATATTATTTTAGGCTGTGTTGTTTGCCTTAAAACAGAAATCAAACACAGATTTCCTGGATACTCAAATGCTTTGTGAAATAAAATTGTATGCCTATTTGATGGGGAAAGTGAAAATGTCAAAAGCAAAAGAACTGTTCTCTCTTGCAGAGAGAATATTATGTCTTAATACATAAATTGTCATTGTTTATGATGAAAATACCCAAGAAGTAATGTAAAAGAAATTTTAAATGGAACCAAGATTTTAAAAATTAAATCCAGGGATCTATTCAATAGTGGTTAAAATTGGCAAAGGTATTTCTTGTACTTGTTCTACCCTCTCTCTGTGATGTTGTTAGCATGAAGTGAGGGATATGGTATTGTCATATTCTAGACTTTTGATGTCTTCCATCTTCTTCACAGGTGCTAGTTTGGGTTTTTACTAACTCCACAGTCCACAAAACTGACACTGCAATAGCTGTTCTTTCATGTATTTCAGAGGCTCACTTTTCCTTACATGTCAATATTTAGGGTGCAAAAGGAAAACAACATCATTCCCTAAATGCATGGATATACACCTGTATGCAGTGCGTGGAGAGTCGTCTAGGATTTAGCATTCCGAGCATGTACAGTGAACACCTAGGACTAGCAAATACTGTAAAGTTTCTTGTCCAAAAAGTTGCTCCATGGACTTGCCCTGAAACAGTGAGAGGTTACAGCAAATAAGTCTTATTTATCTTTCTTAAACCTTAGAAAGTCTTCCTTTGTCGAACTGAGTGCTTCAGCACTGTGGTTGTACTCGTGTGTTGGTCACTATATATGCATAGGTTCACAGTGTTGTTTTGGACTACTTCAGTCCAAAATTTCAAACTGATAAAACTCTGCTTAGCAGTCAATTGCGTGACCCATAGGAAAATAAATTGATTTTTGCTTTTGAGCTGGAACTTCTCTCTGTACTTGTACTCTTGCCTCTGATTCACTATGAAATATAAAATATATGAGTAATTAAATAAAATTGACATAGTTGAAAAGCAAGCTTTTCAAAGCAAAACCATGCAATAATATTATACCTCAATATTTATTGTTGGTAATTTTCTCTTTTACTTGCAAAATGCATGAGGTAGAAGGGATATGACAGCTCTCTACTCAACTGGGTGATAGTATAGCACTGTATAAGTGAGTGATTGTAATGAAGTTGACATGCAGAAAAAAAAAGAAACAGTTTGGTGACTTTACAACCTGTCAGCTTGGACAGTCAGACCTTAAAAGGTAGGCAGATTTTAGTTCCTATATATATATGTACACACAAAAATTACTATTATTTAAAAAAAATGCTTTTTTAATGGGAATAGCACTGAATTCTGAAAGCAGGAAATAAATCCCTGCAGTCCCCCCTGAAACTGCCACATTCATTTATAGATTTTTTTTCATAGATTTCTGAATTTCTCAAATGTCTGTCATCCCTTCTACACAGGGAACTGGAACACCAAAATCAAAGCTTTTGATATCCCTCTGTAAATTCACCCTGTAGGCCCAATTCTTCCTTTCTACATTTCCATTTCCTTTTTTTTTACCCCAGATGTGGAGTACTGCAGTAGAAAAAACATTGTTGTTCATAAATATATGGGAGGTGTGTGTATGTGGTGGGGGATGAGGTAAAGCTCCATGTTCAGGCCTTTGAAAATATTAAATTATATTCATTTTGTGACATGAGTTCCTAGTTTTAGCAAATTTGGCACTTAAATACAATGGTTGCATTGGTTCCCTGTTGCAAGTATTGTTATAATCAGCTCTGGGCTGATGAGAGAGAAGGGCATTATTTGACTCCTATTTCTAAACTTAAGGCTTTCATAGAAGCAGTTTTCCTCTGACTTTTGAACTCTGGGATTCAGGGAGCCAAAGAGATTCAGTGGTGCTGGGACAAGCTTAATAACACACGTTTTTCACTTCTGTGGTTCAGTGACATGATACAAGAAGGCAAGACATCAGGGCTGTAATCACCACTGTTTTATGACAACCTGACAAATGCTTGAAATTGCGGTAAACAGGACACATCTTCAACTGGCATATGACAGGGTCTTTCCATTAAAGTTTACATGATAGTGCTCATTTATACAAACTGATAATAAGCCAAAACATGCATTTGTTTGGGTTTTTTTTCTTGTCAAGTACAAGAATTTACAAAGAACCTGAAAAAAAAAAAAATGATCTCTTTGTGTGAGCAGGAAAGGAAAAGCAGACATTTTGACTTATTTTATATCTTGGTTAACACTTGAGTGGATATGAGTTTTTAAACGTAGAGCTGCATATGTACATTTCTAGGCCATGAACTTACATACACATAGCACAGGTATTATTCTTGGGGCTGTCCTGTACAGGGCCAGGAGTTGAACTGCAACGATCCTTGTGGGTTCCTTCCAACTCAGCATATTCTGTGATTCACACATAGGTTGTAGACTTTGCCAGCACAAAACGCATTGAGCACAAACAGAATACAATTGGCATTAGATGTGGGTTTTTTTAGGGATAAGTAAAGCCAGGTTTATTCTACATTATTCTGCATTTCTTGGGAAGCAAGGTTTATTCAACCTCATTTTAAAATTACTAAATCCAATGTTTCAGAGAGAAAATAGAAGCCATGCTTAAATTATGAGAAGCATATTAAAAGGTTTTTAATATAGATTCATCAACAGGTGACTGTGTGTTAGGATGTTTAGAATAATAAAGAGAGTCTCTGATTTTTATGCGATGAACTATTGAGTACTGTGTTCAGCTCTGGGGCCCAGTATAAGGAAGACATGGACTTGTTCGAGCAGGAACGTCTCCTCTTTGAGGAAAGACTGAGATTGTTGGGGTTGTTTAGCTTACAAAACTGGGAGACCTTGTAGCATCCTTCAGTATTTAAAGGCGGCCTACAGGAAAGATAGAAAGATTTGTCATCAGGGAGTGTTCTGATAGGCTGAGGGGTATTGATTTTAAATTGAAAGATCCTAGATGTACATTACACATTATGAAAAACTTTACTGTAGCTACAGGTCAGTCAGTCTCACCTCAGTGCCTGGGAAAATCATGGAGCAATTCCTTCTGGAAACTGTGTTAAGGCACATGGAAAATAATGAAGTGACTGGAGACAGTCAACATGGCTTCACTAAAGGCAAAACATGCCTGGCAAATTCGGTGGTCTTCTACAATGCGGTTATAGTAGTGGTGGGTGAGGGAAGGGCAACAGTCTTGTGGAAAGCATCTGACACTGTCCTGCCTGACATCCTCATATCTAAACAGAGAGACATGGATTTGATGGATGGACCACTTGGTGGATAATTCATCAGCTGTACAGCCACAGACAAAGGGTAGCAGTTATCAGCTCAATGTCCAAGTGGAAAGCAGTGATGAGTGGCATTACTCAGGGGTCAGTACTGGGACCAGCACTGTTTAACATCTTAGTTGTCAACACAGGCAATGGCACTGAGTACACCCTCAGCAAATTTGGCAATGACACCAAGCTATGTGGTGCAGTCAACGTGTTGGAGGGAAGGAATGCCATCCAGAGGGACATGGTCAGGCTTGAGAAGTGGGTCTGTGTAAACCTCATGAAGTTCAACAAGACCAAGTGTAAGGTCCTGCACCTGGGTTGGGACAATCCCAAGCACAAATACAGGTTTGGTGGAAAATGGATTGAGACTAGTCCTGGGGAGAAAGACTTCAGGATATTTGTAGATGAAAATCTCAGCATGACTCAGCAATGTGCACTTGCCTACCACATCCTGGGCTGCATCAAAAGAGACATGACCAGCAATTCAAGGGAGGTGATTCCCTCTATTCTGCTCTTAGTTTACCTCCTGTTATTGCTTAACTTGCCTTTTATTCTAAGGATTTTTTCTCTGTGTCCTGGCTTCCAGTGGATTAGCTTTCTATCTGTAGTTTTTGTACAAATGTCTGTTTTACAGTTGTGGGTTTGTTGTTTGAGTTTTTTTCTTTTTTTTTCTGTTCATTTTGAGCATTAACTGGTTTGATTCAAAGATGCTAGCTGGGCTGGAGCTTGTTCCTGTTGCTTAATGGGATCGTAATTTTTTACCCACATGATCTCCCAGTCTTGAGGTTGGATTTATTCTTTCCTTTGTAACCACATCCATCATATGATTTTTTGTTCTTTTCATGGCTGACTGGATAGAACTGACCAATTAATTGTGACTTATTAAATCACCCAAGGTCTAAAGATATTTCTACTTAGATTTGCAGTCTGACAGAGTTGAACCTGTAAGAGCAACTAGTCAGTGCATGGTTTTGGAAAATTTTACTGTGCCTTTTCAGGAGAATTGAACACATTTGTGGTTAAATATATTTATGTAAATTATTAATAAGCAACACATTGGAAAGAGTTCTACTGCCATAAGTGGTTCTACAAAGAGTCTGAAAAGATGCATCATAAGCCAATTCCTTGTGTACACTTCCACCAGTACCAATCCTGTGAACACTGGCAGATCACCTTTCAGGTAAAAAAATTATAAAAATGATAATACATTGTAACATTTTTCCTAATATCTGAGTGCATTTTGTGACATCTACTACTAGATGACAAGGTCCAGATGACCTCTTGGACCCTACCCGTACAAATTTGCTTGTGAACTTTATCTTTTCTCAGTTTTCCATCTATGCAGAGCAATACAATGATAGCAAATCAAAACCATCTTTTAAGTTCCGACACGGATTTGAGATTTGACAAATTGTATTGTAATTATGATTACTAGTACTTGTTGTACTAAAAAGTTTCAGTTTCCAAGCCTTTAAAATAATTATATATCTAATTATATGGATTTAAATCTAAGGTGCTTTTGTCTCATTAATGGTTGCCTGGTTAATGACACATTATATAATATTGTATAAACTTCTGGGAAGGTTTGTCACGTTAAAGGCCTTAAGAATGATAGATATATTCAGACCTTTCTTCTTTCATTTTTAAGAAATGTTTTTAAAAAATTGTAAAGTGGGATTTTTTAAAGGTGTTTAAAGGGGAATTTTACTACACTTTACAAGGGAACAGAGAACAAGAGTTAATCATAATTTGTTCTGAGACTGGAACGATGCAGCTGTATCATGCTTGCTCTCTTTAGGCTACTTAGCTTTGTGGAAATGTAAAGGTAATTTTTTTCTGATGTCATACTGCTCTCATGCAGCCTTGCATTTTGGAATTTCCAGTTCAACATGCTGCTCAATGCATTGTTACATATTGTATCCTGCAGCCATGTCAACCCTCTTTGCAACATACCCTTTAATAAGGTGAAAAACTAGCTGAGAATACACTATTTTCAAAGAAACTATCCCTAAGACTGTAGTCACTTCTAAAATTTGTCACTCCATTGATACATGTTCTTGTTAATTAATGCATAAATATTCCCTGTGTTACTAAGATACCTATATCTGATATTTAGGCATTGAGGAGCTCTGAAAAACACTGCTCAACTATCAACTAACCCTTAATTTGTACCATTTGCCATCAGCAATTTTTCTAGGTACCTGACGCTATTGGGTTTGCTTGGAGTTCTGAGTTATAACTAACTTGCTCATCTTTGTGTATCTGCATTGCTTTTAGAAGACTGACCATTTGTAGGTTGAAGAGCAGGACACCAAGGTGCCTTTGTAGTTTTAGCTGTGGGAATTTCTGAGACAGATATTTTTTTTTCCTTTTTCCCCCTTTTCCTGCAGTTGAAGGAGCTGTCAACATACAATATTTTCTATACTTTTCTTTATGATATATCATCACAGAACTGATATGATAATACTATTGTTTATGTAAATATATAATTTCATTTATAAATGAAAACAAATACACTTGAAACAGTGATCAGGGACGAATTTCATCATATTAGCATGGCATTGGCTTGTTCCTCTGTGTGGTCTTGACTTTATTAGTCAATATTTGTCATTTTTGCTCAGTAGTGTATATGTTCCACCTGTCTTGGTCTCTTTTTGGTGCTTGTTCTTTAATTTGTATTAGTTTGGTGTGACATACAATTGCAAGTTAATTTTAATTATAGGAAGAGAATAATCTAATTCAAATTAATAGATCATACGATGGTTTTAAATTTATCTTCTCTGTCACACACAGATGTTCCTTCCACTGCAGAGGTTACTAAATAAAACTTTTGAAAAATTATTCCTTCTTCTACAACCAGAGTTTAAACACAATGCACCATTTTCTGGCAGCCTGTGGATTAGACATGTTCTCAGACAGATTGGTTTGTAAAAAAAATGAAAACCAAAAGTCATCTCCAGAATTTTATGCTGCCCATCTGCTCCCATGTTCTGCTTTTTGTTTGCTTCTTCCCTATCTTATAACACCCAGTTTGTAAGGTACTCTACATCCCTTGCGTTTTCTAGAACATGTCTTCATGTGAATTTGTCCTGGAATTTTATCTTAGACTGCATTTTAAAATTGAATAAATAATAAAAAAATTAAGGAACATATGCAGGCTTCTTGCAAATACTTAAAAAAATTACTCTGATTATTTGTTTGTATTGCATGACAGAAAAAGACCATTTTTTGCAGTCTGGGATGTCACATTTGACAAACAAAAGTCGTAATCTAACATTCCTATCACTTAAAGTTGACAGTTGTTAGTAGTTAATAGTTGTCTCTTCATGTAACAATATTTTAACAAATCTTTAATCTCAATGAATGTAAGCTTCTAATTTGGTTATACTATTAGATCTTAATAGAGGAAATCTTTTAAACCAAGATTATGAACCTATGATAGTGGTTCACTAAAATTTATCAGCTTCTGAAGATTAAGGAAGTCTACTGACTTTTCCTTATTTGAAATTTTTTTAGAGGAATTAAAGTTCAAGGACTAAAGGTATAACTTGTTATTGTGGAAGCATTGTCTTTTGTTCAATATCAGAAATAGGTTGTGATCTCTAAAGATCTTTTTTCAAATCTGAAACACTGATGTGGTGAAATAGAAATACAAAACATCTGTTCTTAATGCAATTTACTGTCACATATTTCTCTCTTAGACTGGCTGGATATGTTCCTGCAAAGCAAAGGATTTTACTAGTTCTAAGTATGTAATTAGAAACTTGATTAAACAAATGAGCTACAAGATACTATTTTTAGTCTTTTCTAATTTAATTCATAGGACTAATAAACACAATGATAAACCTAAGTTAATTTTTTTGTGTCTGAGATCTCTTTTTATATATTCCAAAATGTATAACTCAAAGCTAATAAAATGTTATACTCAGGAAAGAAATCTCTGACTGGGATAATACTTTAATTTTTACCATAGAAGGAACTAATTTATGTGTCCCTATTTGCCTGCCTACTGTTACTTTTATGGTAGAAAGTAACGTTTCTGATTTTTCTGATGCACCAATATATCTAATACTATACTTGTGACTGAGAACAGTTTTTGCTGAAAAGCCTAAGAGGAACCACAATGTGTTTCTTCACATACTTTTGAGCTGTATGTATTACACTTACTAACTTTGAAAGAGAAAGTGTAAGCATGACACTTTTGGTGAGTCAGATTTTCAATACAAGTTTCTGAAGCCTGTTTACTAATTCATTGGCTGGGGAGTCTTGCTTCTTAGATGCTGAAATGATTCTGAAAAACATTTCCAGCATGTCAAATTACCTTATTTTCAGATAACAGTATCCATACAATTAATACACATAATGCACTGTCTTACCTCCAGATGTGTAAATTGTTTTGGAAGCAATTAGGGAATTTTTTTCAGTTCAGACATGAAAAATGCCACCAGTCCATTGATTAAAATTTTACATGCTATTTATTCATGTACTTTCTCACTCACTGAACAATTTATTTAAAGTGTTTTTTAACTGTCTTGAAAAGATTTAGTATGAAGTTTAGACTACAGGAATTGTGAAGGCAAAAAAGCCTCTAAAAGCTTGTATTGTTCTAGCAGCCCCTCATAATGATGCTTATAGTCATGAAGATGAAAATAAAATTCTGCAGAGGGATCATTTCAATTTTAATATCTAAAATGTAAAAGTTGAGCCAGTCCTCCATCTGCTCTTTTATCTGTTGAGTCTAATATTAATCTTGAATTTGAACTAATGTTAAAAAACAAGTTCTGAACATTATATAATTAAATCAAACAATTGTGCTGCTTTTGTTTTAAAAGGAAGAAAGGGATAAGTGTCATGTGCTAATTGCCAGAAAATTAAAATCAAAAGGAATTGAAAATTTTCTAGAGTGTATACTGCAGTGTAAGTGTTCATTGTTATGTAAGGAAAATGTTCTTGAATCTGTCTATGGAGTATGTTGAAAGGCCAAAAAAACTGAGTAGGTTCTAATAAAGGTTTTTGGTCATTCTTTCTAACAGAAAACAAAAGAAACAAAGAAAAAAGGGCAACTATTAGACTGGTATATAAGAAGACAGATTAAATATGTTTCTTCAATTTAACACTTACTTCATCCTGTGAATTCAGATGAAGATGATTAGTTTTGGGGTTTTTTTGTTTCTAAGAAAGGCTTTCACTGTAAGTTAGTGAACTTGAGTAAGAAATAGCCCAAACTATTTTTCTCATGATAAAATGAGTCTTCTGCATGATTTTCAGTAGTATATATTTTTCAGGTGATCATAGTACTTAGAACAGTTAATGTATCTCGGGACTCTGTTTTTTTATGTGGGCTACCAACAGGTAAAAAAACCCTCAAACAAACTCCCTTAAACTCAGCTAAAAGATGGGTCTAGACAGACAGGCGGAAGAGTACAAGGAAAAAATAAGACAACAGTCTGAGTAGAAATAACCTTAAAATTCTCATAACTATAATGTTTTATTTCCTAATGAACTGTTTAAATAAAAGTTTTTAAGAACAATTTGCAAGAAAACAGTGAATTAACTCTTTCAGAATGGAAGAAACATTCTGGGTGAAAAAGATAGGCACCTAAAAACAACAAATGGAATAATCATTGATGAGAGATAAGAGGTTTTGCTCTGTTAAGAGTCTTAAATATAAATAAATTAGTTATACTGCAAGATCAGCAAATACTATTTTGAAATATTTTCTTAGAAGTCTACCAAAGGAAATGGGATATTTCATTCTGATGCCCTAAGACCCTTTTAGGGTTTTTTTGACTTTGCTAATTTTTATAAACTTTATATGTAATTATAGTAGAAGTAGATTTTAGAAGTAGCTATATTGTATTCCTCACCCTTTAGCACCCTTCAGTTTACACATTCCTCAACCCTCCTACCCCATTCCATGCTCCCTATATCAATCCTACCCCTGAATTCAGTAGAAATGTTTAGTCTCTTGTCAAGGCAAGGCCTATGCTGTTTAGAGAATGCTCACATCTTGGCCTGAACAACAGAACAGAGTCAAGGACTGGGTGACTGTGTACCCTTTGTGCTCTGAAGATGGTGATGAAGAGAGGGTCTTGAAACGCACTCCAGACTTAATTCCCAGGGGGTGGACCCGGGGTGGACCAGAGCAAAGGCTACAGGATGGAAACACTTGGGATTGGACAGACAGTATTATAAAATGTAACATCTCAGGCACAGCCGGCACACGTCTTGTAACATCTATGCCTTGGCACAAATTAAACCCTTTTCTTATCTCACCCTCAATTAACTGCTCCTGAGTTTTTTTCTTAGCATCAACTGAGCTGGCATCAATTCCCAGATGAAACTGAAGTTGACAGTGGGTTGGATTTTCCATCTAAAGTGCTGGGCTTCCATGATGAAATCCTGACTCTTTTCAAGTTAGTGGCTAGATAAGAAGAGATAAGGTATGAGGTAGTGTTTTACTTATTTTCTTTAATCTCTTCATACCAGGTTCATGGACAATAAAAAGAGCAACATACAAATGCAAAAGAAACTACTCAATTGACAACAAAAATAAGATAAAGAGCACTATTTTGCAAAGAGTTAACATGGGAAAAAAATAAATGGCAATTTTTGTGCCTTTGATAAAATCTTTTCTTTACTAACGAAACTGATAAATGTGGAGTACTGAAGACAGTTAAAAATTAGCCTAAGTATTTTAGACAGATGGTTATCTGCAAGTCACATTGATTTCCCTGAGAAACCGAGTGATCAGTTTTTGTAAAAATTTGTCCCACGTGGCTAAGAATCTAAATATAGGTCTGGCTTTAGGCTGAGTTTCAAAATATTTGTCTAAGTCCTTTTTCATTTTGTTTTCTGCATTAAGCAAACTTTGAACGAATGGGCAGATACTCTAAGTGACATTTTGAAGAGGCGACTGCTGAATCACATTAACTCAAAATAGCTATCCAGGTCTAGTTTCCTCATAGGTATTTCCAGAATAGTGTCCTGTCTGCCTTGAAAAGTGAATCTAAATTAATGAACAAACTACTGAGCTTGGAGCTATCGTCTTTTAAATATGATTTGTCAGTCTTTGTCCCAGAACTCAGAGAAATTTTAATTGTAGATGCAGAGTGCAGTTACACTTCTGACACATATTTGTGCATCTCTACTTGACCTCAATCTGACATTGAATTTACATAGGTGAAGAAAGTATTGTGTATCTGATAACAACTATAGTAAAAAAGATACCAGGGTATGCTACACAACTATGAAGGAAGCAAGTATAAACAGAGAGGAGTTGAATCTGCTGCACAGCTGGTGGGAAGTGATGAATTTATTTCTTGAAGCAGAATAGGCATGGTGTCACTCTAGCATATTCCTGGTGACTTTGAGATTCAGAGTGCCAATACAAGTTTTAGGGCTAATTTAGCTTCTAAAATAACTTTTCTTGAATTTAGATGTTTCAGAGGGTATCTGAAATGGGGTTCCTATTTTTGGTGAAAATAAATTCTAGATTAATTTATTCATAGGTCTCTGGACAGAGTGTCACTGCAAACATGCACCTCAAATAGGTAATTCGGTAGTGAGTAGATGTTTACATGTATAACCAGAAGAAGCAGCTATCAATACTGATGAAAAACATAGTTTTGCTCTTACTCTTAAGCAAAGTTGATTAGATAATAAGTAGATATTTTCATTGTGGATAGTTGGTACATCCTGTAGTTATGGAAAGTTTGAATTCTGGGAAATTTGAACATTAGTTCCAGATGTCAAAGAAGAGTCTGTTCTCCTTATTATAAGCAGTAAATCAAAAAAAAAATAATTTTGGATGTGTTGTTATATTTCTAGAAGAAAGTCGATTGGTAAAATTTTATTCTCTAGTGAATATGCTGGAGGCATACCATCTTCTTCAGACAGTTTTCTGGGTTTCTGTATAACAAAGTATTTTTTATTGCTATGACTAAACTAGATGAAAAGAAATTGAAACTCTGCCAATCTTTGAAAAATAACAGTTACTAAAATGAAAAGAATTGCTGTGAAACACACAGAATCTGTTCTAGGAAATCTACTAAGGGTTTAATTTGGGAGGTAACTACTATATTTTCACCAGTAGAGAATGATAAAATTTTTCAACTCCCAATTCTAGGAAATTACTTTTCTGTTCTTCTTATCCTCATGCTATCTCACCCGTGTCTTTTTATGTGATAGGCAAAGTTATGCAAGCTTAGAGAAGCAAGAAAATGCTCTTAACCAGGGGAGAGGAGTAGTAGCAAGTAGCATAGCAGTGTTTATGACTTGAAAGAAAGATTAAACACTGAAGCGTAGGAAGAAGTGAGTAAGATGTTTACAGTGAAAGAAAAAGTGCAAACCCTCGAGGTATTGAAGATAAGTATATGACTTTCCTTCATTTTGGTTCTAGAAATTTTGAATTTTACGGGGCAGTGAAATCTGGTAAAAGAAAAGGGCTTCAGGAAAGTTTTAAGCCTATTTTAAATGGAGATATTTTTCAGGCCATTTAGTCTCATTCATATTTTTAGAAAACATGTAATGAATCATTCTAATTATATTTAAAATATGGATGAATAACTTCCCCTGTAAACTGTATGTATTTTTTATTCTTCATATGTTTGATCATCGCAAAAGAAATTTATATTTACATTGTTCATTTCCAGTTTGCTTTAATTCAGCATATCTGAGTTTGTACATTTTATCAAAAGAAGCAGCATTAAAAATTCTCCCTTATATGACCTGGTCCCTTTCACAATTCATAAAAATGTTTCATAGTTAATTTTTCTCACTTCTAATATTGATGTCCTTCTAATATTTTGTTAACACTGTTAATTTAAACACTGCATTTCTCTCCTCTGTGTATTTTTTACCATTTCACATCCAGTAAATACCTCGTAATGTCATTTTGTGCTGGTTTTGGCTGGGGTAGAGTTAATTTTCTTCACAGTGGCTGGTATGGGGCTGTGTTTTGGATTTGTGCTGAACGCAGGGTTTATAATACAGAGATGTTTTTTTGTTTTTACTGAGCAGTGTTTGCACAAAGCTGAGACCTTTCCTGCTTTTTGTACTGCCACAAGGAAGTAAGGGGTACGTGGGAGGCTGGGAGGAGACACAGTCAGGACAGGTGACCCAAACTGAACAAAGGAATATTCTGTACCATATGACATCATGCTCATAATACAAAGTTGGGGGAAGAAGGAGGAAGGGGGGGACATCTGGAGCGATGCCATTTGTCTTCCCAAGTAATCATTACACGTGATGGGGCCCTGCTCTCCTGGAGATGGCTGAACACCTGCCTGCCCATGGGAAGAAGTGAATTAATTCCTTGCTTTGTGCATGGCTTTTGCTTTCTTTGTTAAACTGTCCTTATCTCAACCCACAAGTTTTCTATCTTTTACAATTCCGATGTACCAGTCCTGCTCTGTGGGGCTTGCTTACTGGCTAGGGTTAAAACATGACTCCTTTTTTTTTTTTTTATGCCAAAGAGTATGGATCTTGCTTAGTTGCAATCCATAAAAAATGTCCTAAGTCAGACTGCTGGCCTATCTAACCCAATATTCTGTCTCTAAGATTGACAAAGGAAATTATATTTAGGGAAGGACAATAGATATTATGATACTGCTTTTTCATAGAAAAAAGCCTTTCAAATGGGAGCAATTTACACTTGCAGTCACTTTTATTATGGTCTACTTGTCATGAAATGGTACTAGTGTTTATGAAAATCAGGTATATTGTCCAGTGGCATAAGTGTAATTTCACGTTTCCATAAAGTGTCTTCTGGACTCAAGTCTCTTGTATCATTCTCTTCACAGCAGTTCAAATAATAAAATTTGTTCTTCAGATTCTTTCATGAATGAAAAGAGAAAGATGACTCATGCTTCTTTCAGTGGGGCACTTCAAACAATTTTAATTTAAAAAAATTGGAATTCCAGGATTACAAAATACATGTTTATGCTGGCTTTTTTATTTTTTTTTAACCGAAGGAAAATTAGATGGCTTACAGAAGAAAAACACAGCCAAACTCTTAAAGACAGTTTTATTCTCCTCAAGAAACATCAAGAGAAGGAATTAACAACAAAACAATGAAGTAAAAATCAAGAACTATCAGGAATTAATTAAGACTAATACTTAGCCCAAAATAGGCATAGATGTAGCACTGACTCAGAGACCAAGAAGCAGAAAAAATCCTTGCTATGTCTGTTGAAAGAAGGTAGATCAACACGATTTTCTAATGACTTTCTGTCATCTTTAACACAGAAGTGGGAAACTGTAGTATTTAAATAGAATAAGAAAAGTTTCTTTCCTTCTTTTTTGCCTCTTGTAACATTTTTCTTTTCCTAACAATATGAAATCTATTCAGAGCTTTCTTTCAGTTGCACTAATTATTTAGCCATCATCAACTATTGTTCACAAGTTGTTGAAAGCAGCAGGGAGACACTAAAACAGATACTGTGATTACTTTCTAAAATTGCTGGTGTCTAGGCAGTTCAACAGTCATTACCATGTAAGGTCTCTTAGTGAGGAGATGTAAAGAAGTTTGGGCTTGGAAAATATAGGTTGAAGAGTATAATTTACCTCTAAAACACCTCTCAAAAACCTTACCCTTCAAGGTGCTTAGCACCTCCCAAGAGACTAACAACTTCTATTGAAATAATCCTCATTTAAGATTGAGTACTTCTGAGAATGCATTCGGAGTTATCCAGGAGCAATGCCTTGTTTCAGAGTTGGTTATTTTGCAAAATCCATTTGATGGTTTTATTTTTGCTCCTGTAGTTTGCAAATATTTTTTTTTTCAAACAGTTTTAGTGTGCAGGACAACGCATTTATATTGAGGAAACATTTCTCATTCCAGTGGAAGTGGTCATTCTAACTTAATAATTAACATGGTTGCAGACCACCTAAATTTTCAAAAATATATTAGGACCTTAATCTGAACAATGTCCTATTTTCTAAAATACTAAGCCCGGAGTAAGCACCCAGACTGTCAGCAATGACTGGTGGCACACATGATGAGGTGGATCAAAACAGAATTGATTTCAATATCTGGCTTCTAAGATTCTCAAGATATATTTTGAAAAGCAAGGCAAGAAGTTATAAACAATTCCTTTCAGAATTGTAGGGTTTTTTTCTCTCCATAAAAGAAATATAACAATAAAAGCCAATAAAGAATTTTCCAGATTTATCATTCATTTTGTCCCACTATAAATCTTGAATATTTTGGTAATATTTCTTCTACAGTTATTTTGTTCAATATATGGTACAAGACTACAGTATGGAATGCAGTAGAAGCAATTTCCCCACAGAAATTTCACTTCTGAAAGACAAGACATGTGCGCATGCCTGGAACTTTATTTTTTCCAGCTGAGTGACAGAAATAACTACTACCTACTACTATAGCAGGATGTATTTTAATCCTCAATATAAGAATAGTCTCTCTGGGGAATTTTCTTTGATGTGTTTTTATTTTCTCAGTCTTGTACTGCCATGTTAGTAGTAGTAATTATTCTGTTGCCAAAACCAGATTACCAATCTTTCAGTAAGTATAGCTGGGTACCTCAGAGAATTAGTTTTCAATTTTTATTTTTTTTTCAGAGTTTCTGGAGATCTGTAAATTATGTTTAGGCAGTGTGTAAACCTTAAATAAACAAAGTAAATCAACTCTCAGTAAGCTTTCTTTAGCTCTATGGTTATGGTATACCAATATTGGGAATTCACTGTCTCACATCAGGAGTTGGAAACAACTCTGTAGTTTATTTATGCTAAATTGTAATAGTTAATAATGAATAATACACTTTCAGAAAACAAGACAATCTTGAATATAGTTCTGTTAACCAGAATAAGACTGCAAGTGTACACTGATTTGATTGTTAGTTTATTATTTGTGTATTTTTGCACATAGAAAAGAAGAAAACTGTTGAATATGCACAGGAGGAACAGATATTCAAAGAGATTGAAATTTTGTGCTAAAAAACCTGACTATTTTTAAAGAGTGCTAGCTTTAAAATATATTTAAAAGCATTTTCTCAATAACTTCATTCTGAATGCAATTTTTTAAAGAATTTTTTTCCTTCTATGTCACAACAGACACGTTTTCTCTGACCTTAAGTTTTTTGATTGCTGCAAACAAACTATTTGCCAGAAGAAGCTTGTTGTGTTTTTTCTATTAACCTGAGTTGAAGAAACTGACTAGAGAGAGAGTTTTAGTTTTCAGGTTGAATGGTGACTTTGATATAAATATAAAATGACTAGAAGCAATATCCTCTAGTGATTTTCAGCATCACTTGATATATATTTTTCTTGACTTCTCATCTTATCAGAATGTTGTACAGAAAAGTATTTTTCTATAAATAATTTTTTAAAAATTAAATGTCTGACTGACAAATCAAAAAGTTAATTCCCAGCTTCAAGCATATCGGTAATTGCTTATGACCTTGATGATTTGAGGTTTTCAGTACACATCAGAATAATATGAGAGAAATTTAAATAATTTAAATAATTGTATGGTATGTGTTGGTCACTGAATTTTGAGTGTAAGGTACACTTCTTGATTTGCATATTTTTAAACACAGATAATATATTTCTTCATATATAAAATATATTCATCCCTTTTGTAGTGATTGTGGGTGTAGAAACTCAACCACTAGGTTCCAAGAATGGTGCTTAGAATCACAGAATGTTCTCAGTTGGAAGAGACCTTTGAAGGTCATCTAGTCCAATGCTCTCTACCCTATGCAGGGACATCTTCAACTAGATCAGGTTTCTCAGAGCCAACCTGGTCTTGAGGGTTAGGGTTAGGGTTTCCAGTGGTGGAAAATCTACCACCTCTCTGGGCAACTGTTCCAATGTTTCACCATCCTCATGGTGAAAAACTTCTTGTTTATCTCCAATCTAAATTTAGCATCTTTCAGTTTAAAACCATTATTACATGTCCTCTTGCAGCAGGCCTTTCTAAAAAGTCTGTCCCCACCTTTCTTATAAGCCCCCTTTAAGAAATAGGGAAGCCTTCTCTTCTCCAGGCTGAACAACCTCTCAGCCTTTCCTCATAAGCAAAGTTCTCCACCCCTCTAACCATTTTAAGGTCCTCCTCTAGACCTGTTCTAACAGGTCCAGGTTTTTCTTGCACTGAGGACCCCAGAACTGGGCACAGTACTCCAGGTTAAGTTTCACAAGAGTGGAGTAGAGGGGCAGAATCACCTCCCTCAACCTGCTGGCCATAGTTCTTTTGACGCAGCCCAGGATGCCAATTTCTGGGCTGTAGGAGCACATCATCAACCCATATCCAGCTTTTCATCCACCAGCACTCTCAAGTGTTTCTTGGCAAGGCTACTCTCAATTCCTTCAATACCAGTGGTTTCTCCAACCCACTTGCAGGACCTTGCACTTGACTTTATTGAACCTTATGAGATTCCTATGGGCCCACTTCTCAAGATTTTCCAGGTTCCATTGGAGGGTATCCCATCCTATAGGTGTGTCAACTGCACCACTCAGATTGATGTCACCTGCAAATTTGCTAAGAAGTACTCGATCCCTTTGTTTATGTCATAATGAAGATATTAAGCAGTACTGGCCCCAGTACAGACCCTTGCCACAGTCATCTTAATCTGAACTTTTTTGACCATTACCCTCTGAATGCAATCATCCAACCAATTTCTTACCCACCACCCAGTGCATCCATCAAGTCTCTATTTCTCCAATTTAGAGAAAAGGATGTTATGGGCAGGTGTGTCAGAGGCCTCACAGAAATCCAGATGAATGACTTCTCTGGTTCTTCCCCTGTGAACCAATGTAGGCACTCTATCCCAGACGGCCACTAGGTTTGTCAGGCAGGACTTGCCCTTGGTAAAGCCATGCTGACTGTCTCGAGTCACCCTTTGTCCTCCATGTCATTTAGCATAGTTTCTAGGAGGATCTATTCCATTATCTTTGCAGGTACAGATATGAAGTTGATAGGTCAGTAGTCCTCCTTTCTACCATTTTTAAAAATAGGTAAAATGTTTCTCTTTTTGCAGTCAGTCAGGACTTCCTCTGACTACTATGACTTTTCAAATATCATGGACAGTGGCTTGGCAACAACATCTACCAATTCCCTCAGGACGCTGAGATGCATTTAGTTTCATCCTGTAGACTTCTGTATGTTCCGGTTCCTCATGTGGTCACAAAACTGATCTTCCTTGAAAGGTATGGGAAGAGAGGTTTCTGATGAAGACTGAGGCAAAACAAAATAGTTGTTGAGTATCTCAGCCTGCTTCTCACCTTTTTGTCAGTCATGTTCATAGAGAGGTGCACATCCTTTGACCTTTCTTTTCTGGCTGACCTCCCACTAGAAGACCTTATTATTATTTGTGTCCCTTGACAAGTTCACCTACCGCTGTGCCTTGGCAATCCTGACCCTCGCCCTATGCAACTGGGCAATGTTCCTGTAGTCTTCCTAGGATATCTGTCCCTCTTTCCACTGTCTATGCAAGTCCTTCTTGCTCTTTATTTTACCAGTAGATCTCCACTTAGCCATGCTGGTCTCTTGCTGTCATTTCCTGATCTGTTATACCTGGGGATTGAGAGATCTTGAGCTCTATGGAAAGTATCCTTAAAGATCTGCCAGTTCTATTCTCCCTTATTCCTCAGCGCAGATTCCAGGGTGTCCTACTGACTAACTCCATGAAGATCTGGAAGTTTGCTTTCCAAAGGGTCAGAGTGCCGAGTTTATTCTTCACCTGACGCATATCCTTCAGGTCTGTGAACACCGCTAGTGCATGATCACTGCGGATTCATTCTTTGTACTTTTCCTCAGAGCATAGGAAGGAGGGAACTGGCAAGTTAAGAGAAATAAACCAACTCTTGTTCCTCCTCTTCCATGAAGGCTATCTCTGTACCACAAGGCTTTACTTTTAGACAAACCGTGTGAATGCTTCAGCTAGGACCAAGGATTTCCACATGACTTTTGGACTCCCATCAATGTTGTCATTGCAAAGGACAAAAGAACCAAAGAGAACTGGAGACTGTAGATTCCTGAGAAAGATTTTCAAATAGGAGAGGCAATCAAGCAAAAAATTAGGCTCTTATGATACATTTTATGATTCACATTTCACTTGCTAATTCATTTACCAAAAAAAAAGCTGTGTTCTTAATCTGATTACATAATGATTGTAAAAACCAAATTACTTGAATAACATTTTGCATCACAAACTATGCATGAAGAAAAAAAAGTACAATTTTCATGGTGTTGAATATTCAGAAAATAAAATCATGCTGTCAGTTCAAATAAGGAGGAAACATGTTTTAGGCAAAAATACAGAGGACATAGTGATGCGGTAAAGGCTATAGAAATAATACATTAGTGACACTGGTGAAGTAAAATCAGCAACAGCTTAGTCACAGTCATCTTAATCTGAAACTTTGCTGTACTTTTTCAGTATGAATAAAATTTTCTTAATAAATTCATTTGAAAACACAAATCCACAATCAAGGAATATTTATGTAATAGCAAAGTTAATAGACCAATTTATTTTTAAGGGACAAAGAATATAATGTAGTGTTTAAATTTTATTTTATATATACAGCATCTTTTTTACATCCTTGAATCTATGATTTTTACAGTTAAGATGTGAGATTAACCTCTTCTTATTACAGAATCACAGAACAGATAAGGTTTAAAGAGACCACAGTGGGTCATCGGGTCCAACCTCCCTACTCAAGCAGGGTCATCCCAGAGCATATTGCACAAGAATCCCTTCCCTGCAGGACCTGTTCCCATGGGATTCTTCCAAGAAGATCCCTGAAGAAGCTAAAGTTAGCTCTCCTGAAGTTTATAGTTGTAGTCTTACTTGCTGCCCTGATTCCTCTTTGACCAATACTGAACTCCACAATCTCATGGTCACTACAACCAAGACCACCCCAAATCTTCACAACCCTTCAACAAGGCTTTCTCCGTTTGTTAGTATGAGGTCAAGTGCACACCATTCCACCGTGGGATCCTCAATTACCCATGAGAGGAATTTGTCATCAATGCTTTCCAGGAACCTCCTGGACTCTTTGTACTTTGTTGTGTTACTTCTCCAGCAGACGTCTGGGTTGAACCAGTGCCTCTGATTTTAAGGCTACTTCAAACTACCTATCCAGTTCCTTCTCCTGATCAGGTGGTATGTAGCAAACACCCACAGAGTGTCAACCTTACTAGTCTACCCTTTTATTCCAACCCATTAGCTCTCAACTTGCTCATCATCCACTCCAAGACAGAGCTTGATACATTCCTCATATACAGGGCAACTGCACCACTGCACCTTCCCGGTCGGTCTCTTCATAACAACTTCCAGTCACAGAGGCTATCCGACTGTGTGTCCATAATTGCAGTGAGGCCAAAATCCTGTGACTGCACACAGATCTCCAGTTCCTCCTCTTTATTCCCCATACTGCATGTGGTGGTGTACAGGCGCTTTGTAGCAGTAATTGACTGTGTTAATATCCCAGTAGGGGTACAAAGGGATGCCCCATAGTCCTGTCTTATGGCTACATTTTTGGCTGTTTGCGCTTTCTTGATTTATTCCCTCTTAAATCTCCTTTTGCTACTAAGCTAATAGCTATATTTCTCCCTTCTCACACCTTATCTCTGTCTAGCCTGACCTTGTCCCCATTCCCCTTCAAACCTAGTTTAAAGCTCTCCCAATGAACCCTCATAACTAGTGCATGATCAGTTCATTCTCCAGCTCTGTTCTTTATTACTGTACATAGTTCAGGAAGAGATTCATTACTTCAAAAATTACAGACAATGAACAAGGATATAAGGCCTTTTTACAGAATATGTTTTAGCAAAAACTTCTACATTCCAATTTAGATCATTCCATATGTACTAGAACAAATTATTCTATAACGTTTAAAGATTAGAACACCCCAAATTGCATATTCATCGCTTCTATACTGGGCTTTTAGCTGTTAATGTATTAGTTTTTCGGCATAGATTGACTTACTAAGCAAATGAAAAATGTTTTTTGCATAAGGCATTGGTCTCTGTTGGAATCAAGGAGTTATTATTGCATCGTGTAAACACAAATAAACATCTGTTTCTTTTGTCCTCGTACAAGTAATTAACGCAAAATCAGGAAGTACATTTCTCACAGGAAGAATTCTTGCAACCTTCTTACAAATGAGACTTTCATTCTGACATTGCAGACAGTTGTTTTTTTAAATTCCAGATAGAAAAACCTTGCACCAAAAAAGACATCAAAGTATCTTCAGAACAAAATGCACAATAATAAGTTCCCTTAGATTGTATATTATTGTCTTATCATAATTTATCAAAATATTATTGCACATTGAAAGAGACTTTTCTAGATGCTACCACTTATATTTTTAGAAATTCTCCAAAATATTTTTGCAATTACAGAGCTTAATCAGAGTACCACTAAGGTTGATCTTTCTCTCTTGTTCCCATTTTTACTGTTCTTCTCTAGATGAGTGATTAATTCAGAGATGTTCAGCACCTCTTGTGAAATGCCTGGCTTTTTCACCCAGAAGTAGAACCTGTGCTTAACGTGGTGAAATGCCTATTGCAGGATGAGAGAGAGAAGGAGAGCAAGCGAGAGGAGAAGAGAGAGAGAATGATAGCTGTATTTTACTACAGCTATGGGTGTCCATGTTTCCTTTTAATTCACTTTTTAAATTATGTCTCACATAGTTTGTTTATTATAGCTAGATGGATTTTGGAAAATGTAACCTACACAGCACCTAGTGAAGCAAATGAAAGAAAAATCCATTGGCTTCAAGAAATTTTGGACTGGGAAATAGAGAATGACATTATGTATTAGGCAGGTGTTCCTAATACCAGTCTGAAATGAAGACGTGGCACAGGCAGTGAACTTATATGGTATAATGTGTGTATGGAAGGCAGGCAGGAATCAAGGAGGCAAAAAGTTACTTATCAATTAAGAATATTATAAATAAGCCAGCCGATAACATCTTCTCTTCCTGAGGAAAGGTATTCTCTTCAGTACCCTTCTCAAAAACTGGAGCTGAGACGTTTCAGTATGTGTTGCGTAAAGGGTAAGATTGATTTACCAGTCTCAGTCCCAAACACAACAGAAAGGCTGGAGGAGTGGGATGGTTGAACAGCTCTTCACTGCTGGTACTAGTGAAAAAATGGGGCTCTCCATTAAGCCCACCTTCTACTCCTATTCATCTGTTCTCTCCCCTCTTCCCAATGCACAGACACAACTCGAAAGAAGTTGCTGCCTTGTCTTCTACGAGGTCACAGACAGCTCTTACTTACACAATGTGTTGAAGTATTGAAACAGATTAATAAGATTTTAGAGGTATAACTGACCTGAAAATTAGTATTTTGAAAAACTTCTGTCTTAGTAAGCAGTCCAATAATTCACCTCTTTCTTGTAACTTCAAAAAAAAAAAAAGAAAAAAAAGGGGGGGTTAGAAACAAGCAGCTAACTGCAGCAAAGCACAGATAACCTTGCAGTTTTTAACAATTACTTCAAGTCTTTCTTTAAATAAGTGATGTTGTCTTATAATGTAAACCAACTTGAGAGTATTTGTAACAGTTTTTATAATTTACAATTAGTAAAACTTTAATGATAAACATTAAGATTTACTTCTTCCTTGTTGTTTAATAACAAATTTACATTTTTGTTCTTTATTATTAATTTAGAAATCTCCACACACAGAAGGCACTCAGAAGGCGAATATTCCTCGAGGAGGATATTCGGGGCTGAACCCCCATACAGGTTCCCAGAGTTATCACAGCTGGAATAGATAACTTTAGGCCCCCAAGATGAAAGACTCTTGGGTCATCCACTCATTCATATACCCCATAGCCTTAAGCTATATAAGGGGTATATGCCGTGGAACAGTCTCCTGCAATAACCAAGGGCTAGCCTAGTTGATCAGGAGGCGTCAGTAGCCGGGGGTGAGGCCTCTCTAACAGGCTCGGGGTGAGCACCCACGCAACCTTGGGTAGAGTCACCCAAACAGACTCAAATAAAATTTAGTTTGGAGATTTCTCTTTTTATAATACGAACACAAATTTTAAAATTACCTGATTTCCCAAGTTCAATAAAAATCGTCTTACTCACTTTCTCATTTTTATATCAACTTTTACCTCAGGTTCAACTAAAAAATGTTCATTCTTAAATCCCATTAAAATTATAAATGTTGTCTTTGTTATAATAGGAAAGGGTGAGATGTCGGGTTTGGAAGTTGTTAACTCGTCTACCATTGGTTTCTGTGTTGCCATAGTTATTATACTGTCTTCTTGCATTGGCTAGCCAAATGGCCAATCCCTTTGGCCCAGCAGCCCTTATAAGCTGCAGGAAATTTGAATAAATGCTCTTCTTCGCTTCTGGACTCTTGCGTGCTGCGTGGTCTCTTGTCTCCTGGTTTAAGTACCTCTACTACCTGTCCCTGCCATGAGGGACGGGCGGCGGGGGGGTGACTCCAGCCCTGAAAACCTTCTCAGAGTGGCCGGCAGTGACCCCCCAGAAACCCCACAAACTGCAACAGATCTCTGCTCCACTGTGGTCCTCCATGGGCTGCAGGGGCACAACTGCCTCATCATGGTCTGCACCACGAGATGCAGGGGAATTTCTGCTCCGGTGCCTGGAGCAGCTCCTCCCCCCTCTTCTCCACTGGCCTTGACATCTGAAAAATTGTTTGGTTCACATATTGTCCCTCCTCTTCTCTGTTATTTCCTCCTTCTTGACTGGGTTATCCCAGAAGAACTACCACTGTCACTGATGGGTTTGGCCTTGACCAGTGGCAGAGAAGCCAGCTGACACAGGATCTGTTGGATATGAGGAAACCTTCTGGTATCATCTCACAGAAGCCACCCCTGCAGGCCCCTGCTACAAAAATTTGCCACACAAACCCAATATGTGGGGACAAACATTTGCAGATTACGAATGATGAACAGGATGACAGTCGCTTTCGGAGTGGTATGAAAATGTAAAATGTTTATGGAGGGAAACTTTATGCAGGCAGTTTTAGCCATTCTGGTCTTCAGGAATGATCATTTATCTAATCCATCAAAGCAATTGATGCAACTGAGAATTATTTTTTATTTTAAGTAAAAACCTGTAATGAAAAATGAGAAAAAAACAATCAAACTGTGGTTAAACACTAAATTATTATGGTGAAAATAATAAGTAATTACGGTAAAAACAGTTGATCAGATCCACATCGTCATCTTTCTCAAGTACAGAAACTTATGCAAAATCAATCATAAACTTATGATTGTGTACATTCAATAAGTGTGAAGTATTTTGATATTTATCATTGTAAATATTACACCTTATTGTGAGTTCTCATAATTTTTTTTTAGTATTCCCAGTAGAGGAAAAAAAGTTTACATTGATGTATTAACTCATTTCCAGCTCAAAAAATGCTCAGATGAACAGTCATATTTTGCAATATGTATCTGAGTAGAGTTTGTAAATTGTGACTATTTCTGTCAATGTATGAAAAACTTGTGTAGTAGAATACTGATGGTTTTGAACAGAAAATCCAGTCTTTGTTCACTTTGTGCTTCAAACTGCAGCGCAGGTCAGTCAAGCACAGAGATTCTGGTTTTTGTTTTGCTTGACCAGCTCACAGAAGCTTTTGTGGAAGAGAAGAGCATTTTTCATAGCAGGAGTTATAAATAGAATATTTTTGGTTAGAAGGGCTGTAGCACTAGCACAGGTTAGAAAAAAGATGATGACCTAGAAAAAATATGATGACCTAGAAGCATTCTGTTACTCTAAGAAGAATTTAGCACTACTGAAACGGCCCTCACTTCAACCCAAATAATTACTTGAATAATCACTCTAATTCTAATTATTCCATGTAGAACATTGTATTACAATTTTTATCTGAACAGCTAACTTCTAAATTCAGAATGGAAATTTGAAAGTCTTGTAAAAATTTTGAGTTTCTCTAACAAAATGAAGCAATAGTAGATATGGGAATTGTGTCAGTTAATTTTAGTATAATGTCAGCTATAATGCTTATTCTCTGCTGTTATTATCTAGGTTTCAGCTTTAGATTAAAGGTCAGTGAACACTGTTAGAAAAGTGAAGTCTTATTTATTAAAAAAAATTGCATAAATGAAAGTAGCTGTAACTAGTCTTGACAACATTAGGGATCGATAACAGTTAAAGTTTTTCTTTCTAAGGGAACTTGAATGGCAAAGGTTTATGAAGAAAATTTGCAAAACATGCTTTAAAAAAATCTACAAATACACAAACAGTAAGTTGATAAGAGTAGAAAAGAGACATTAAATATAGAAGCACATAGAAAAAGGACCACTTTCCACAATGTCTATTGGGGAAGGGTATTTCCAACAAGTAAGGATATTTCCAACAAGTTATTTATCACATATAGAGATGTATTATTTAAGAACCCCATTTTTCAAAAGTTTCATAAGGTTTACTACGTATTCAAATACTAACAAACCCCTCCCATCCCTGAGCTGTACTTTGAAAAGAATTTCAGAAAAGAACAGAGTGCTGTTTTCTTCCCCAGTATATCATCATGCCATAGGCATTCTCTCTGTGACAGCCTGAAGTTTAGGTGTCTATAGGCCCTCCAGACAGGTACCAAGGGCGCAATGGAGTACGAGTTAACTCCCATCAGCTGAGCCATGGCTTAGCTGCTGATTCATCAGGATAGCCCCGTGCTCTGGCAACAAGGAAGAAAATGTATCAAGCTCCATGAAAATGCTAGCTCGTACGAAAGTCAGAAGTAATGGAATTTATCTTCAATTTTAAGTCTTTAACATGAATTAAAAAAAAGTTCCTTAATTTACTGGCTTAGTTTTGAGGTTTTACATTCAAGTTTGAAGTGATTTTTGAAGTAACATATTTTTTATCTGTTTATCAGGCCCTAAAAATTATGTTCCAATACATAATAATTTTGCTATAGCAGGAAATTTTTGGATCTTTATGTGTAATACTAAAAAAGAATCTGTAATGAAATAAAGCAGAAAAACCTAAATACAAGGAAAAAAAACAGGAAAAATGCATGTAAGGTGAGAAAAAGGCTTGTTTATTTTCCTTAAACCAGCAGATACTGTCAATTATAAATAATATCAGGACCCTGAGAATGGTGACAGGCCCTAATGGCCCTGAACAGCATCACTGGGACTTGCACGCATACCCCTGCCCATGGGCCTGGAGGCTCCATTTCAGCTTAGTCTCATTCACACAATTTTCGCTTAAGGCATATTGCAAACAGACCTCTGACCAGCTTGTTCCCTGACATCACCGCCTAATTTACTGGACTTCCTGAGTTGACATCAGGTCTTTTTTGCCACCTTACTTTTGTATGATGATCCTTGGGTTGCTGGCAGGACTTATTTCTGTCACCAACCCTTCTCTGCTCTCCTCCCTTGGGCAGATTGTTCCTTGCAGGAGGGAACACTGACCTTCCCTGTGCTGGGGTGACTCTCAGCTCCCTGATGGAGCAGGGAAGATGCTGCTTTCTGGCAGTAAACTGCTGCACCTTTCCTGGGAGGCTGCAAGGATTAGTGAGGTTTAATTTCAAACATTATTGACATTCTTTAAAAAACTTCTCTGAAAGTAATAGTTCCTATCTCTGGTGAAAAAAGATGAAGAAGGGGAGGTAATAAAAGCAAGAGTAATAACCTGAAACTCAAACAGGAAATAATAATTTACATATTAATATAAAAAATTGTGATAGTAAGGTCAATTAGAAAAAGAAATCATTTGCTGGAGAATGTGGTTCTACTAATATTGCCCAAGATGTCAGTGAGACTAACATAACATTAACAAAGGCGATTCTTTTACAGAAGTGTGAAATTAAGACAGAGTTGATTTGCAAACTACTCTTCTGTGATAATATAACCATGGGTATTTTTATCTGGAAAAGGAAAATGTAGCTTCTTGTTTGTTTGGAGGTTTTTTATGTATTTATTTTAGAGTCCATTTCCTGATTAATGTGTATTCTGCGACACATTTTACAGCACCTAACTCCTGTATTTTGTGCTTGATTGTTTATCTTGGATATTTATTTTATATAGTAATTCTAGATGATCTTGCTGCATCTCTTTTTCACTTAAAAAAAAATTAACTATATTCACTCCAAGTGCATGCAATCTGATTTTCTTTTCTTTCTTCTTTTTTCTTTTAATTTTGGAAATATGAATCTCCAACACTTTCATAAATATATATTTACACTTGGATACATTAATTTTTTCCTTCTTATGTGTGGCATGTTGTTTGTTTTATGAATCTGTTTAACAGCTTAAGTAGTAATATTTTTAACAATATTTTTTGAATATTGTTTCATATTCAAATATTCTGTCTCCTTTGAATGTGCAAGTCTGTGACAACTTTTATAAAGGTTAACTTGGAAATATAATTAAAATTTGTTGACAGTTAAATTAAAGGATGTATTAACCATCTATTTACTTCTGAATTATGTTGCTCTATTTAATCATTAAGCATATTTTTCCCTGAAATGTTAAGTTAAATTAAGGTGTTTAATTCTTCCAACAAATCATTACAGTAGTCTTCCTCTGAAAGAGAAACAGTAGACAGTAGTAGAATCATAGAATCATTTAGGTTGAAAGATACTTCTAAGATCATTGAGTCCAACCATTAACCCGGCACTGCCAAGGCCACCATGTTAAGCAATGATTTCAATTAGAAAAGTAAAATTCCTTGAGAAATTTTTTTCAAACATAAGAAGGTGTGAATTAACCCACCATATGGTCCTCAATGAGTAGGCAATAAGGAAGCAATACAATGAGGTACAGAAGAATCAGAATATTTACATGTTAGTAGTTGGTCTGAAAAGAGAAACTATAAGAAAGGATTAAAAGGTTGAAGTTTCATTACAGTACTAGCCTATTGTCACCAGAAATACTGCTTTTGAGTGTGTAATGCTTCAAGAAGTCACATAAACCCTGATTATTTGGAATTCACACATTACGGTGCTTGGGAAAGTGCTGCTAAAATATCCCAGGAATGATTTCTAAACACTTTATTCATTTAGTAGATAGGAAAGTCTTTCCAAAAAAAATAAAACTCAGTGGGATTTGCCAGTTGCATTTGATGAAGTGTTTCCAACGTCATGGAAAATTCAAATAGAACTGACTTTGCTAATCTACATTTTCTTAACTAAGCTAAAGTTGCCTTGAATATGGGTACCCAGTTTTAATTGCTTGGCTGATTCATGGTAATACATTTATATGCTGATGATATTTGATGTGGAATCTGAGCCTTAATAGGAACAAAGGGGAAAAAAATAAAAGCTTAGTGATTTTAAGCAAAAGACATATTCAACAAGAAAAACATACTACTGATAATAAGAAAATATATTAAAAATGTATAAAAGACACAAAGATAGATATGCAACCTGGTCTTATTCAGAGTACTGGAACAGGCTTCCCAGGCAAGTGGTCATGGCACCAAACCTACCAGAGTTAAAGAAGTGTTTGGACAACACCCTCAGACACATGATGTGATTCTTGGGGCTGTTCTGTGCAGGGCCAGGAGTTGGCCTTTGATGTTCCTTGTAGGTCACTTCCAATTCAGGATAGTCTATGATTCAATTATATATGCCAGACCAGAGTATTACTTTCTTTTTCTAAAGTTCTTTTATTGCCTAACCAGAGATGTATCGGACAGCAACTGTCATAATGTTAATAAAATAATTAGACCATATGACTTCTCTCTGTGTGTGAAGGTATTGAAAACGTAATCTAATTCAAGAACAGTAGGATAATTAAAAAACCTACTGCATGTTCGACTTCATTGGAGATCTGGAAAAGGAAAACTTATGGACTGGATGTTCCAGTGATTTTGACTGCAATACAGCTTATTTTCTTCTCTGTAGTGTGTACAGTGCTGTGTTTTGGATTCAGTATGATAATAAAGTTGATAACGAACTGTTACTAAGTGGTGCTTACCCTAAGTCAATGACTTTGCAGTTTCCCATGCTCTGCCAGCAAGCACGTCACAAGACACTGGGAGGGAGCCCAACCAAAACAGCTGACTTGAACTGGCCAAAGGGATATTCTATACCACAGAATGTCATGCTTGGTACACAAACTGGGGGGAGTTACCGGGAAGGAAGGGGGGCAACACTCAGCAGGTGCTGACCAGTTGTAGTGTACATCACTTGTTTCTCTTGGGTTTTAACACTCTCTCTCCCTCTCCTTTATGTTACCATTATTAACATTATTATTATCATTATTATTATTATTTTTTACTTTGTTTCAGTTATTAAAATGTTCTTAATTCGATTTCTATATTTTTTTTCCCTCCTGATCCTCCTCCCCAGCCCATTGATGGGGGAGGTAAACAAGCAGCTGCATGGTACCTAGTTGACAACTGGGGTTAGACCATGACAGATCATTGCAAGTGGTGTTGTAAAGAATCAGTTCTGGAAACATTTTGAAAATACTTTCAATGATGATCAAACTAAAAGTACAATTAAGGGTATTGATGACATCAATTTTGAATCTATACATAGCAAGATGATGTAAGATATCTTGGAAACTGCAGCAATAGGGATGAGGTGGATAGTAAAGATGTAAAGTTCAAGGTTTATACATTTGAGATTATTAAAAAGAATTCAGAATGGAACTGTGATCTAATCCTTTGCAAGCAAGGAAAAATATAATTAAACATAAAAATGTTACAGCCACAAATGAGGAGAATACAATCACAGAGGGTAAAGGGCAAATAGTTGCCAGTAGAAGTGGTGAAACGTTGTTTTGGAATAGAGTTGATTTGATTCTGTTTGATTTGATTTGTCAGAATAACAAAATTTCTTTTGGTCAAAATTTCTGTCATTGCCGCACTGCAAGAGAGAAAAGGACTTAATCAAAATGACAAAATAAGACTAGAAAGGTAGTAGAAAATATATAACACAGAGATGTCTTGACTGGGACTGCAAGAATCCAGTACTCATAAATTCAATTTCACATCCTAAGAAGGAAAATATTATTTGTTGTAAATTTAGTTCTGCAAGGTGCTGAACAATAAACTCATTCTATTACAAGAGCGATATAAATCCCAAAATGGATCTGCGTAGGCCTGTTAGTGAACCTCTGAGTTTATACAGTCACTTTTGTGATCTTTGATATAATTTTTAGCTATTACTTTCATAACTACATGAAACTATTAACTCAAAAACGTTGATAAAAGGTAAGAAGTCATCTACCTTTAAAAATTATTTCTTACTAACCTCATTATTCTTGAGTGCTATGAAATCAGATTTTGTGTCATAAATACAGAATTTATGAAGAGAAAAGAGCTATTAAAGAGCAAATCATCCAGATTGTGAGATACTATAAATTATCATCTGAGACAGATGTGCTTAAATATCTCATTTCAATTTGTTTAAACTGCACTGCCAGTAAAGGAATGATTAAATCCATGAGCAAATAAAATAATGAGAGAATTTTTCTCAGTAAGATCAAAATCAGTAGGTATGAAATGAAGACTATTACTCCCTTAAATACAAATTTTATATCCTGGTAGTATGTATGTATAAAATTTGTATTATAATGAAACCTATATTTTAATGTAGTGCAGTAGATGTTCAAATCTATACAATATTGGATCATAAAATCCTTTAAAGTAATTTGTTATTTTTGGTAGAGTTCAGATGTTCTGTGTGTCAGAAAGAAGAGAGAATCAGTAGTTTGCCATTACTACCAAATAATTATCTTCCTGAATACAAAGAAGAAGTTCTGTTTTATATAACAGCAAACAACTTTTGGAAGTCTGCCAATTTCCAAATTGATTATAATTGCTATAATTGGATATTTTAAACTCTGGAAAACAGGGTCTCATTTAAGCTCGTGTTTATGTGACTGCATAAAACCAGAGCCAGATTTCAGTTTTGCCAGGTTACTTAGGAAATAAAAATACTTAAATGTGATTGTGCATCACTTGCAGTTTTTCAGATCACACAGATTGATATGAACCAAATCCTGACTTTATTACTCTGGAAAAATATTCACTAAAGTCATAAAATGAGAGAATTTTGTGGTAGGTTGTGACACAAACAGAGTAGCCATGGGAAGTTATGGGAGGTACTGGAAAGCAGTGGGAATGATGAACTCCTTGAACTCCAAATGTTTGGGGATGAAATTTTGATATTTAAAGGAAGACTTATATAGACTTTTTTCAACCGTAAAAATGAAGTGGTAAAGATAGCTTATTAGTCAAACTAAATATATGTTATACACAGCTCAGGGAAAAATACCAGAATCTTCAAATAGACCTTCTGTTGTACTCAGTCACATAAACTGCATGATTAGAAGTGGTCTTTTGTTGATATTCAGAAAAAGAAAAGGGGAGGAAAAAGGTTAATGAGTCTCCGTTTAACAAAAATTAAGTTTATATTTTCTTATATGCACTGATTCTTTCACCTAAAAAAGGGTGAAGAAAGGGTAGAGAGCCTCAGCACGTTTATATTACATATTATTACCCAAAGTGTATCGGAAGAAAGAGTTGTATAGTTTGTATTCTGTTCATAACTACCTCTTAATAATCTTGGGAATGTAGAACCACTTAAAAACATCTAAACCCCCCAGGAAATTGTTTCAGTGCCATACCTAGTTATGAAGCTGGGTCATTAGCTATTAATCCTCATATATGAACATACTAGTATGTGTGAGTTCACCATTCTGTGAATGACTATAGTTGTACTGATCTCCTTGGTTGCTTGATGTGTATAAGAATGAGTGCAAAATTTTATATAAAGTAATTTTATATGAAGTAATTTATTAAAATTCAATACTATTTTATTTTTCATGGTGGACCTATTTTCATGTCTGCATTCAACTGTAATAATAAATATATAACTGAAAAAGTTAAAAATCCATTTCTAGTAGCATTGTTCTGCTAAACAAATGAGCAATGATGAGATTAACTGGGCAAAAATCAGATGCTGAAAAAAGACATATAACACAGTAAGCTTTGAAGAAGAGTTGTTCTTTCTACCCATTTGATCCTCTGAAATTCAGAGAATGTAAGATTTGATGTGATTTCCCTAGGAAAAAAAAAATATAGGTACCTCAACTTTTCAAAGTCTGATATGATTATAAATATTGCAGAGGTAAATATAGTGTGAGATATTTAATATATAGCAAAGAAAAAATAACTAGTTTCATGCAGACAACCATAGGCAACTTTTTATAGTGACATGTTTCCATTTATCGTGTTTCATTTTATAGGCTACTTTTCTGTCAGCAGGAGATTAAAATTCAAAGTTTTTCTTGTTGCTTTAAGGTCTCAGACTAAAAATGCAAGATATTCTTAAGCAGTTTATACACAAATATGCAACAATTAAGAAGAAGCAAAATTATTCCAGAGCTCTGCTGTAGCCATGGCAACCACTTTCCACTGTACTTCATTTAGATAAATCTGACGGCTATTAAGAATGCTTTTTAACACATTTTATTCATGATGGAATTTCTTGAATTTTTTTCCTTGGGAAAAAAAATATTATATTAAAAAAAAAGGTATCACTTATTCATTAAGAGAAAGTATTTCTACCAAAAATCATATGTTCAGTAACTTTATGTTCAATTTTAGTTCCTACATTGGAAGTTTAAAATGCATTGTGTCTTTGTTCTCTGTTTTACTCAGTTGGAGAAAATGGATTTGGACAAATGTCTTAGTTCTAGTGAAACTATGAATTTCAAAATAGTTCACCACCTTGCCTTTGGTATCTCCATCTCCTCTAACTTCTGATATAACTTTTACATACATTATGTATAGCAAAAGCCCAGAGAGGCAAAAACATACAGTAATTTATAAATTTACAAATTTACTGTTAGTGTTGTTCAGTGCTATTTAATGCTATTTAAGTCAGCATTGCCATCATCTCACTTGTACTTGTCCATAATTTTTATCCTTGTGATGATACTGATTCCTCACTGATGCCACAGTGAAGGATACTTACCCAGAAGAAAACTTTCTCACAAAAAAAGGATGGAATGTGTCAGATTTAAACAAGGCCTAATTTTAGATGCCTAACTTTGGTCAATGGAGATGGTTCACTGTAAATACTCTCAGAATAAAAATGTAATTCAGTCCTCCTAATCTCCTGAAAGCATCTTTGAAATCACAAACTTTTTCATTTAAAAATATTGTTTATTAAATGTGTAAATAATTTTGAAATTCAAGACTGCAAACCACAGTGAAATCATAAGGTAACCTTCCCATTAACTATAGCAGACTTTAAAACTGCCATTTAATAATTTTTTTCCTAGTCTTTTAAAATATTGTCTTAGAATCTATGACACATGTAGAAAAAGAATGCTGAAGTACAAAAGACCTCTTGTTCTTAGAAAAAATAATTAGATATTTTAAATATGTCCACAAGGTGCATTCAAGAGAACTGCATGTGTATTATTGTTTTAAAACCTATCACTACAAAGCACGCTAAAATGTATATCTTTAACATAACTTTGCAAATCTTCATGAAAAAATTCACAAAAATAAAAAAAATTAAAAACCTTTACTTTGAAGTGAAAAGAAATTCTGAAACTCTCTTACTGCCTCCCACCAGCAACTCAGATTTTGAAATGAAACACATGTTATATATATGACTTATGGTGCTTTAATTATTTGGATTTTTGAATTAAAAGTCTATGTGGCCAAATTATGAAACACATAATTTAGAACTAAAAATAGCTTTAATTTTTTTCTCTCCCATCTTCAAGAAAGGCAGTATTTTCAAAATATTTTTCCAGTTAATGTAAAATATATAACTGTTTCCGTCATGTTCCATTCCTTTGAAGCAGGATTGAGTGTCACCCATATTTCATCTGATGGCTTTTAAAAATATGGGACTATGTAAAAGATTAAGAAATCATTCCAGTTTGTATTATAACTTCTATGTAATGGTTATCTTCCAGTCACCCACCCAACCACTCTCTCAATCCCCCATCTCAGATGGAGAAAATAAGATGAAAAGCTCATGAGTAGAGATAAAGAGAATTTACTGAAGAAAAAGGCCACATGTGCAAGTAAATGAGAATAAACAAAAAGATTTGTTGTCTACTTCCCATCAGTAGCCAATATCCAGCTATATCCTGGTAACTGGGGCCTCAGTATGCTTAGTGATTGCTCCTGAAGACAAAACTCTTAGTAACAAACACTCCCTTTCCCTCTCTTTTCCCTTAGCTTTATTGGTGAGCACAATGCCATATGGTATGCAACATCTCTTTAGTCAGCTGTCCTGGCTCTGTCTCCTCCTAACCTTTTGCCCACTCCAAGTCTACTGGCTTTTGGGGTGATTGGAATGTTGGAGAGACAGTGCTGATGCTGTGGGAGCAGTTCTTAGCAGTGGCCAAAACACTGGTGTGTTACGAATACCATTCCAGCTAACAGTACAAAGCACAGCTGAGGGCTGCTATGGGGAAAGTTACCTCCATCCCAGTCAAACCCTGTGCAATTTTCTCCTCTAATGGAGATTCTCTAAGGCTTTTTCACTGCAATCTTAGAAAGATTCAAGGTTCTTATCAAGTTACTTTTTTGTACTGTAAATTAAATAAACAAATTCCTGTGCAGGTCGTATGTATAACCCAGCTATGTAGTAAGCTTTGCAAAAGCATCCTTAATGTTAAATTATTTATTGTATACATGTACTGATTTTGGTTGGGATAGAGATAGTTTTATTCGTAGTAGGGTCTGTGTTTTGGATTTATGCTGAAAACAGTGTTGGTAATACAGGGATGTTTCCATTACTGATGAGTTTACACAATGTCGAGGCCTAATTAATTTTTTTTCTTTTAAAAGAAATTATAAATTTCAAGTAATAGATATTTGAAGTATTCTCATACCATTACAGATGGATGAATTATTTTAGGTAAAAGCAAATATATGTGATAGTTGCACTTACAGTCTTTAACATTCAGCTACAGTAAATCTAGTAAAGATTTCACATTCTTGATACAGGACACTTTAGAACACTAGAAGATCATTACATAATGTAGTGATATACTTATCCTTTAAATTAGTTGGGCTTATACTAGAAAAAGAGTTTGTTCCAATCCCTTTATTGAGGAAACCATATCGTATTTGCATGATACTACTAAATACTGAAAAGAAAACCCAAGTTTCCATAGCAATTGTTCGGTGCCACAAAAGACTAAACTGGTCAGAAATATTTTCAGGCAAATTGAATGCATTATTCAGTCATTAACAGTTTTCTTCATTTAGGGAACTCTGAGAGAAACAATTTTTTTTCACAATGCAGCTCTTCTTCCAGGCGAATTTCATTTCAGTATTTCAGTTCACAGCAATTCAGAACTCACTTCATCTGTATTTTCTCCTATATGCAGAGTTCTTATTTTGAAGATGGTGATCTTATTTTCATTTTGTTTCTCTGAAATTTAATATTTTCCCTCTACAGATATAAACATATATAAAAGCAAGAATGCACATGTATGAATATATATTGTAAAAGAGTATAAATATGAATTCAAAATAAACATGAACATTTAAATATAAACATGTTTCATTAGGTTGCTAATTTTGTAACACTGGATTTGAATTTATTTCTTTTAATATAGACATTTTTAAGTATTCTAACACCTGCTTGAATTATCTGGTTATACAACAACTGAAATAGCTGACATATTTGAGCAGAATTCTCAGTGATCTTGATTGCAGAACTGCTATCAAGAAAATTTTGTGAAAGCACTTTAAATTTTTGTTTTGAATCCTTTTTCACCATATTATAAATGATAATCTTTTAAGATTTTTCAGGACAATATGTTTGGAGATAGATATTATAAGATTTTCTTTGAAGTTATTTTTAATGAACATAATATCTGGAGCAGTGCGTTGATGCTGCTACTCTTTAATTTTCGATTAAAGAATCGTGTGCTTTTTATTGTTATTTATAAACATTTTTAAACATGAACTCTTCATTACTACTATTACATTGATTTTATGCACAATACCATTAATCAAACTTCTAGATAGAACATATAAAAAATATTTATCTATAAAATCTCTTGGAAGGATGTGTACATACTACTAAGAGAACTACTGCCATCCCTAATACCCCTTTGTCAGGTCTACCTAATCAGCAGAAGTGATTTAGTCTTAACCAAAAGGTTGAAAATTTAGTTAATGTCCAGGCTATATACTTATCAGATATTGGAAATAGGGATATATTTAATTTATCATTCGTTTGCAGCTACTTAAAATCACAGGTTAGTATATACAACAGGATATTTCCTCTCAGCAGAGTTAATTTTAATACAAGAAGAGGAATAGTCAGTGACATAATGTGAAATGTGATTTATCTGCAAATCCTGAACACACTCTAAAGGAGACTGTCATGAATGCTCATTTACAATAATCTGTCTTTGTCACCAAATTGTTCACGCTCAAAATAATTGTTTCTTGTGACCAAAATAAGTATGTGTCAAATAAATGCATGAGGGTACAATCTGATATTGTGCTATCTCGAAAGATATTATACTTTGTTGTGATAGATACATATATACAAAGTCAGTAATATACAGTATTTTTTTAAAATAAGTGGATACATACTATAGTGAGTTTTCAATAAAATTTTTTTCTGAGGAAATTATTCTCTCTCACCCAAGTGTATCTCAGTGATATGTTTTAAATTTTCTAGGAGAATTTTGGTCAAATGCATCACAAAAACAATAATATGGAACTTAATTGTACACTTAAGTCCCCAAAATACTTGACTAGGTAAAATTCTTAACCAAATGATAAGGCTGTTTCATGGAGGTGACATTATTATTTCTGGATCAGAAAAATGGAGAGTTTACATGTCAGTTACACAGAAGGCTTTACCATACCTCATAAATGTATCCCTATGTCAGAAATCAGTAAATACATCATAAGTAGAGAGAAGCAGTAATGAATGTGAAATGTATAATTACAATTTAAGCCTTATGGAATTGAAATTAGGCAGTATGCAAAAGCCATCTGGGACTGAAACTACGTATACTTGCTGTTGTTGTCTTGAAAATGCTTGCTGTCAAGAAAAAATTTCCAGTTTAACACAAGGAACACATCTGTAGGGACATAGGTCTTTTGAGAACTGGTGCCATTGGACAGTTGGGAGATTTTTCACAAAGAATATCTTGTCAGAAGGCAATAGAGACAAATGAAAAGGAAAGAAAAGGTTGTTTTGTTCTGCTCTTTATTGAATACTGACTGAGTTCAAGGCATGCATGAAATAAAAATCTGGCCTGTAAACAGTAAAAGAGAGGGTTGTCAAGAAAGATGGGCTGTCCTCAGGTCAATAGCAAAATTATAAGAAAGGAGAGACCAATAGCTCAGCTTCTATTTGGTCCTCCTGAAGTCCATCCTCAGATTTTCACGTGGGAAAAAGCTGTTGGAGTTTCTGCTGAAGTGTGAGGAGAAAGGAGACGTTACATGACAGGTCTCAAGGAACATTTTAAATTTTACTGATTAATATCTTCAGTTGTACTAAGACTTGAAAACTTTACACATGCCACAGAAAAATGTCTTCAAGGCAGATTGTGAATATCTGGATTTCTGAAGAATTCTCGGAGGCATGCTGATATTGGCTTATGGCAAGAATTTTTATGTATATTCTTCTAAGATTTCTAACCCATAGTCTAGCAATAATATTAACTACTGCCTGGGAAATAATACAGAAGGGAAATGGGCAGTCTGGAAACAGAGAAAAAAAATATGAATGCATGCTAGAAATAAAAATTAGCTCACAAATAGTGGCCAAAAAACCAATACATAGACAAATAAAAATCCTTAGAGCTGTGCAAAACATATCGAAATTTACTTTTTTTTTTCCCCCTGAGGAAAAGCTGTTTCTTGGAAAATGTTATGTATGAATTCCAAGGAAAGGATCAGTTTTCAAAGCTTACCAAAGTGCCACCAGGATATGGATCAATCCATGACCTAAGTAAGACTACTGTTATGAGAAAGGTCAGCCCCTAAAGGATTGTCTGTACAAGACCATATTGACACAGTAAAAACTGCAGTGCAGTGACAGCTCATAGAACCAAGTATTTCTATATGGTCTTGGTTTGTGAAATGAAAGTTTTAAGATCTGGAAATATCTATGTAGTTAATTAATGCATTTTCTATAACTCAAGTGATTGATCAGTTGTATTGTTTGGTTTGTGGCAAGTTTGAAATGAATGGAGCTCCAACATCTTTTCCTCAAAAAAATCCCTGTAGAGATGTATGTGAGATACTGGTGAACATATATTTACTTTCATAGTCAGTACCTTGCTAGTGTATAACTTAGATTGTAAAGTGCTCTAAGATATCTTCAATATGAAAGATGCTGTATAAACCCAAATTGTAGTCTGTTTCTTCTAAAAAGAACATAAATATCAAGTCTGTGTATGGTAATTCATACACTATAAAATTATATTGCTCCTCTTTACATTTGGTTTAGCTTACTTCTGGCATCAGTATGAAAAGAAATATTCCTGAAGTTGTTTCATAAAAAGACCTTACAGTGCCAAAAATAAACACCTCAGCCCCTGGCAGGATGTTTCATCTTCTTTTCAACATGAGTGAATACATCTTGGCCAAACTGGGAAACAGGCTCTGAGGAAGTGGGAGAATAATACCTGTTCTCTGTAATGGGATTCATAATAGTTTTATGGACTAGCAAAACACAGGTTTTGAGTTTTCAGAGTAGAAGATGATTATAGCTTTCACATACATTCTTAAATTCACTTGACATTGAAAGCATTCTCAAATGTCCAGAAGTTTTTAGAACTTACTGATTTAAACACAGTTTATTTATGATTGCAAGAAACTTGGTAGCCACTGATGATAATTCTAGGGAGTAAATGCTTGGGAAAGATGTGTTACAGCAGGGTTCAAATCTGCATCAGTTATATATTTCATTCTGACAATTTAGGTAGTGAGAGTAGGAACTGGTTTTTTGTACTTATCATGTTACCACGTAACCTGATTTAATTTTAGAATTGCTTTTTCTAAACAGTTTTTCATTAGAGGGCAGCGGGAGTGTCACGGACTAGCTGTTGATAATTTTCATAAAACCAGACTGATCAGTTGGGGGTTTTTGCCTTTTGCCAGCATGTTTTAATGCTGGGGAAGGTTAAAGTTAATGGGTTTTACTACATTACATTAATGTACCAATCAGAAATAAAACAGCTCTTTTAGTCTCCCAGATCCTCACTGTTGAAGAATTTAAGTAAAACCTAATGAAATAAGTGTGGGGCTCTCCTGTTTATTAGATGCGTATGCGCTTTTCAGAGATTCCTGAAATCTTTCAGGACAATGCTAAATTTAAACGTTGAAGAGTAAGTGAAATGCAGCACCTAGAAACACAAAAGAAAGGTAGAAAGGACAATGCAGAATTATCTTGGCTTAGTGTCATCTGAAAATTTTGCCACTGATAATCCTGGAGACACATAAATATTGTTTTAATAAATTATGTTCTGTTTGCACAATAGACCTGCATGGTCAACCACACTGTTATTATGCATGTTCAGTCTAGTTCAATTCTGAGGGGTAAGGAGACAGTACTGGCTGAGAATGTTTTCCTCCTCTATTCTGCCCTTACGAATAGAATGGGTTCAAACAGTAATTAATTGTCTTAACCTGCCTTACCCATTCATAGCATTCACACTTTTTAGGCCGTAACGTCTCATGCATACTTCTCTACCATCATGTCCTATACTATGACCAGTGTCACACTACTAGAGTTGAGTACAGCTCTTGCCTGACATCTAAACTGTTGCTGGTGGAGAAACTGCTTAGGGCACCAAGAGAAACACAACCAATGTTAAAATCTGAGTAACAGCATAGATACATCAACAGCTTCTTTGCGTGTAAAATTTAGAAGTATAATGTCCAATCTGTACACGTCAGAACAGAGACACATTATGTCCAAATTCAAGGCCGTCTCTTTGAAACCTGTGAGTACCAATGCCCTTTCTTTTAAGACTTTTATAAAACCTAGGACATAAAATCTTGCATCAAATCATGAGGCCCTCAGCATAACATCCTTCTCTCCCTCCTCTCTCAGTTTAGATGGATTCCCTTAGGAGACATAGCAGTTTAGTAATGGAAATCAAGCCTTGCATGGGAACCTGTGGATGTCGATAGAATACAAATAATTCAGGAGAATTTACAGCTCTGAGTTCATTCCTGGTAAAGGACAGTGTTGACTTGTTTGAAAAGAGACCAAGTTCAAAGGAGTTCTCAGCTCGCTTGAAGTACTTTTTTTGTAGAACTCAAACATGGATTCAGATATTTTTGTCAAATCAGAAAAGACACAGTTAGCATAACAATTAAGTACTGATGAGAACATCTTTATAAACCTAAGGGTTACAACAGATGCATGAAGAAACAGAGAAGGAAGAAAAACATGGAAGGCTCTTTCTTTTGCAATATTGAGGGCATGGGTGCTTTTAGGCTCTCAGTGAGAAGTGAAGAACCTGTGATCATTTCAGCTCTCCTGTCTGGTAAATGTGTTTTTCCTTTCTTATCTTTGCCTCGAAGATGGAGAAAAGGCAGACAACAGGGCAGTGGAAGTGGAAAGCGCCGACTTTCTGGCTGAACATTTTTTCACATGCCACCAAAGGAGAATGGACATTTGGCAATGTAGAGGCCATTTGAAGAACACAGTGGGGATAGGAACAAAAAAAAGTCAGTACGTGGAGGGGAAGATACTTGACTCTACTAAAGACTCAAGGATTAGGAAATTAGCTACTGGTGAAGAAAGTAACTGATTAAAATTTTCCACCCATCACCTCATGAGAGCATTGAAGCATGAAAGAAGGAAGAACTCCAGTTATTTTTTGCTTTGGGTTTGCATTTCTTTTGTTTTTCTGTTTTGCTTATTTTACTTTGTTTGTTGGTTTGTTTGGTTTTTGTTTTTAGTTTTGGTTTTGTTTTCAATAGAGATGTTAATGTATATGAATATTGGTATGGTTTAGAAGCACCACACTGAGATTTCCTAGGTCATAATTAAACAGACTAAAGGCATACACAAGTCTGGGGCTTGAAAAAGGTTTCAGAGGAATCCAGTTCCCAAAAGTACTGCAAGACAACAATAATCATGCAGTTCTGAATATGAGGAGTAACACATAAACCTCCGATGAGAGGAAGATGAGATCCTACTGACAGATGCATGCAGCAAGTAGAAATTGTTATGAATCATGAATGATTGTTGGTAGTTTGTAGATGAATTCTACTGATACATTAACGATAGTTTATCTACTGTACCTACTTCTGCCTGGGCATGTTTGTTGGACCTTGTCTGTCTTTCCATGTGTCCATGCTAACAACCAAACATATCATAACTAATTTACTAAGATATAGGGAGAGCATGAATTATTAAAAAAATGACAGTAACATTTTAAAACATACTGCTTTTTTAGAATGTAGGTAACACAATAGAATGTAGGTAACACAATAGTTGTATTCATTCCTCATTGCTGTTCTAGGTTGTCACAAGTTTAGTGAATAAATAACAGTGAATTACATCAGGAAATACTGCTAGTATGTAGCCTGATCACATAATGATGTATGGCCCAACAACATTAGGTCTATCATTTGTGTTCTGTTGATGATGGTTTCTTACACAGTAACTTAGAATTTGGTGACTCACCCCATCTCTAGTTTTTCTATATATAGTGGACTTAGCAATAGAAATATTCATACCCCACATATAAAATTAGCTTAATGTCTATTTATGTAAATTTATAGTGCTTTCCTATTGGAACCTGGCTCAAATAATTGACTTTAACAATATGTTATGGTGTTCTATTATTATTGATTGCTGTTTGAAAAAGTAACTATTTCACCTAGGTAGCATGTTAGAGATTTATTTATGGACTACTATAACTGAAAACCCCCAATGACAGACAAGAAGTTCAGATTTAATTTCATTTTATTAAGCTAACAGGCACTAAGGCTACAAAGAAAAGAGGTCTACTGCCATATTGCTAATTGTGGTTGTAATAGGTTATCTATTAAATTTTTCTTCTCCTGTTCAGATACTTGCTCAAGATTTTGCTTATGGGCTGCTCAAGATTTTTGCTCAAGATACTTGCTCAAGATTTTTCTTCCCATGGGCTGCAGTTCTTCACACACTATTTCAGCACAGGTCCCCCATGGCATCATAAGTACTGCCAGCAAACCAACTCCGGAAGGAACCTGCTTCAGGATGTGCTTCCCACAGGGTACCAACCTCCTTCAGGCACTCACCTGCTCTGGCGTGGGGTCCTCCATAGGCTGCAGTTGGATTTCTGCTTCACCGTGGAACCTCCACAGACTGCAGAAGGGCAACCTACCTCACAACGGTCTTCACCTCTGCCCCTCACCTGGAGCATCTCCTCCTGCTCCTCCTCTGGCCTTTGTGTCTGAAAAATTGTTTCCCCTGAAACAACTTTTCCTTCTTAATTGCATTATCCCAGAGGCACTACCATTGTCACTAATGGGCTTGGACTTCGCCAGTGGTGGGTCTCACCGGGAGCCAGCTGCCATTGGCTCTATTAGACGTAGGGGAAGCTTTGGGCAGTTTTTTACAGAAGTAACCCCTGTAGCACCCTCCACTACCAAAACCATGTCGTGCAAACACAATACATTAGCACGTAGCCCTTTAGGTCCGGTGAGACTGAGGAAGGCTATTAAACAACTTCAAAACTTTGGTTGAGTATCCGTGAAAAGGACATAGACTGTGTTAGAGGAACACATAAAAGTAACCCTAGCCTGATATCAAGAATGAAGAAGAAGAAATTCCTACCAGGAGCATGATTTTCTACCAGTGAAGACCTTGGTGTGCTGATGAAACCTGGGAACTGGTTCAATCCCTCCCATTCTCCTAAGGGAAGACTGAAACTACCAGTTGTAGGACCTTGGGAACAACAGGGGTCTAACACTACACTCAAGGCATAGAAAATTGGAAGCCTTTTTGTAACAATTTTAGCTATTTTATTAATGAGGCTTCTAGATCTTAATGAAATAATTTATTCTATTACTAAGAGACTAACTGGAGTAAGAAAATTTTTGCTCCATCCATATGGTATGTTCCCTTTTGCCCGCTGTAAGATTTTGAGTGCAACAATTACTGCTAAAGTCAAAGGCTGAAAATCCTAGAGATATTTAGTTCATAGGTTGAATAGGGAATAGGAATTTCTTTGCACACTTGTAGCTTCGAGTTCTTCAAGTAGTGCAGTGTGCCAAGAGAGCTGTTCGTTAGATAGTCTGGTGGGAATTTAGAATGAATGCTTTCCTTACGAATAAAGTTTCCATGCCACTAAGAATATGGGCTTATATTCTCCCAACGTGTAATGTTTTACACAAATCTGGAAGAAACCTCTCCATTCTTTGAATCCTATCCCCATAGGCAGATATGTAATATAAGTATAGAAGGATGTTCAGAAATAATTCCACAAAACACTCCCATAAACAATACAAAAACCTAAAATGCTTCAGTGTAAGCAGAGGACAGCAGAAGCAGAAAGCAGTCTCAAGACATTTCCTTTAGCCTGTTACCAGTGTAAAATGGGTGTCCAGTGTAATTGTGTTTGTTGACTTATGTGGGTCTTCAGATCTTATTTCCATTATAAGGAGTGGATTCATCTAAAAAGAGGTTATTTTGACATTCTTAAAAACCACAGTCTTGCTTATAGTGAAATCAGAATACATACTTCAAAGTACCAGATATGTTTTCCTTTTCAGTATAGATATAATTCCCTGAATGAGTTTAAGCCACTGCTTTTCCTGTGTTTTGCATGTGAACAGCACAGGAAGAACAGTTACCTTCTGTCAAAATGCTCAAATGAAAGTTCTCATCAGTGTTTGTCATGTCTATATCTACTAAACTAAGAATGTAGTATATCTTATACATAAAGTCAAGAATTTATTGTTAATATAACTGAAATCTTGGCATTCTAAGTCAAGAAAAATTATTTTTCTAGGTCTAAATATTGAAAAAATAATTCCTATGCAAAAAAAACCCCTAACTAAATAATACTCATCATGGTTAGTCTTCGCGAAGGAAGATTTGGGAAGGGCTCTACCCACATTTGTTACAAGCGCGTTGGTGGCTAAAAAGGCCAATACTAGATAGACATGTCTGATTGCAAAAGGCACAGTAGAAAGACTCCTTTGGTGGTATATTCTGCAAGGCACGATTCTTTCTGTGTTGTCTTTTCTCCTCAAGGGTGATCCTGCGTGTGTTCTCAAAAGCATCAGCAGCGTTATAGATGGTGTGTCTCCAGACCTCCCGATTGGAGGCCAGAATAGACCAGTTATGTTGATCAATATGGCCAAGGCTGAGATGTTTCAGGGAGTCCTTGTATCTTCTCTTCGTGGCTCCTCTCTTGCAGCAGCTGGTGGTAAGTTCACCATAAAGCAAGAAAATAATGCTACTAATAAAATTAAAATTATAATACACCCTTTTCTGTGTTTCTAACCTTTTTCTTAATGTTACTCTCACTTTTCCACAGCTCCTTTCAAGGTGGATAGTTTCAGGCTAAGGTGTATGTTTAAGGTTAAGTTTCAGTTTTAAGTAAGTGGGCATTACAGCAATTCATAAGCCTCTGGAATGCTTTGATGGCCAAAAATAACGATCTTATTAATGATTTCGTCTTTTTTACTGTAGAATCCACAGGATGCTTTATTTATTGTTCTGAAGGTTCATATTACATACAAATTTGCATACAAATTTACTATATATGGTGCTTATGTTACATACTACTTCATTGCTCTTCTTGTTACCTCTAAAACTAATTCTGTCTTGCTACTGGGTTGCATTTCTTTTGACTGACCATTGAGATGTTTATTGCCACGGGGTTTCCAGAATCTCCAAGATTCTACCCTACCTCTTATCAATGCGTGCATGCACTTCTCTTTGTTGTGTTCTGTACCATGTCTTCAAAAGACCCCTGTTACTTTACCAGTATTGTAATGTATTTTATTACCTTACACTACATTATTGTTTTAGAGACATATATCTGTCTTTCTCTCTAGAGAAACTGCTCATTACTGATACCCATATAAAACCATACTGCTGCAAGACAAAGATGAACACAGGGGAAAAAAAAATAACCTTTGTCACACATATAAACCTTACAGTTTTAGAATCATAGAATCACAGATATGGGTTGGAAGGGACCTTTATGATCATCTATTTCCAAATCCCCTGCCATGGGCAGGAAGACCTTCCACTAGACCAGGTTACTCAAAGCACCATCCAACCTGGCCTTGATCAGTTCCACAGCTGGGACATCCACTTCTCTGGGCAACTTGTTCAGTGCCTCAGCATCCACACAGTAAAGATTTTTTTCCTTATATCTAAATCTAAATCTACCTGCTTTCAGTTTAGAGCCATTACTCCTTCTCTCATCATTTACATGCCCTTTAAAAAGCCTCTCTCCAGTTTTCTTGTAGACCCCTTTTGGGTACTGGAAGGATGCTATAAGAACTTCCTGGAGAGAATATGTCTAGAGGAAGGCTGGGAAAGATGATCAGAGGAATGAAGTATCTCTCCTATGAAGAGAGGTTGAGAGAGTTGGGATTGTTTAACCTGGAGAAGAGAAGACTTTGGACCTAATTGTGGCCTTCCAAGTACCTGAAGGGAGCCTATAAGTATATAAATGATAGATACAAGTTGCCTCGTCCCAACTCTGGCCCCTCTCGTCCCCGTTCTGGCTCCTAAGCTCCCTTTCCAGATTTGAAAGACTGTCGTAAGTTTTTTGTTCCATCTTGCAGACTCTATCCATGTGTCCTGGACAATCAGTGCCTCTGAAATAACATTATACAACTTGTGTTTAAGCAAATAGATGAAATCATAGGTGGTAAATGTTACATTTATCTGGTGTTGATTAATCAGTGGAACCTTCTTTCGCCTCAAAGGACACTGAAGGTCAGCTGCAGAGGCCTACAGCTGCACTGACTGCTCTAAGGGAGCTTAAACAACTATCTTATGCTTACATTAAGGTGTCATCTTCAGGCTGGTATTTGAGGTGAGCTGCCTCATAACAGAAATCAGAAACCACATTTAACCTTCTTTGCTTACCAAATTGACTGTTGCAGGAAAACTCATTCCACTGGCTGCATTCATCTGCCCTAATTTGCTACTTCTAAGACATTCTAAGCACTGCTTCTCACTATATTAGGAAAAAAATTCTTGTGATATATGTCAGCATTGCATTAAAGTTGTTTTTCTTTGAAGTTCCACATATTAGTAACAGTTCTGTCATTTCCATGTAAGCATATGTATGACCTTGTGGTTTGCAGTTAGTTTACACTCTAATAAAGATGCTTATATTTATAGCTGTTTTTAGTGCTATGCAGCTCTTGTTTACTACTTTACCTCTCTCTGATCTGTAAGACTCATGCAACCTCCTGACAGCAGGAACAGAAAGCAGCAACACACAAGGACTGAAGTGCACTTTGATTAAAATTTCAGTAAGTTTATTAGGCAAGAGATATCATCAAGTAAATTATTGTTAATTGTAAGTATTAACATACCTACTCAGTGCTAACACATAACTTAGTACCTGATTTGATCTGAACTTACATATATGATTACATGGTTACATTTTAATGGTTACATTTTAATGGTTACCTCTTTATATGTAATTCCTTTTTGACATGATTGCCTTGAAACAGCAAATTTCTCTTAAACATATTCATAGAAAAAATTATTCTACGTAGTCTTTATTGCTTTGATCTATTAGTGGTATGTGATGATATGAAATCACAGATTATATGAAGATCTATGTCACACAGATCCTTTGAAGCTTTGTTGCGATATCCATTGATTTCAAAAGGATTTTGGATATGTTTGTATCTTTATATATTAGCTTACATATTTTTCAGACCAGCTTTATTTCATTATTCTGAAGGAGAGCTGGTTTATTGTACAACTCAATTAGAAGGCAGTGGATCAAGTATAATCTGCTTCCTTATGTGTGTTGTCTAGAACGTGGGCTTGTTACCCAGTGCACAGTGCCAATTCACACACCAAGGAGTGGTATTTCTGGTTTTTATTATCGTTTGCTTAAAACAGGGAGTTTGGTGGTATCCCACAAAAGGCTGGCTCCCTGATCATCAAAGCTTTGCTCTATTTATACATGATAACAAACACAGGCATCACCATTTACTGGCTACAGATTACATAATTTTTCCACAGATTAGTACTCAGAATCCTATTTGCTAGTTGTGCCTCTTGCTCCTCATGCTAACTAGTCCACATGTACAGTTTTCCCTCCATTTGAGTCTGGAGTCCGTTTTGAGTAGGTGGTCAATGAGTTGGTGGTCACGATCCCCCACTGCTGGAATTACCTTGCCCCCAGTTATTGCTCAGTTGTGCTGACTTCACTCCTGGTGGCTCCTGTCCAGACAGCCCATTCATCTTGAGATTGTCTTCCCTTTCCCTTAAAATAAAAGATTAGCCAGGCATACAACATTCACAATGCAATTGCTTAATCATAACTGTCTAACTAGAGCTACTGATTAACAACTAAAAAAGATTGCAAGTTTGGTTCAAATCTTGGGGGCTCAAATCTTCAGGGGTTTGATATTGTATGTGTTGCAGATTAAGGGTGAATTTATCTCAAAACATAATTTGCAGTTTTAAGTATATAATTTCACTCACAGTGGAGCGTGATTAAATACACTTAGCTTTGGTCACATAAGCTCAGTATGCCGCCCCCTCTTTGGAAGAACTAACATATTATATTCTCCTACTCATCAAAAAGGATGTTTTTGAAGATCTGATAGATAAAATTCAACTGTGAACGTAGAAAACTACAAAAATTATCACTAAGTCTCTTATTTATATGTGGAGGTTTGTAGTTCATTGCAGTTAATAATGTTTATTTAAGATTAACAGTTGAAGAGCTTATGTCTAATAAAATATGACAGAAAGGAGCTATCATTTTCAGAGTTTTGAAAAACAGTGACAGCAATAAAGAAAAATATTTTTCATTTTTATGGAATTTTACCAGGATGCATCCTGATCACTACCCTTATTTATTATTAGCCTCTCCTAAAACAATGCCAGCTATCAGTTGGAGTCAACATAGAGCTTCAACATGGAAAGGACCTGACAAATCATCCAGCATTCAGAAAACAAGAGTTTTGAAAGCTGCACTTCCATGTCCGTTACTCTTCATCCTTTGCAACTTCATCCATTAATCTCTGTAACTTTTCTAGAGGTACTAAGATCAGAATCTTCAAAGTAGATGTGGTGTGAGTCACTTGCAAGTAATTGCACTGGTGTTCCTTCCTGCTGCATTTCTTTTACCCATATTGTTTCCTTCTACATTCAAAACAATTTTGACCAATGAAACTATATCAGCCAAGTGGTGGGAAACTACGGTGTTTAACCACTTGAGGCCACTCTCTGTGCGTGGAGTTTTGACCTTTAGAGTCAAAGTCTGGTTTAGTACAAGTTTGCTGTGCAGAAATAAAGCAGTCATCTACTTTGGACAACGATGATTCAGGAATGCAGAGGAGTTATAACCCCTTTTTTCATCAGTTCAACCTCTACAGATCAGTATGCTTTTCAACTGCATAGAAAGTTTGCTAGAGGTCAGATATGGAGAGATTTTCTGCTTGGCAAAATGTTGTGAGATTTCTAAGTCCTACTCTGTATGGAGAAAAGCTGAGACTGTGGCAGGAAATCTGCAGTAAATGAGAAAACTGTGGTTTAAACATGTTTCAAAATGGCTTTTTGTAGTCTCTTTGCTAACTCATGCTTTGTTATCCCATGCAAGAATGTCCTGAGAAGATATCCTGAGGTGTTCTCATTGGTCCCTTTTAACCCCTTCCTATTGGTTGTTAACCCCTTCCTGCAACCTGTAATTGGTTACTCTGTGAATCCTCCTAAGCCTATAGATGTAACACCCCCAACAATAAACCCTCTCTTGCCTCCTCCTCACGCCGGTGTGCTGTCTCTGTGCCGGCCATGGAACCACATGGGTGGTGGAAGGACGGGAGGGCACCTCTCTCCTCCAGGCTCAGGACCTGAAGAAACCCCTGATGCTGGAGTTCCCTTTCCCTATCCTTCAAGACATCGGAATGGTTCCTCAGATGGAAATGGAACTAGAACTGGACCGCCTTACACCACGGGGGGAAAGAGACCTAGATGAGACCTTTCAAAGTTTTGTGGCATTATATTACCAAAAGAAGTACTAAAAGTATGGAACTTAATCAAGGAAAACTACTTCTTACTAATGTGTTTCAATTTCATTGCAAAATTGCTGAAAAATTAAAAATTTAAAATATTCAATTTTTTTATTTATTTTGTGTGTGCCCAACTAAAAATCACAATTAGCAGAGAGATTGAATTACATTTCAATCTAACTTAGCTGGAAGAAACTTTATTATAAAAAGTATGAAATAGGTCAAATTCTTAAAAGAGATGTTTCAGATAGCTTTACTATAATGCAAATAGTGAACACCTCTTCAGAATACTGGTGGTAGGGTTTTCATGGTAGTACATCTTCTGCTACCTCTCCTAGAAAAAGAAAATATTGCTAAAAATAAACTACCGAAGCATACGTTAAGGAAAATTATTGTTTCCTGTATGACTTCAAGCTATTGAGACTGATGACTTTTTAAAGAATTGTATCAATCTCCAAAAGCTGTGGCATTCACATGTTGTCCTGTCGGACACTTGTACTGTAATATCTATGGACTTGACAACTAACTTTAGAGAGTTTTTGCATGGGTTTCTCACTAATCAAAAATATATCTTTCAACAGTTTGTCCTAAGGAAAATCTTTTTATGCAAACTCACTTTATTTTTTTTTTTATGGAAATAATTTGGAAATTTATGCCTCTATCTCTTTCGTTCTTTTCTGAATGTGTGAGATAAGTAATTTCATTAATTAAACCTTTGTAGCTAAAGGCTACAAATGGCCTCAGGATATTTCTTCAGCTAATTTAAACTTCTTAAATACTGGAGATTTAGTGGTACAGAAAAATCTGACCTGGTATGTTAGGTTCAAATTGTTAAGAATTTAACAATAGACATTCTTAAATCTTCCATGTGAATGTTAATTGAAGCTTAATAACAATCATAATATTGCTTACAATATTTATAACTAGGGATAATTACTTGAGAATTATTAATAAAGAATAAAATTATGCTTGTAGTTTTATTCTATTAGCAGAACAATTAATGTAGATAAGAAAATTAAGTGAATTAAGATATCAAGAAAAATATCACACCATCAAGACAGAAGGCACTTACCAGACCCTACTGAAAATTCTATAAAAAATTATCTATTTTTTTCTTTTGGTAGAACATAAAATAATGACTTTCCACATTTTCAGTGTATTTCATACATGCCCAACAATATGTACTGAGATAATAAAGCAGAATATATGAACACATAATTTCCACAATCATCCCCTCACATATAATAAAATCATAAAGCATTTGATTAAAAAAAATCAAGTTATGCAGTTCAAGCAGTGCTCTAACAGCATGTAGACTGGACGTAATTTACTGTTTGTTATTTTCTTTAGCAAGTAATAATTCCATTTTTTTCATATGTTTTCCTACCACTAGACAATCTAATCAAGTATGCTTCAGAGTGTGATGTTAAAAGGCAAAAGAACTGAAGATTACAGGGTTCAGGAAATATTTCCATTGTGGCTTGATTAAACCAATACCTTTTTAAGTGCCTTTAAGTCCTACATAATGTGAACAGGAAACAGTGGACGTTAAGAAAACCATCATAAATAGCTACATGAACAGCCAGAACACACTTAAAGACAACATCTTGCATATGTGTATGGTCAGTCTTCGCAAACAAAGATTTGGGAAAGGTCTTTACCCTTTGAGCCTGTGCAATGGATTTTTTAGGTGAGACACAGTGGGCACTGAACTGAGCCCACCCTTTAATCCTAAAGTTCATCTACCGGGGCTGAGCAAGCTTGGACAGTGGCAGCGAGGTCCTCAGGGCGTAGGTTTGTTTAGAGTGACCTTCTCTTAGATGGATGGCCTTACAGGGCTGACGAGCTCCATCTGCCCGGGGGAGTTTCCCTGACTGGGAATTGAACCTGGACCACAGCGGTGAGAGTGCTGCATCCTAACCACTAGACCACCAGGGGTCCCCATCTTGTGTATACACCTATCATGAATAACACTGACGCATCACAATCACAGAATGGCCCTGGGGTAGTCAAACCACATTTAATGCCCTTTGTGCAATCAGTTTTGTCACTGATACCTTTTTGTGGGATCTATAATATGTTACCTCACAGTATTAAAAGTATATTGTAGTTCAATTCCTGCGCTACTTCAACTTCAGTATTCTTACGTTCGTATCATTATCCACAACTACATTTTCACATGGAAAGATGTGGATGGCTATATTTATTATCAGTTATACTATGGTGTTCCACAACATGCAACTAAAATCGACTTCAGATAAAGAAGTCATGACATCTGCCTCCATTTGTTACAATAATCATTTAAATATGGAACTGCTGCAATTTTCTCTGGTTGAAGATTTCTGTAGATTTTTTGAAAGGACTATATGTGACCATTCTTAAAAAACCAAGGATATCTAGAGAATAAATTCATAATCAAACAAATAAAAGACAACTAGCTCTGTAATACATGGTAACATAAAAGATACTTTTTGTGAGTTATATACAATGTTAATATTATGAGATTAGTGTACCCGATCAGATACATCTTAATGTTATAAAAAGGTATAATAGGTACAAACCTGAAGATGTATCCATCGGTAGAACATAACATTTTACTATGTATGTCTTCTGTTCTTCAATTAATTATTTTGTAAAATGGATATTATAAATATATTTGTGCATTTTTTTTATTTGACAGACTTTCCATTTGCCTTCCACATATCATGACATATTTAATCAAAACTATTATTTTGATTGCTCTAAATAAACAAATAAACAAACAAAAACATTGGCACAACATTATTTTTCTTTGAAAACAAGAAATTTGGGGGGATTAGTTGAACACTTTCATTTGCATTTTCTATATTATATTGTTCCGTAACAGAGAACCAACACAGGAATGAACAGAAATTATTCCATGGTAAGCAAGCTAGGCTGGTATAAATTAATTTCAAGGGTTTGAATTTTAAGATAACAATCAGAATAAGGTTCAAGACATTCTGTATGCCAGCCCACTGCATAATTATATATTATTAAAACTATTGATTATTTTTATAGTCTTGTTTTGTAGTGGAGCCTGAAATCACACAGTGAAAATACCCACTGTAATCTGTTCTCTCCAGAAAATGAATGAATATATATGTGTATATTTGTATAGACACTAGTGTCTTTATTGCATACTCCCACTGTCACCTGTCCTGGTGAAGGAAGTCTGTGATGAAAAGTGCAGCACCAACTGCACCAAGGCACTGTACTTTTGGGATGCAAACAAACAATAAGGTTGGTACAAACTCTCCCTGATTTTTGTTAATGCATAGACATTTCTTCTAGATTTTAAACAATGAAAATTCCTGCCAAGCTTCCCTCCTCTCCCTGCAATTGAACCAAACTTGTATGCATTATGTGTCTGTATTGCCTCAACACCTTCTTACATCTTTTTCCTGACCAGAATATAAAACAGATTTTATAAGATTTAGTATACGCAGATTGCACTTTTAATGCACTGTTTTACATTCTCCCTTTGAAATGCCCATGGTTTTTATATAATACACTATTACCTTGCTGTCATTCCCCTCATGTTCAAATTAATGAGATTTTTTGTACATGCATCAAAATTGTCTGATATTCTCTGATAGAGATGCTTTTAAAATTTTCATGTCAATACAGATGCAGAAATGTTATAACAATATTTTTACCTGTGACAATCTTCAATATTGCATAGAACTGGTACTTTGAAAAAAGGAAATGTTTGCTAGATTTCTAGCTTTTGTAGATCTATTCCTATGAAGAATTAATTTCTGCAGATCTAATAGACTAATTCAGTGCTTCAAAGCCTTGTATTTAGCATATAAGACTCATTTAACACGCACTAGGTCTCTCTTTAACAATGATTAATGATATGGCATAAAAAATTGGATCAAAGTTTTCTTGTTCTTTAATACATTATCCATTTTTACACTCATAAATCTGTAAAAGATAAGCTTAATTGTTGTATGTTGTATATATTCTTACTTTAAAATAAGGGATGCAAACTGATATTTGCAAGTTAAACTACTACCTACATACTCTCACATTAAATATTAAATATAATAGTTCAATTTATATTAAAACTAAGGATATTTGTTACAATAATCGTAACTTCATTTTAGGACCATGCAAACTCTTCCTAAAGGTAGCCTAAGAAAGTTCAAGATAAAAGGAAAATAATGCACATAAGGGGCATTATTTCACTGAATGAAATCTCACTGAATGAGATCAGAAAGATAGGTAGGAAAACTTGATCATTAGGCAACAAAATTTAGCTCTGATCCTATCACAGTCATACCAATTTATTCTTCACTGTCCTTAAGACAAGCAGTAGCATGAAATCAAGTTAAAAGAGGAAGGGAGAGGAAACAGATGAGGTATAGCCTGGAGATACAGGAGATATGAGAAAGACTGACATTTAACATGCTGAGACATTTGCATTTTAAAAGGTGTCTCAGATTGTCCATATTTTTAGAGTAGAATGCAAATAATACAATAATGTTAGCTGCAGAGAATGATAAATATTATTTCTGAAATGGAATTACCTTGTGGAAAAACATCTGAGGCTTAGTTGTTTTACATCACATTAGTTCTTTCAGCAAAACCTCTTCATTAGGATGTAGTCAATATACTATAACGAATGGTCCAGGTTGATTCTGTACACATTTTCTCAATTTAGGGATTGAGATACTGTGAATATTTTATTTTTTTTTGTTGTTCCTCAGTTCACTAAGATGTGTACGTGATTGCAACACTATGATATAATGAATAATTAAAAAGTCTTATTTAATGTGTTACCAGGAAAGACATTGACTTCTCTTTGCTAGGGAAGTCAACAATCCTGCTCCATCTTACAATACAATGTAGTTGTAAACATGTCTTTAAGTTATTCTAAAGTAGTATTTTAAGGAATCAGTTATGACCCTGAATGTAGTAACTAACTTATACTATGGTCCCATCACTTTGTCAGATATACATTTACCTTCAGATGAATATCTATGTGCTTCCAAGCAATCCAGAGAATGTATAAGTGGTAGATAAAACCTCATAGAATATCAGATATTATATCCATTCTGATGCTGAATGGTTCTTTTCAGGATTTAATTAATTTAAAAGTTTTAAGGAAAAAGAAAGGATGAGCAATTACTTAATTTTTTTTTTTTTTTAAGTTACACCAAAATAATTCTGAACAAGAGAGGGAGGAAAGGGTATTATGTTAAGAATAACAATGTTGAGATTTTAATAATTAAATAAAATACGTTTTAAAAAAATTTTGGGATATTGGTGCTGCTTTCTCCCCTGTTTGAACCAAATAAAGTGGGAACACATTCCAAAGGCTTTTATTTGTGAAGTTTCTGGATTTTTTCAATTTGCTCATCATACAAAGGAAGTTTTTGTCTTAATTAAGGTCCTTGTTTTCGGTGAATTTATGGCTCAATAACATGACTGAACATCTCAACTTTTTTTTCCCTTTGTTTCCTTAAAAAAAGCAGTAAAATAATTTACTGATGAGAATAAATTAATGTCACAACAAGGGGAACATTATACATATAATTAAAAAAAGAAGGATGTCAAAGATTGGTGAATCACTCTCATTTTTGCATTTGTAAAAGCAGTTCAAACTCAATAAATGCTCCTACAACCAGTATTTCTTTTCAATTCACTGGTAATTGGAAATTAAAAAAAAAATTCTTTTTCTGTATGAATCAGGGCTCCCAACCCCTCCTTCATCACAAGAAGAAGAAATATTCTTAAATAAGTTTAAAGAACAAGAAAATGATAAAAGTTTTACATTTCTAAATAACTGCAAATAATTCTTTGCATAAATAAAAGTCCTCATAGTTCTTATGGATTATCAGATACTTTTGTACATTTTTCAGAAATTTACATTATGTGTTGAGATAAGAGGTCTTTTGGGGTATTTTTGCATATTTATAATGTCTAAAATTCTTATATATATTTTTAATAATGCATGGTGTATTATTTAAAATATTATTTAAAATAGTTCTTAGAAGGTGAGGCAAAAAATATTCAAATATGTCTTTGTGTACCATAAATAGCTTCCAAATAATTTTATTACAGTATGTAATTTAATATCTTCTCTATTATGTTGAGAACTAAAAAGGACGCATGTTTCTATGCAGTGATTGATAATATGATGATAAAAAAATTCTAGTCGTGTAGAGAAGCATAAAAAAATTCTGATTGTGTTGAGAACAAGACCTATATCATTACCCAAAGAAGATATAAAAACATTTACCTCATAAATTTTATGGTGTGTTGTGCAGTATTTTAAATTCTGGTAAAAGTAAGACCTAACATTTCCCATAAGATTTCCCAGTGGACAACTGAGACTATTTTCCTGGCTTCTGAACTTCAAATCCAGTTCATTGTCAAGTGTCCCATTATTTTTTGGATCAATCTATTGATGGGAGCAGTGTTCTAATATGACCAGTGTGACTACATTTAACTCCTTCTAAGCAGAGATTTTTATATACAAATGTCCATTCAGAGGTGCATCATTCCTCACTTGTGAAAGGATGATTCTTTCACAGTGCAGGTAAGATTCAGTCTACATGGATTTTCTTTTTTTTTTTAGTCCATTTTGCTTTTTTTACCACTTTATATCATATAGAGAATTATGTTGAAATATTATACAACTGTAGCAATGAAAAGATGTATTAAAATCTGTTGGATGTTTCCCTGAATAATTTTCTTGGAAGAACTAAAGGAGCTTTTTTCATTTCTTGTTGAGGCTTTCTCAAGGGTTATTAATTTCAAAGTAAAAAGTGATGCAACAGTTTTTCTGGTAAAAATGCTACCTCAGGTAATTATCTCAACCTCAAATTTCAACCTATAATTTTACGTGAATTATTTACAATATGTTTTTCATTTTCCTTTATGACATTTTTGTACCATGAACAGAGATTTCTGGCTGGTAAACACTCATCACTCCATAACTAGTTGCATTTTTACACCCTGACATATGAAGGAATCAAACCCAAATCTGATTACATAAAAGCCAGTATTATTTACATAATCTTCAATGGGAATATAGTGCACATTCACTCATGTACCAGTTACCCAGTACTAATTCTGTAGGAAAGCAGATGCATTTCACAGAAATGAGTGTCCGCAGCAGCCCATCTGTTCTGTAGGCAGCAGTGAGCACTCAAGCACACACAGGGTATCTGTGGAGATGTTTGAGCCATCATTGCCATTACTTGATCTGTCTGTATGAAAAACCAGTTTAACTAGAACCTGCACAGTTCACAAGTGCATTTTCAGAACCACTAAAGCAGATAGTTAAACATTTTCTCTGCATAAGCAGCTGTGGGTGAGATGATGACAGTGTAGGTCTCTCCACATCTAGCCATCATCACTTCTCTCTAAAGTGCAGAGAAAAATAAAGTATTTTTAGAGCACAGCCTAGCTGATCTTTTCCAAGTACTTTTATACTTTTTGTATATGCTGAATCAGATTCTAGGAATGGCTACTTACCCCTCATGATTATAAAAAGTGTTTTACTAACTACTTCAGATGTCTGAACTTATTTAGAGAAAAATCCATTTCCCATGTCTTGTATTCCACCTTAAATCCAGATTAGATATTGTTGATCTTTACTCATTAAGATAAAAATTACTATTCTCTGTGGAGTACATGTGCAGGGCTGGAATTTGGTTGCTATAGTAATACTAATTCTTTCAGATTTACATTCAGGTCTAAAAATATCCATAAACTAGGGAAAGAGAAAAACCAACAAAACTTCATCTATATTTAGAATGCTTTGCGTGTACAAACATAAATAATACAGTTGCTGTGTTTACCCTGTGAGTTTTTTCATATAGCTTTTGTCACTTTTCAAGTTTTGAAATTTATGAAAAAATAACATTATGAATTTTAAAATCAAAAATAAATGTTTTAAGGAATCTCTTTTAGCCATCTTTGTGGACTGATCTAAACAGGTCTTATTACTATTTTCTAATTCTTTTTTTTTCCTCATATAATTTTAAATAGTTTTAGTTTAGTTTTCCATGCGTCAGCTTGACTTCTCAGGTGAAAACAAAATTCTCTAGCTGCTCATTGCTATTAACAAAATATACAGATTACAATGAAATACATACTCTCTCTGATCATACAAATTGGTATATATCAATTTTAAAATGAGTAATTGGTCTTTCTTCTTGAATAAAAAAAATAAAATTAAAAACTAATTTCTATTTTTCTCCTTTTCAGAACACATCTATCTTCATGTACATGATATTGCTGCTAATGGGTTCCAACAGCAATTCACCATAGTACGGATTCTATTCTTCTTTCTCTTTAAGATGATAAATAAATAGTGTCTTTATTTTATTGCCAACTCGGCAGTGCTATCACTTTATGTTTTGGTGGTATAAATACTTTGGTTTCCTGGTGCAACTTCCACAATCTTTGCATGTTATCATTATGTATATGGGTACAGAAAGCCAAAAGCAGTCATTTTTATAGTTCTTAAAGTAGTAACAGAGCTATCACACAAATAGTCTTTAGATCAAGAAGGTATAATAATCTAAGTGACCAACTAGTAACATCTGCCCTCTAGCTCTCAGGACTGTGAAAAAAAAAAAAAAAGAAATCTTATTGGGATGAATAAGCAGAAAGGTGGTATATGAGAAATATGAAGTATTCATAATAAGGTCTCAGTTAAAGTTTTGTGTCCAGTTCTTATTCTGTTCCAAGAAAGGTATGGACCAACTGAAGGGAGTCAAAAAGAATAAAAAAAGAAACAATCAGCATTTAGAAAACAGATTTTTGGGGAAAGATTAGAAGAATGGAAAAAGTTTAGCCCAGAAATGACAAGATGGGGGGGAAAAGAAAGAAGTATTCATTGTTTAAAATGTGATATACTGTGTTCCATGGAAATGCGGTAAATACGTTTCAACTATAGATAGATGAAAACTCTTTAGTGTGTGTATGACAAGATGTTTCTGATAAAAGTGTTAAAAAATCAGAACCTTAAGCACAAGGGAAGTTGAAAGATTAAAAATCTCTTGAGAGTATAGCAGTTTTGAGTCAAACTTTCTTGAATCAAATTGCTATGTTGAGCACAGAGAGGACCATGACTTTGATTTTGCATTTCTAAATTCCTCTCATGTCCTAAAATGTTAAAATTAATGTAGAACTATTTATAAAATCCTTTCTCAATGTTAATTATAATTTAAGCTATGGGAGACACAATAGGCATAAATTAAAATGTAGTATTCGTTCATTTGAGATTGTATGTGTCCACTTTGCAAAGGGAAATGATGATGCCTGAGATAAATGGTTTTGGTGTTTTGTTTTGTGAGAGTTACTCTTTGTGGTATCATTTTTCCTTCAAGATGTGTTTTTCTTTGCTGTATCCATTTATTGAAATGACTCAGTAAATAATTTCTGATATCAGTTCTTTGTCCATGTTGCCTGAGAACAAACTGTGAACACAGACTGCTGTCTCCCAGTCCTGCCTGATACTGCCCATGTGCTTATTTTTGCAGCAGTAGTTATGGATTTGCAGACTAAAGGCTCTAAGTCATACTAGGAAACTCATGGATAAAGGCTTAATTCAAAACTTGCTGTTGAGCAGAACGTTCATCATATATTATGGTTCAAATCAAGGTCACCTTTGAATAATGCATATTGAAACTGACTTATAATCTTTCAGGAATGTTTTCATGTCTTAAAAAATGGTAAGGCATTTTACTTCGACGAAGAGAGAGGAAGAAAAAGATGGAAAAATATGAGAGAAATATAAATTTCTTTCACAACTGAATGATACTTTTCCAGTAAAGGTTTATGCATTGTTGCAGGAGTGTTAAGGATAATCTCTGTTTGGAAAACTGGAAGTACTATGGATGAATCTTAGATTTCCTGGTACAATATACACATTGTAACTTGTTGGTGTTAGAAGACAGGTGACTTAGAAAGAATAAAAGCATGTTATTAATGTTCTAGTTTTCCTAATCTGAAGGTGGGGGATCAATAGGTTCCATACCTAAATAAGCTAATGAGAGTTAATATTTATTCCTGGTCTGCCGCTGCATTTTGTGTTGCCAAAACTGGTCACAGTAATTTTATACTATTTCTACTAATCTACCAGAACTATTCTGTTAAGGAATAGTAGTTATTCTTTAAATTTAGAGAGAATTTGCATCTTAATTTGAATGTGTCCATCTTCCTTGTTAACCTTAGTGCAGATTTCATCTATAAAGATTGTTTGTAAGCTAGTCACCACAATCAAAGTCTGTCATATCAAAGTAACAGGGTATCTTGCTTTGTTACTTCATTTGATCAGATAGAACCCTTAAAATATGTTATAAAAGGGCAAAGACATACTGTTAATCAAACTGTTTTTGGTCATATTTCTGCTTATGATACAGATAAATTCCTTTTTCCAACTATGATGTAACCAAATCTCTTAGTAGAGAACAGATTCCATCTGATTAAAAAGTTTAGAAACATGCTTGGAAAAGTTTTCTTCTTCCTTTTAAACTGGTTTTTGGCATATATTGAATGATAGCAAGTTAAGTGGTAAGTTACCATGAAGGAAGACTTTTTCTATGATAGAGGTATTTAGTAAACTTAACTTCAGAAAATGTGTAAACCAGCATCTTCATTCTGTGTTCTGGCCTACAGATTCCTGTTTACAAAATGATCAGTTGGAACATTATATCAGCTTCTTCATTCTACTAGAGAAACATAGGTAGATATTAATAAGACCAATGACCTGGCTTTTAGACTTGAACATAAATTTTAGTTATGTTTCTGAATGTTGTAAATTTTACCATTACTATCCACTAAGATAATTGAATAATACATCATGAAAAATCATTTTCATTCTGCACAATTTATTTTGTACCTCTAAAGTCTTCATTGACTCTTACTAAACATATCAGTGATAACAGGAAATCTTTGAATTGAGCTGTATTCTGAGATCTTAAACTCTCTGGACAGAAAGTCTGGACAGATACAGTCTTCAACATGACCTTGAATTATATCTAAAATAGTTGGACTGTGATTTTTATTTCCCTCTCTCACATTTTTTAAGGCATTGATGCTTTATTGATGAGAAATATTACCTCACAGTATTTTCTTTCCTCTGCTCTATGAAGTTTAAAGTCAACTAATCATCACAGAAGTATATAAACATTGCTTCAGCTGCAAAAACTATGTCAAATATGTGGGTCAAGGATTTTATAACAGGAAGATTAAAATCTCATTAACATCATGTCCAGTTAGAAATGCATATTAAAGAAAAAAAGAAAAGCAGACTTTTAAATTCTACTTACATCTGTGGATATTTATGTTTACTCAGATACATTTAATTCAACAGAGAAATAGATGCTACTTTAATAAGACAACCACAGCTACTCATGGGTCTTTGAGTTTCTTGCAATACGTAAAACTACACTGCAATAAGCAAATGAAACTCTGATGCCACATTCCATCATTACTTGGTGACTTAGTGACAGTGATGTTTTAAAAATTATAGTCCCAAAACACTGACATATTACCTGCCAGAAAATAAATAGTCAACTGATTCTAGGTTTAATATTTTTTTCCTTTACAAATAATTGATCTTTCTGACCTATTATTTAATCCAAGTATTAAACAGTATAGATGTACAATCTGTAGAATACAACTGAAGTCTATCATATTTTGAAAGCTTGGGAAGATTTGTTTCAAAGGAAAATTAAAAAGTTCCTTGAATGACCATCCCCCATGGGGGCAGAGGAAGGAGGAGTCTTTCTGTTCCTAATGGAAGACAATTCCATTTTGAATTGCAGAATGAGAAAGGCTGGTTTGTTTTCTTTTAATGCAATGTATCAGCAGGATATTACTTGCCCACCAGACTAACTGAATTGACTCTCAGGAGATGGCTGAACATTAATCAAGACTCCATAGCGTTTTCTAAGCTTTTAGTGGTTTCTGGAAACCCGTGCTCAATTTTACCTCTGAAGTAGAGTTTGTCAGGCTTGTATCAGTTTACCAAATAATTTGATTTCAATCACAACAAAAATAAAAAAGTAAGAATACATTGCTTATATCACAGAAGTGGTGTTAAATTCACATAAATAAATACTTCAACTAAATCATGTTGTGCAATTACCAGGAATTTGACATTAAGTCACGATGACACCTTCTGAATAGGTGTTCCTAAAACTTTTACTGAATAGATCTGTGAAATTGAACTACTAACAGAAAATTTTATGACTGATTAATATTAGAGAGAAATATTTGTAGTGATAGCTAATAAGGATTGTCAGATTTCCTTAGAAGAAATCTCAACATGAAGCAGAATACAAATCTTGATTCCTTATTGATAAATTCCATTGTTTTTCTGCAAACATCATACCATCCGTGCCAAAACTCTACCAAGATATTCATTAAAAAAATGTGTGCTGCTGGATTACTAAAACCAAAATAACCTTCTTCTTAATATTCCAGTAAGATTAGTAACATCCTGGAATTGTGAAACAGTAAGAATTGGCTCAGTAATACAGATATATGTTTCCTAGTTGTTTTATTATTCCTTTAGAAGTGATACAGCATGACTCCTATATCTAGGAAAGCATTTATTTCCATCTCACTAGCTGTGATAAGCAGATTGGGTATATTACTGAACTATCTCAATTCATTAGTAATATGTTTATTTTCCAGCTTGTATTGGCTACATGAGGGCTTGAGGAATAATAATAGTCTTGTCCTAAGGCCTGTGATGAAGTCTGATCCTGAAAGACAGCTATTTGAACTGTTCCTGTGTGACAACTTCATTGTCATGATTGTGAACTGTGCCTGAAGCATTTATATCCAGATCATGTGAAATAATTGAGCACTAATAAGACTTACACAGCTGATAGGATGTAGCACTAATATCTAGGGGGTTTTGATTCATGCTCTGTCAGATTTGCCTTGCAAAAAATCATCTGACCAGGCACATAGACATACAGCTTAGAAAAACAAAGGTGTCAACCTCAGAAACTGATACTCTATGTATTAGTTGACTATAGTGACAACTATGACTAGTTGACTATATTCAAATACCATCATGTCAAAGAGGATGAAGCATCAATCTCAGTTCATTATGAAATAAGATTATTCATCGCACTTACCACATCACCGGTGGCTTGCTTTATCTAGTAACAAAAAGGGGGGGGGGGGGAAAGACATTTTGATCCCAGAGGTTTATTGAGTCTTTACTAAACTTTAAAATGCATGTTTGAAATGTAGTCATCATAAAAGAGAGAAATGGAGCACCTCTTTATGAGGAAAGGCTTAGACAAGTGAGATTGTTCAGCCTAGGATGGCTTCAGGGTGGTCATCCAGTGCCTGAAGAGAGTCTACAGGAAAAATGGAGAAAGACTATTTACAATAGCATGTAGTGACAAGAAAGGGGCATTGACTTCAAACTGAAAGAACATAGGTTTAGGTTAGATATTACAAAGAAATTCTTTACTGTGAGGGTGATGAGAAATTGGAACATGTTGCCTAGAAAATTGTGGATGCCCCATCCCTGGAAGCGTTCAAAGCCAGGTTGGATGGAGCTCTGAGCAACCTGATCTAGCGAAAGGTGTTCCTGCCCATGGTAGAGGGGTTGGATTAAGATGATCTTGCATGTCCCTTCCAACTCAAACCATTCTATGATTCTCCGATTCTATGATGATTTAAATAACAAAAAATAAATATAAGGCAGGGACACACACTAAAGCCAGTGAAAACTGTAACTAGTGATAAATTAATTCTGAGTGTTCACTTGTTGTTTTGTAAATAATTAATACATTAATCATACTTTTCACAAGTGGTAAATAATCAATAGCTGAAATTGATTTTACCACATGAGAAAAAGTAAGGCTCATAGAGAACAACATATCTTACATGAAAGTATTAATTTTATAATTTATAATTTTATGGCAATTAGAGATATGCTAAGTATTCAAAGCACTGAAAAATACTGATTATATTTGCAATTGCAAAAATATAATGAACTTAACAGAATTACCTGTACAAAGATTTCAGTATCCAGAATGGAATCTAATCAAATGTTAAAAAGAGAAACCTACCGTAGTTCTGTCCTTAGGATATTGCTCCAGAGCTGAGAAATGAAATCCCCTTTTACATTCTTCAATATTATTTTATTATGGTTTTTTTTTATTTTTACTTTTTTTAATCCCCACATGAAAAAAACATAATAAGAAAAGAATTTATTTTCTCTCTAAACAATTATAGCTAGAGAGTTACTGTGACGACCAAGAATGCTTAATGTTGGATTCTGACATGGATTCTAGCCTGTACTTTCCTTTCCATGATTTACAAGGAACAGGACCCACAGATTCCCTGAGATCCTCATTACAGAGGATCACTGTAGCCTCACTAATAATTTCACTCTAATATGTATTTAGGACTCACTGATCTCCTGTTCCTCACTGAAATTTCTACTCTTAGTTATATCCAGTGGAGTTCAGTGTTTTGCAAGTGTCCATCAATAAATTTTGTATCACACCTTCAAGGTAAAAGTGAGAATTTAATTTTTCCAGGCTTACAGTCTTCTTGTTTTATCTGTTGGGGGGAAAAAAAGGATGAGGATTTGCTATTTAGCCTTTCAGGATCAGGCCTTATTCAACTTGTTTTCAGGACAGCTCCCCTTGAAAATTAAGCAAGATGTAGTGGCAGTATTCCTTTTTTAATTACAACTAGTTTTAAACACTACAAGTGACAGATGGTGATGTACCACTTTTTTTTCCCCAGATCACAATTTTTATAAAAACCAACCGGTAGTGTAAAAAAGAAAGGATAAGGTGTAAAGTACATGAACCCATGTGCATTTGAGCTCAGTAATATGAGTGTTGTTCTGTCAGAAAAAGAAATAGGTAATATTCCTAAAGAAAGTCAATATAGGTTGTACATCATTTAGGATTATGTGAACATATTTGCAGTATTTTATTTTACTTGTAGGCAGGAGTAGAATAGGAATCCTTTAACTTTTAACTGTATGAATACTTTGAAACATGAAGACATGCATGGACTACTAAATTGAACATATGCATGATTAAAGTAGATAACATTTCAGAGGCTTTCTTTTAAAATAATTTGTACACAGGAATAATTTTGTCATTGTTTTATTTGAGTTTTTTTAATTTCAATTTTTTGTAAAGGTTGCAGCCTTACAAACACTTAAACTGGTCAAGATACTCATGGGTATTATTGTGTACTTGAAGTGGCTTTTAGTGAGTGTGGTGGTTTAATTAATTGATTTATTCACTCTGTACAAATAGCCCCACATCAGTTTGGATGGAGATTTGGTCAACCTAGTCTAGTGGAAGGCATCCCTGCCCATGGCAGGGTGGTTGGAACTAGATGATCTTTAAAGTCCCTTTGAACACCAAGTACTCAGTGATTCTATTCTATATTTCTATGATATTTATACAATGATTTGTACATTTACTAAGGTTTCTAAAATTGTATTCTTAAGATACAAACTTTTCCCGCAGGCTTTTTAAGAGAAGTATTTTTCTTCCTCAATATTTCCATTACCACATGACCATAAAACTCAACAAGCAGAAATGCCAAGTCCTGCCCTTATGGAGAAACAACTCCAAAGAAAGGTGACCAAGGGACTGGAGCATCATCCATATGAGGACAGGTTGAGAGTGTCCAGCCTGCAGAGAAGAAAGCTTGTGTGTGATCTTATCAGTGTGTATAACACCTGGTAGAAGAGAAGGAAGAAGACGAGACAGACTCTTTTCAGTGGTGTCCACTAACAGGGTAAGATGCAATGGACAAAAATTAAAACACAGAAAATTCGATTTGAATACAGGAAACAATTTTTAAGTTTGAAGGTGGTCAAATGCTGGAACAAGTTGCCCAGACAGGTGTCAAATTTCCATCTGTGGAGGTATTCAACATCTGACTGGACACAGTCTGGAATAATCTCGAGTAGGTGACCCTTCTTTGAGCACAGTAGTTGGGCTAAATAACTGTTGGTCTAGTTGTACTGTGGTCCCTCCCAAACTCAACCATTCTGTGATTCTGTGTTTCTGTACTTGTCACATTCACATTACTGAGGGATGGAATAAGTAAGACATGGAAATATATTCTGATTATAGAATATCTGAAAAAAAAAAAATTCAGAAATGCAATACAGAAGAATGGAGTAAGGATATTTATTCATAAAATTGTTAAATTTTGGCATTTCCTGCCTTTTGAATGCTTGAATTTTCCAACTAAATGTCCTTTTGGCATTGTGAAGCAATGATACCTTAGTTTTGATTGATGATGTATTTTTTTTTTCAAGACAATGAATAAAAGTTATGTAGAGTATTATTCCTCCTCAAGAAAATGAAACTTTTGCAAATAAGTATTAATGACTTTTTATTCTAGGTGCTCTTTGTTTAATTTCATTATCATAATGAAGAACAATAATGTAGGGGGCTTTTTTTGAGGTGACCTTGCAACACCATTTACAAAACTATGGCAGAAAATCATTTCCTCTGTCATATAGAATACTAATTTCTCAAAAGAATTAAGATGAAAAATAATTGGAATCAGCTTATGTGCTCTAAGTATGACGCCTATAGAAAAATAGTTAAATGTGAAATAAAACATATCTTTTCTCCTAAGACTGGGAAATTACATAAAATACAGCTATTTTGCTGGTCTTTACATCTTCTCCTTGGAAGACCTTTTCTTCTCCTTATACTCTCCCACAAGACTGAGACCTTACTTTTTCCAAGGTACTCTTTCAAAGCAGTGAAGTCACTCAGTCAGTCCTGCTACTTTTGACTTCTGAGCTATATAGGAAGAAGAAAAAACCATATATATGTGGTTTTCAAAGCGATGGTGGCTTAAAATATCTTGTGGGATATCCCAACACTTCAGGTTTTTCTTTCAAAATACTTCCACACAGTTAGTCTTCTTCAGTGGAAGATATTTGCTTGGTCAGTGATCTTCTACTGGCTACCCAGTCCAAACATCCCGAGGCTGACAGTCTAGCAACACTTTGTTGTGTCCTCAGTCACTATAGTTTAGTAGAGTACAATCAGTACCAAAGCGTGTGTTCATATAGTCCATGGCTCAGTGTTTTCTCTAAAGTTATTAATGTAAATTTATGCCAGTGAAATAAATGTACACAAGTAACTTTAAACACAAGTTTTGGTAGTCTGATCCATGCGGCCAAGAATTTAAAAGGAAAAAAAATTAATACTTAAGTATCACATAGGTTTGACTTTTTTTAATCTTTTAAGGGCAAGAGAAAACCCCACCTTTCTATACTTCTAGTGACAGGTACATATTGCAAAGTTCCACAACTCATAAGACTCAAAGCCTCTAAAGCAGTAGTGTGGTTTAGCATAAGAAAATTGTAGGTATTGTAAATGTTTGCTGATCAATTTACTTTTTATACTAGTTCTCAACCAGCATCTACTTCCTAATACCGCTTATGGTATTTAAGGTTAATTTTTTCTTCAGCAAGAATAGTTTCAAGTACCAGAGGGTGCTGATAATAAAAACTATATAGTTTAAGGTAGATAACTTAGTGTTTCTGCAAGACAGAATGGAGTGAAAATAAAAACAAGTTTGTGAAGGACAAAAGTCATGTAACTGAAAGGAAGATGCTTTGAATACTAAGTGTTCTGAGTTATGCTACTGTCCTGTGAATTCAGTTCTATGAACACCTTTTATTACTTCTTCAGAAGTATTTCTTAATAAATTACATATTTTCAGATTTACATAATATTTCATTTTGTAAAAATCCTTGACAGATCTTGCAACTGTGACAAAATATAATCAGGAGATGTGACTAAAATATCCACCACAATTTGCAGTGTTTATTGGACAGAATACTACTTGCATGCTAATACAAATATGATTACTGCATAGGTAAATAAATTGATGTTTTGTACAGCTTTTTCTGGTTTTGAAATCTTTTTTTTTCCCCCTTATTTTTTCTTATCTAATGACAGACTTCTAATTCAGTCTAACCAGAGTGAAGCATGAGTTTTAACACTTTTCTGGACTAGTATCAGCCATGGTGAAGTCTACAAAACTGTATGAAAACTATCCTTTTAAAACACTCTTTGATGATCCTTTTCTGTAAAAAAAACCCCAACATGTATATATAATATGAAAATACATATAAATTATTAAGATTATATATAGCACTACTACTTTTAATAGTCATATTGCTTTATCATTATTATAATAATTGATTGATTATAATAAAGAAAATATCTTATTTACAAAGAGACATTGAGTTTAGAGTGAACATTATTTTGACAGTTGGTTACCCTTGGGTAACTCATTTGTTCATGATTATCCTCTCTGCAATGACAGTGGATTGCAAGACTGAGCCATACGATCAAATTATATAATATTTTGCCTTATGTATATTAACAGTTTTATTTCCAATTTATCAATGCATACATCCACCCAGAGTAGGGTTATCTCCATTTTTTTTTGTGATTTTATTTCTTAGAATGTGGTGTTATGCTACTGTGAACCAAAGTGTAAAATATGCATGGATGTATTTATGTGTGGGTATATATATGTGTATATTCAGAGACACATATATGTCTGTGCATATATATATATATACATAAAGGAAGCATTTTTGCACATCTGTACTTGTGAAAACACTCAAGGATAGGTTTTATTTCTAGCTTTCCTTTCAAACACCTATGTGAATGTTTATAGTTTCAAAACATTGCATTAAAAGGTGCTAAAAGAATTCCCCATTCTACAAGACTATTTCCTGAATTGTGTTTTAAATTCATGATTTGGTTCTAGAAATAATTATTTTAATTAAAAAAAAAGTTAAAAAATATTTATAAACTGTAATAGAAATTTAAAATATATTTCTTCTATTTCCTTTCTTCTTCACTTCCTTCAGAAGGGAAGAATTAAACAGTTATTCTTTATATGACAGCTCAGGAATTGTATATTATTAAGAAGTTACATATATTACACTAATCTTTCTGATTAATAAGCCAGGTGCTGAAAATTTTCTCTGCTTTAAAGTGTGCAAACATAGTATATCAGAGTTTACCAGTAGCTATATTATTGAACCTAATGTATATTTTTCTTGGTAGAACTTCTTTTGGAACTGTATTTTCTCCTCTATATTTTCAAGAAGACCAATCAATTATTTTTAGAAATTGTCTTGACTAAAGACATCATGGAAATTCAATAGGTTATGGTAATGGTCAATAAACACATTTATCTTATTGCAAATTTCTTTTAGTCTAAAGCTGTAGAAGAATGAATTCTAAAGTTTTGCTCTTTTTTTTTTTAATCAAAAATAAAATGACGAAAAAGAGTTGTAGGGTTTTTGGGCTTTTCTTAGGCTTCTGTTTCCTGCATCACTGTAGACTAGAAGCAAAACACCTGGAAATATTAGTTTTGTTAGACTGATTGGATGGAATTCCTTCAATATTTTTTCATAAATTAATATTTTAGAGTATTCTGATGACTTTTTCTTTTTGCAGTACCAGTACATTATTGTTCTCCAGGAACCTGTGTGTGGCATTTGAGTGTTGGTCCCACAAATGGTGTATTCAAAGGTCCTATAATAGCTTTTGTCCTAATAGAGAAATCTCTATTAAACCAATGCAGAGAACAAGTTATCCTTGTAGAAACACTATTTGCAATATACTGGTACACTGGAAGCAAAAATTAGCAGCCAAAAACTTGGATATTACAGTTAAATGATGTAGAATAATTGCCTTTGACAAGGGAAGTAAGTGTTCTGAAACCAGACAGTTAATGGATATATTTTGTGTCTGTATAAGACTTCTGTAAATCTCATCTTCTGATGCTGGTTTGTTTTCGCTTTCACCTTAGTCTCTTTGCTCCTGGGGTGCGTTTTTTGGGGGGCTAGGGGGAGGGGGGGGGGAGGGGGGTCGGGCCAATGGGTACTTTTTAATTTCTTGCATTACACAACCCTTAGGGTGTGGAAGAATGTTCTACATTTAGGAATCAAATAAACAAAACAAAAAAATCCCCACTAGTTCATTTTAGTTATGAATTAAGAATAATAGCAGTAATTACCAGAAACATGGAGGAGTCACAAAATAATCAGTGGAAGCATTTCAGAGAGGGTGAAGAGCTGGTTATTGTTCAATAGAATGTGTATGTAAAAGAGTAGCAAAAAAAATTACAGAGAAGCAGATAAAAAGCTGCAGTAAATCAAAAGTTACCACGGCAACTATGATATTTTACTCCTAGAAGAAAATCTAAAGATAATACTTCTTGGGATAAATTCTTCTGGGAATTAAAAACCTGAACATGAAATGTTGTGAGGAAATAATTTTGTGCTGTGTGATCCCACTGCATTCAAAGGAAGAAGAATTACACATCAGTCAAGTATATACAGCAGCTTCCAAGAACTCCTTGTTGCATCAGCTGTTTCTCCTCTTAGCAATGACTGTGCTAGGTAACCGCTTTTAGCAACCATAGTAATTTTATTGCTGACTTGTAATGACAAAACAGTTTTAGTTGGCAAGAAACTCTGAAAGAGAGGAGCTACTTCTCCAAAGTCAGATCAGGTTGGTCAAGTTTAACTCATTTCCAGCTGAAAGATGGTCAAACCTGTCCGAGCAACTTTTTCCAATATTTAACCACTGTCATACAGAATTTTATGCAAATGGCATATATGGATGTGCTGACATGCAGGTCTAACCTGCAGTACTTTCTGAGGATCAGATCACTCATCAGTTGCAAAGATGTACTACAAATATAAAGAGTTGAAAATACTTAGCAATCTTCATATGGCACCCCACCTAATTTATAAATTACGTCTTTTATTTAAACCAAAACAAGTCGTTCAGTCAACCATCTAAATCTTCAGAAAGCTGTGGGGTTTTGTTTGCTTGATTTGGAAACTAAATCTGTTGTTACATTTTATAGATTCATTTGACTTACATTTTTAAAATAATTGTTTCAATAATAATGGCTCTCATAAAAAGCAAGAATGCCCCATTTGTCTGCATATGTAGTAAGTCTAAGGCACACAGATGATAACGTTTAACATTAACTCTCCAATTCTCAGAACGAGTAAGAAAAAAGAAGGCAAGATCAACACATGGAGTTCCAATGGACAACCTCAATTGTAAATAAACTGGATTATCAGATAAAAATCTTTTTTTCTTTCCTCCAGTCAATACAAAATGTAGAAAAGCCTAGTGGGGCATTTAAGTTTTTCAAATAAATGCTTAACTCAAAGAAACAGTAATGAGAAATATACAACTTACTGAAAGGAATTCAAAAGGCCGGACATCAGGTATGATCATAGTTTAAAAATGCAAAGTATTAATGTCAAAGGACAAAAGCATTTTAATGGCTTTTTTCCTAAAGTTCTTTTTGTTTTTCTTTTTTACTGAGGGTGTGTTGGGTCCTTCCAATTTTTAAATCTCAGTGGTTCAGTTCTGTGAACAGCCCTGCTGCACAATGCTGAAAGACAGACAGTCTTCCAGAAACATTTTATAACCACAAGAGTAAAGGGAATTTATTCCAATGTTTTTCATTATCTAAGGGTCATATCTGGAAAATTAAAGAGAGAGACAGTGTGACTCAAAATAAAAGAAGATCCAGTCTGATACAGTACCTCCTCTCTAAGAAGTGATAATTGATACCGTTTTCATATACCATGGTGTATCATTTTGCTCTCCAGTGATAATATGTGTACATACAAGGTATTCAAATCCATAAAATTCTTCCAATTAAACAGAGAATGATATTGTCATTTTGCAGTTTTCTGTCCTACAAGTCTGCAACAGGTTATTTCCAAGATTGGATTTCCAGAGGAAAATGTGTGAAAATGTGTGAAAATGTATCTGGTTTTCATGGTTTTCAATATGAACTGGCTCAGGCACACTGATCTTTTCCAGGGTACTCTTAGTCTGTATATATACAGAGCACTGGCACTGGGGAAATATAGGATATTTATAGACTCAGCTATCATTTTTCTACCTGTTAATATAAAATGGAAAGAAAATAAAGGAATTCTTACTAGGTTGAAGCAACACTGGAAAAAGTTGGGTTGAAATTGATGTTGAGCAATGGGAACTGTGTAGACCACTGCCTCTTATGCAGTGGACCACTTTTCCACTTCTAGCTGGTGAATGTTTTAAAACCCATTTATATTATGAATGAAGAACCATGTGTAGAGGGAATGGCAGAACTATGTGGTAAAATTAGGCTCCAGTTTAAGAGGTGAGCCCAACATAAAATCTTACAAGTCAGGTTTTTTTCCATTACATGGTATCTTCATGCAAAGCAAACAGAAGTTATTGGTCAATTGCATATCCAGGCAACTACATATAATAGTGATGGTGAGAGAGAGTAAAGCCAGAACACAACGCTGAAAATGTATGAGTCAGAGGCCTGGTTGCAGGGGTGTCTGAGGCTGAGCCAGTTGTCTGAGCCTCACTCACTGCCTGAGATTTGACACGTAGTCACACTACACTGAGAAGTGCTAATGGAAGGGGAATGAAAGGACCTGGTGTTCTGACTTCCTGCAGATAAGCTATTCCTCTGCAGAGAACTCAAAATATGTTTCAGATGCTACTAGATATTGTATCAGTAGAAGTCTTGCCATCAGACATGTTTCATGCCTCTTAGAAGGCTGTTTGCAGATTAGGGAAAAAAGGATATAATGAAATAACTTTATTCCTTGTAACCATGGAGAAAGGATAGACAATATGTGTTCTGGGATGCACTAGGGGAGGTGATTCTGTCCCTCTACTCATCTCTTGTGAGACCCTGCCTGTAGTACTGCATGCTACTTGGGGGTCCCCAACATGAGAATGACATTGGCCTGTTGGAGCAAGTACAGAGGAAGGCCACCAAGTTGATTAGAGTGACAAAGCACCTCTCCTATGAGGAAAGGGTAAGAGAATTGAGATTGTTCAGCCTGGAAAAGAGAAGGCTTCAGGGTGTGACCTTCCAATACCTGAAGGTGCCTACAAGAAAGACAGAGAGAGACTATTTCCAAGGGCATGTAGTGACAGGACAAGGGAGAATGACTTCAAACTGAAAGAGAGTAGGTTTAGTAGATATCAGGAAGAAATTCTTTACTGTGAGGGTGGTAAGGCACTTGAACAGGTTGCCCAGAAAGATTGTGGATGCGCTATTCCTGGAAGTCTTGGAGGGGGATCTGAGCAACCTGTTCTAGGGAAAGGTGTTCCTACCCATGACATAAGGGTTAGAACTAGATGATCTTTAAGGCCCCTCCCAACCCAAACCATTCTATGGTTCTATGATTGTCTTACATATATGTTTACATCTCTGATCGCTTCCCTTCCCTTCCAAAGAGACAGTGTAGTCCCCTGTCTCTTCCTTCCTGCCCTTCTTTGAGATAGGGAAGACGTTTTCCTTCCTACATTCTTCATGACCTTTCAAAGATAATCAAGGGTGACCTTGTAATGAGATCAGAAAGCTCCCTCAGCACTTGAGGGTACATCCTATCAGGTCCCATCCCTACACCTCCTATGGAGGTTGCAGTGAAGTGGGTGTTTGTCTCTTTTCCCAAGTAACAAGTAACAGGACGAGAGGAAAGAGCCTCAAGTTTTGCTTGGGGAAGTTTAGATTAGATACTACGAAGAATGTCTTCGCTGACAGGGTTGTCAGGCATTGGAACAGGCTGCCCAGGGTAGTGGTTAAGTCACTATCCCTGGAGGTATTTAAAAGATAGGGCACTTAGGGATAAGGTGGGCTTGGCAGTGCTAGGTTAACAGTTGGACTTGATTATCTTAAAGATCTTTTCCAAGTTAAATTATTCTATGACTTGTCTATGGCCAGTTTGTTTAAGTATTCCCTACCTTGGTCATCTGGAGCTGAACATAAGTCTTCCTTTGCCTGAATGAAATGTGTGGAGTAGTCATATCTCATACTGATATATGTCTCTTTAAGACAAAGTGTTATTATCTATTCTTTGAATCATAGAATCTTTACGGTTACAGCAGAAAGAAAGAATTTAAAATGATAGATAGTCTATAAATGTTCATCTTTCTTATTTAAGTCTTAATATCGCAAGATAGGATGCTACTCAGGTCTTGCTTCGTCATACTCCATAAGCCAGTGTATCTATCTAGTTTATCAGTGCTTCCCTTATCAAAAGATTCTCCTTTTCAAAATCTCTGATGATTAAGTGTTGCTTTATTTCAAGAGAGTTTTTTTACCTCATCAGACTCTTACTTTCTTTTCCCTATTTCTTATGTCAAATAAAGTCAAAATATTCACAGGACCACGACAAAAGGTAAGATTGTATTGCAGAATTCATTTTAGAGAAGTTCACACACATATGTTTGCAGTGTCAGGGCCCAAATAAATAAACAAGGACTTCTAACCACTTGGGGTACTTAGAATATATCAGGTGTTGTTTTTATATTTGACGTTGCGTCTTTTATCATGGTTGCTTTTATCAAGTCCAGATAAAGCTGTACATAAATTGTGTGACTTTCAGCTATAAAAATGCAATAATAACATCTATTTAATAATAATGAAAGGCAAGTTTAGCCTTCAGAAAATCTATTGGTATGCTAAGGTCCGTGTATTTATCCCCTGTTGACTGCAGGACTGAATCACATGGCTGTGAGACAGTCATGCAGAGAGCTGGACAAGATAAACTCAGTAGTTAGACATCCACCACTACCCCACTTCAATAGACATTGGAGGGGGGGTGAACAAATTTTGTAAACCTTCTGTAAGAACTCCAAATATTTCTGTCTGTATAGAACATGACGATTGCGTCACCTCACCAAGTATCTTGAAAGAAAATTAAAATCTGTGGCATATCAGCAATTTTTTTTTCCCCACAAAGATGGAAATCCCACGTATACAGCATTTGTAAGCCAGATAAATTCATAAGCAATGGTTTAGAACCAAAATATAGATATTTTATTGTTTCTTGGGAAAAATGCTTGTCTTTATATTAAATGATAATATCCTTAACAAAATTTTATTTAGAAGGGTTTTGCCTTTATTTTCCTTCCCAGCTAAATTTTCACTAATACATATCTTGTAATTTTCATATGGGTTGCAGATTTTAGGAACTTTGTTGCTCCCACATCATTGAAACTAAGATTGGCTCTTTAAGAGTTCCTTTTACCAAGGAGGGGAAAATAACTGCCTAGTAAGAAACACTGCTTTTCATTTTTAAATCTTCCGCTGCTGAAATAATGTTAAGCAGTGGATATTACTCTTTTTTTTTCCTAAAGATGGTCTGGAGAGGAAGTGCTAAAGCAAAGAAAAGTTTCATGAATGTTTAAAGCAGACCTAGCTTCTGCTGTCACTGGGGAAAACAATCCAAACTATAGAACCTTAAAGAAGGTCAGGTTGGTGGTACATATGACAAAATGCAACATGAAAAATGTTCTGTATTCATCATGTTCTTTAAAATCTGTGACATTCTTCAAAAGAAAACTGTTTTGCTTACTTGAGAGAAAATGAAAGGTTATTCACTCTCGAGCTCTTATTGTGCCTCCAACCCTGAAATGCTATGTGGCTTTTGATAAATAACTTAATTTCCACGTTTCAAAAATAAGATTGTTTTGGGTTTCCAGTATGCAAAATATTTTGAAGACATTACTAGAATGCCTTGTGGTTTGTTGGTTTGGTTATTTTATCCCATTTTCTATCTATCTTATAACTTTTTCCATATTTCAGTGAGAAATGTTCATGATGTTGCATGTAATTGTACCCGGATTTTCCTCAAAAATTTTTCTCCACTTGTAGACCTACTGTTTGGTTTCAAATGCTGGTAGATGGGGTGTTTGTGTGTTTTTCTATTTGTAATATACACAAGTTCACTTCCTAACTATTTCTCTTTTGTCTTCTGAAAGTAAATTTTCCCTTTTGAATAGAACAACCCATACAGTGAGGAAAGTGACCTGCTCCTTTTTTTTAGGATAGCAAAATGAAACAACTGGTAAAAAAAGTATCCTGACATTAGAAGTTCGCTACTTTTATGAAGATCTCTTTGTGTTTCTAGGGTACAGACTGTACATGAAATTAGTGGATTGTTTCCTATATATGATGGCACAGACGGAGATCTAGACTGTAGAATTTCAGTACATCTGATTTTAGGTGTCACTCATTTCATAAAAAGGAAAACTTCCAGAGAATGAAGGACTTGACTGACTGTGAAAATATCACAGACTCTCTTCCACTGTCTCTCTATGTTGGCTTTGAGATGTAAATCATGGCTGAAGGGAGGGCTCCAGGCTTTGAAAAGTGTAAAGCATTTTCTGTTTCTGGTGAGTTCTTGAGAGTGCACGGGCAAAACTGAGATTTCATGCTTTATTCCTCTTCTTTTATTTTTAAATAACTATATTCCTTGAGGATTCAGAAAGCATACCTTATGTGTCCCCTAAAATCCCAGCAAGCCGGCAGTTGGTTTGCAGAAGGATGACACACACTAGTATATTAGTAGACTATCATTTTATGCCAGGTATTGATGCTATTAAAATATTTATTTATATATAATTTTATAACATATATTCACTTAGTTCTTGAGTGCAAGTACATTAAAAATGTGTCTGCAAAGCATAGATTCCTTCATCTTATTGAAGGAAACTGGTGTTTATTAATGAGTTGGGAAGTGGTTAAAGCATCTTGGACTCAACTCTCTTTTATGTTTGCTGAAACATTTTGCATTCACACCTGTAATCACAGAAAGTAGTCACTCTCCGCAACTGCAGTTTGGAATTTCACAGACATGACTGGACACGGAAGACAAATTTACTTTTTGATGATACTTTAGAAATGCTTCAGTATCAATGCTGATATTGTTATCCTTGAATTCTTCCCTGCCTCATCTCTGCTTATCTTCCATTTCAGCGAACCTGAAAGAAGCCCTGTACGGTGGAATGGTACCTATGCAGAATTCTTTATGTACAGAGTTTTCCAAAACACTCAAAATGAGTGAGGAAAGAAAGATTTACAGCAAAGCTATTGGTAGCAATCATTGCATAGAAGAGAAGAACTTTAGCTTGGTAGAAGATCGAAAACTTTGGCTTGACAGATAGTAGTTTTTTTTTTTTTTTTTTTTTTTTTTACTAGGTAAAACTCTATTAGGAAAGTGAATTACAGAGATTATTTTTGGGGTTTTTTTTGGGGTGTTTCTTTTGAGTTTTGTTGTTGTTGTTTTTTCAAAATTCTTCACCATTTCCCTTTTCTTTCTCATATTTTTTAGGGGAAAAAATACAGCATAAGTAGAAAATGTGAAGTATTTCAGTCCAATCTTTTGAGGCAGCTCACTGAGACCAAGGGTTCAAGATAAGAAAAAAAAAAGGTTAAATATTAAATATTTTCACCTGAAAGGTGTTAGTGCCAAAGAATACACTCAATTAGTTTTAACATGAAAAAATAGGGTAATTAGAGTATTAGCTTTTTCTCCACAAATAACATCAATTTACAAGAAATTGATTTATTTTATTTCCTTTTAAAATAGAATTTGACTGCAGTTTTTTAGCTGACCTTGCTTCTATTTCTGAAAAAGAATTGTTTCCAAGCACACTGTTAAAAGTAAATTAATGCTTTTAGCTGTGTATGTTTAGCTGAATCAGCACAAGTATTGCTGAGCTGATGACACCTCCTATGTACATAGAGGAGCTGAAATCCAGCACTTAATGAGGTTCTCCCTAATCTTTTGGCAAGTAAAGGAATAGGTAAAAGTTTTCCTAAGTTGCTGTCATAGGAAATTGAAAGAGGATGTATCTATTATCCTATCACTATCTTTGTGCCAATATAGTTTAAAATAGTCAGTAATACTTTCCATTTCCCAGTGTTTATAAGCCAGCTGAAGACAATTGTGCAGAGGTGAAAAATCACCATGGAAGTTTCCAGTTGAACACCAACTGAATCTCTCCGTGGCATTTACAAAGGAAATAATGCTGAGCTTTTTTGAATGCTATAGGTGAAGAAGAAAAAGAGCCAGTGAAACCCAGTGGCAGTAATCTTTGGGTTTATAGTAAAATCCTAAACCTGTGTATATTCTGAATTTGTGACAAGTAATATGTGAGCTTCATCTGGAGGATGGTCCCAGTAGCCGCCTCTATGTGCTTAGATCTTGAGACTCATTTCAGCACAGTGAGCATCAAACCCATTGAAGAGACTAGGATACCCCAGCAGGAATGCACTTCAGAACTTTGGCTGATTCATGTTCAAATGAGAGTGTGACTGTGGAAAACGTGATCTAATCTGCTTTGCAAACAAATGCTAAAAGTTATCCTTTCCTTACTTATCTACAGTATAAAGTATAACTTTAATACTGCAGCTGATTACTTTTTGCATCTCATTAGGATGAAGAGTTGCCTTTACAGCAAAGAGAAAAATACACATACGTAGAAGATTTTATTAAGACAATAATTTCTGCTCTTATACATGATTCAGATAGAACTTATACTCCCTAATAGTTTCATTCTTTTCTCTTTTTTCCTATTTGCCTTCGAATTCTTCTTTACTTCATTGCAGCCCCGTGAGTATGCTATCATCATTGCTGGTCACAGGTCACAGGTTTTTCACTAACTCAACAATGCAAGGTTTGAGGGCTTGTCAGATCTTTTCTAGATTTACCTTTACTGTCCTTGAGCTTACTACAGCTTCTTTTAGTTAACAGAGCAAATTGTCCATTAGTTAGGTAACTTATACCTGAGTTTAGCTTTGTGAAATAGTCGGATTTTAGTCTATAAAACTTATATCATACTTATAAAGGTTCAACAATACTAGGTGATTATTGCTTAACCAAACTTGAGGGTCAACAAGAAAAGAAAGTGGTCAAACAGGTGGAAAACACAAAAGTGGAATTACAGCTAAAAGAGAAAGGAACTCCAAGAAATAACCTTGAAACATCCTGAACAGGGAGGACTTACGCTTGAGAAACATTGATGGTTGATCTCAGGACCCAATCATACACTGAAGGTGTGCTGATCAGCAGAGAAAGGGATAGATACTTGAAAGACTCCATGTATTATTTCTAACTACACCATTACTGGGAACGAGCTCTAACTGTATAATTCAGGCTGAAAGTGTTAACATTATTGTAACCAGATAAGATCTTCAGTAGTTTCTTTGTTTCATGTATAGGGTGTCTCTACCCAAATAGCATGAGCGCTGCTACAACTGAAATCAGGAGACTTTATCAAGCTATTAACAGCAGCTACCTAAGCAATATCTAAATTCATATTTATATCTTCCTTGCAGAAAACTGAGGAGATCATTACTTGAAAGGAAACTCAAATGACTTTATGAAAAGGAAGAAAGGACAGAATTACCCTCAAAACCCATTAGTGAAACACTTTGTGAATTTTCCTGTTTGGCACATGAGACTTTCTATTATGTAGGTCAGATATAAGGCAGGTAGCAGGCTAACGCAGAGACTTAGATGTCATTAGGATCCAAAATAGACATTTCTTAGAGAAAAAGAATAATTTCTACAATGAACTACATTTCATAATCTGCCAGTTGGTCGTATAACAGTTGTATCTCATATAGACTCCAAAAATGAAGGTGTGGATGGGGAAATAGGTATTTTTTCCAGAATATAGGTATTCTCCTGTATTTTCTTCTCATCAGAAGCTCTGCATAATGCTTTCTGATAAGATTTTGTACTTATCTTGCCATTTGACCTTACTTGTTTATGTTAATCTGAAACACTTTACTTGCTTACAGTATGTTTATCTGAAACACCACATCCCAAACTCACCATGAGATGTGGACGTTCCAGAAGTTTCATCTGCAGATGCCATTAAGTGTATTGTTTTCCCATGATTTTAATTTTTGTTTGATATTTAACAATGAAGAAGCCCTATATGAAAGCAGCATGTTTCACTCTAAAAACAAACAAAACCAGAAGTTTTAATTTCTGATTATAAAACTGGAAATATAATTGCAATATTAAAGTGTAAAACCAGAAAAGGCAGACATAAAAAAAAAACCCTGAAAACTTGATTTCAATCTATTTGAGCAATAATTTAAGAATTTTATTGGAGGAAGAGGTGTTATATCTCATTTGAATGAAACTAAGATTCATTGTATCCCTTTTAATCATGACATATGAACTGGAATCTTAACCCTCTGCAGATTTTTTTTTCCAGAACATGGAAAATTCTGGTTACTGCCTGCTGCAGCAAGGTCCCAAATGATTCAGCTTTCAAGAAACTTAAGGAACCTTTCTTTTGACTGTATGCAATATATGTAGAATGTCAACTTACTTGATTACAAACATCTTTGATAAAGAAAGGGGGACTTTGGAGGACTGATTCTGATATATGTATTTACATGTTGCCCTTAAACGCATTGCACTAGAAAATACAGCATCAGATTCTTAATCAGAGCAATTGTTGAGCAGTGGCGTAGTAAACTAAATGGAAATGGTAAATCAAGTTGGGAAGAAATTTACAAATTTATTAATACATGTTTTTAGTCCTTCATAGAAACCATGCATGATGTTCTGATAGCGCAGATAGCAAACTTGGCATTTGGAGTGTGCTACAGGGTTTTTTTTTCCAAATTACCATTTTGCTATAGTTTGACACTTCGGGGATTTTAGCCATCAAAAAAAAAAGTTCAAAACAAAAAGCCCAAAACAAAAAGCCTTGAGAATGTCTTACTGAAGATTTATTGCAGTTCTACAAAATGTTATTGGAATGAGAAATAAAAACCAAGCTCTCCATACCAGTAAATTTATATCTATAATGGTGATCCTCCTTCAGATAAGTTTCCATATTCGAAATGGGAAATCAGGGCTTCTGTCACAGTTTAGTAGTCATAACTAGTGGAAATTTGTTTCTACATTTAATTTTTCTATTACTGAACATTTTCTATGAATAAATGTTTATTAAAGAGTTGAATTTTTCCTTATGTTTTCAATAATGCTCATTAAATATCTGATGCTAAGCCTAAAAGATTTGTTACCTATACAGATTTTTTTCTCTACTATATTTCCAATATGCATATTTTACATAATACTGTGAATGTGTTCCATTTTGCATTGCATATATAAGAACCTTAAAGAACCATTCCTGCAGTTAAAAGATATATTTCACATGCACAGTTAGTACCACTTTAGAACTATTGCATATACTGGAAAAGGGCTAAACACATGGATTTTCTTTGGAATTAACAAGAACTATATTACTCACTTTTGAAAAGGAAGGTTGGCCAAAATTTTGTTCCATTCTTCAATAGATTGCACTATTCTATTCTACTATAACAACTGTTATAGTAGAAGATCACACATGGTAGAACAAAACAACTAGAGCTACATAATACAAATAATAACAAGGTTTCAGATAATATAATTTTAATTATGAAAATGGTCAGATTCATTACTCTTTAATGGAAACTTAAAGAAGAGATTTTCATGTAACTTGGATATTTAGAGCTTATTGTCAGATTTTTTTCAATTCAAGTAAATGGTGTCATCAAATAAAACTATTCTTTTTCTTATCTCTCTAAGCTTGTGACTTAATTTTTTTAGATAAAGTTTTGATGCCTAGTAAATGATGTGCAATTAATCTATCTTTTGTAAGCTCTATTTGATCAGGAAGAATAACTGGAAATGTCCTTTGAGTTCCTGTGAGCTGCTGCAGGATTTTGTAGTCAGAATTTGTTTACAATACAAATATATTTGGGCAAGATCACATCACAATAGGGAGGATGCTGCACTGCAAGTGTGTTAGTTATACTTCTCTTCCAGCAATCTTATTTACACATAATTAAAAGTTATTAATGCAAGAAAAATTAATAGGTCCAAGGCTTTCTCACTCTTCAGAAGAGATATTGCCTCATTCTGCCATGCATCAATTTTCCTTTCTACAAGGTATTCTGTTAATTCTACCAACTTCACTAGATAAGAATTACTTCATATTGGACATGTTATTTCTGGTTGAATGCATTGATCTGGCACGTTGTGATGAAACATAGAACTGCAGAACTCCCTCATGCTTCTGGACGACCATCCATATATATTAATTTAAATTTTTCAGGAAAACTACTGAGATCAGTAAATGAACTTTTATCTTCTTTCTGCCCCTGGTATAATTGTTCATGTAAATACATCTCTTTTCAAAGGATCTCTGGATACACAAGTTCAAAGATAATTTCCATTTTCTTTCATACAGTTCTTTTCTTCATTAATAAATTCTTCATCAACCCATTTTTTCTGGTCCCTTCATCAAGGGAAGTCCTAGACATACAGATGTACCTTAAAAGATCTTTAAATTGCCCTTAGCCTGAACTGTGAAACAAACAACAAAAGAGGAGTGAGAGTTCAAAGGTGCTAAAGCAAAGACAAACCTTTTTAGTGTCAGTTTTTCTCGTTTTTCTAACTGTATCTGGATAAAAACATCCAAATATTTTTTAAATATTTAAATATTTATTTCCTCAGAATAATCCTTTTAAATAGACATATTTTTTTTCATCTTTCTTAAGCCATATCTGTACCAAGGGGTTTCCTCTGTCTAAATTGTTCTGACAAAATCACCATTGGAGTTCCAATACATTAAGGTAACCTGGTTACACCACTTCTCCCAAAGACAGAACAAAGGAGAGGAAGCTTCTTAAAAAGTAGAATTTTTCTGGCCTAGCATTGCCATGTTTTAGGTTGAATATTAATATAGCACAAAAGCTGGCAGTAAAGACCTTGCCTGAAAAACAAAAAGGTTTTTATGTAATGTGTGGCGCATTTTCATTGCAGCAGAGTACATTGTACACCAATTAAAGATAATAATAATTGAGATTCACTTTTTGCTCTTATTATGGATTCCTCTTACAAAAACTATGTAAAAGAATTTTTTTTTTAATAATCAAAGAAAATAGAACATTTAATGAAGAAACTATTTTTTTTGGGGAATTTTTTCTAAAGTAAGAACTCCTCCTCAGTATTTAACTTTATTTCCATATTTTCTAGAAATCTCAAAGCTTGATTTATATTTTATTTCCCTAGTATATGATTCCCTGTTTTACCTTTCCCCCCTCCACTTCCCTTTTTGTTTCCCTCTCCCATTCCTGGAAAAAAGTTCTCAAGTTGAACTGTCCTGCTGATCTGTTTTCCATCCAGGATATGGTATCCTTTCTCCCTCTTATGCTGTCAGTCACACCTTCTTTTAAATTAAAGTTTCTGCAAAATCAATGTTTTTGTCAATCTGACAAGTCATTGGCACAAAAACATTATATGTTGATCTATTTCAAGATATTTCCATTCATTTCCTCTTAAAAGGGAGATGATGGTAGATGTTCAGAACAACTTTAAATTTTTATTTTTTCTCCTCATCTTTCTAGGAGTCCCACTTAGTTAAAAATCATTCCTCTATGATCTCTTCTTAATATCTCATTTGAATAAGAATATTTTTTATTTTTTTTTTAATTAACTGTTTTAATTTATCAATATGATGGGTACCTTTCTGTTTATATTAGTTTTCTATGCTGCTATATTTAGACCTAGTCATGGCAATGCTAACAAAAATAGCAATTACCTTGCTTCTCACTATCTCTTTGTGTTAAGCTGCTTGTTTCTCTGTAGGATACCTAGTTATACATTTGACTTAATTCTTTTCCTAATGGGATTAATAGTAGTTGCAATCTAATTCTGTAGTGTTACTTCTGTATCAAGAGGAACTTCAGAAAATTATGTCCCTTCTTATGTGTTTTAATATATCTGTTCCTATAAAAATGAACATGTAAAATACATTCATCCCTTTCCAAAAACCTCACTAGATTTTTAAAAAGCTAACAAAGATCTAGACTCACACTGAATTCTCAAAACTATTAAAACCTAAGATGTTTCATCACATCTGGGACTAGTTAAGATAATTATTTTTCTTTATACTTTCCCCAAAATCATGATTTGATGGGTTTGCCTTAACATCTATTTGACTTCAAAGAATACTTAAGACGGAAAACTCCTGCATCTCAAAACTGCATCAGCTGATTTAGAAGAATCCTTGTGATGCAAAATGCTGAAGTCTTGGATTTTGATTCCTTTCTGTCTCTGTGAAGATACACAGAAGGAATAAACTTACTGTACAAAAAAGAGTACTGTCCAGTGGGATGACTCAAACTCTTTTTTAGAAAAAACCCCAACCCATCTACTAAAAAACCCACCCCCCACTCCCAAGGACAAAACAATTCAATGTTGTTTTAATAATATTTTAAGGTTGTCTGCTAGCAGGAATTTTTAGTTAGTTTCTAGTAGAATGTGCATTTTTTCCTTTGAATTTCTATATTGGTCATTCCAAGCAGCAAACATGAATACATGATGAAACACTTGGGGTTTTTTTGACTCAGACTTCTATATTATTAGGTTTATTAAAAATGCTTACATATGTTTTCATTTATATCATACCCACACTGACTAGGCAGCAGCAAACATTAGATCGGATTTAAGCAAATATGACCTACATAGACATCACTGCTAAACTGAGGAACATGGAAAAAGGATATGGATATTTGGGGAATATAAAGCAGTGCAATCAGACTTCTTAAATGTAGGTCAGAAATCCCAGTACTGCTATAATAATACAAATTGGTCAATTTAAAGCTATTCGGTAAATAGGTCTCTCTGCATGACAAAGCTAACATTATCCCCAAGGGAGACCAGCACTTATTCTCAGCATGTGCTGCAAGTGAAATGAATCTAAAATTTAGAGGAAAAAATGCATGTATTCAAAGTTAGTAATTAAATAAGTGTCTTTGCTTTTTACTTTTTCCTAATTCTTTGAAACTGATATGAAACCAGATGTGTCAAACTATGGAAAAGTTAATGTAAACCTGATATAGTAAAAAAAAATGGAAGTTATTTGACTGTGTGAATCAAACAGGTATTAGAAAATTTCTGTACAAGCAGTTGTGTGTTATGAATTAAAAATAAAATAAAGAAAGAGGAGATGATTTATTAAAAAGAATTAATATTATTACTGAATGTATCCTTGTTGGTTACCCTGGTGAGAAAATTTGAGAGAACTGGGCATTGCTAGTCCACAGAATATATGAATAGAGTGGGGCAAAAAAAGTTAATAGTTTATGGAAATGAGATATACACTATGTAGGTCCTATACCAATTCTACCAGAATTTTATAGTAGGAGTAGAGTACAGCAGTTAAACTGTCTTTCAGTTTCCCAAGTAAAGCACTGGGAAGTAAAGCACTGCCTGCCTTCTAATTTTTTCTTTTTAGTTAGATGGTAGAGTCCTAACAGAATCGACTATTTTTTAGAAAGCCTTTCATCAGGGTAATCTTAGAAGCCACTATACAATTAAATAGATTACTAATAAAGATGAACAATTACATTGTGCTTAAGCAACAGATTATTAATGTCACATTCTTCTATGGGCAGATATTTTCTAAACTTCGAAAAAAAAATAAAGAAAAAATGTTGACCAAGCTTTTATTATTTAATAGCAAGTTTCACGGCATCTATACATTGTTGAAGGAAGAGTAAACCTAATACAAACTGAATAATTTTCAGTCTGTGGTGCCAGGGCTTCACTAGCTCTTGAACCAACTTATTTGGAAGCTAGGAACCTTGGGAGGGCCCAAGGTTGCTATCAATTAGCAAACTAAGAATGAAACCCAGCAATACAATTAAATTAGTTTGAGATCTGGAAAGAAGTCTCACACATCATGTGAAACAGCTCAATTTTGATCAGCTGATTCCAGTGATGATGAAAATAAAAGTAATAAAGGAGAAAAAGCAAACAAGTTTAAGACTGTGTTTGTGACCATCTCTAAAAAACATTATTTGGGGAACCTTATGTCTGCTGGGCTTAACCTGTCAATTTTATAAGAAAAAGGGTATGAAAAACTGAAAGACTGAACAAACCACTGAACTGACTTGACTGGATTCAGGAAACTATTTATAAACTCAGAAGAAATCAGATATTTATAAAGTACTGCCAATCAAGGAAATTTATTATTTAAGCTTTCTCAGCTTCTTATTTCTGGCTTCAGAAAATGAATCAGCCTGGCCTAGGCCATGAAAAGGTGTAGGAGGAAGCTAGGCTTTGTAAACAAAGGAGCTGGGCTTTGTGGAGGGTCAGTCAAGATGCCAATTAGATAACGGGTTTCCATGTAAGTAAAATGTTATATGTATATTTTACTGAAGGATGTCTTCCCTAATTAGTTGACCTGAAGTTGTTTGAAGGGCAGTAATTTTGCTTCTGCTTTCACATTAGCAATCAAACAAACCAGAAGAGGAAGAGGAGAAATTAAAATCTTGTTTTATGTCAAATAGCAAAAAGAGAACCTTGGTTTTAACTCTCCAGAGTAAGTTAGGTCACTCAAGGTTTGAGAATTATAATCTCCTAAGGGAAATTATGATCTTCTGCAGCCTGCATCCAGAATATATGAATGGACTCCATTTCAAACCGATAAGTCTAAGCACCTGTCAAGGCTTTTATACGTATTTTACTTAAATATATTAAAAATTTGAGAACTGTCTTAACAGGTTTAAGGGAGAAAGAGTCACTTGCAAGTGGACTGGATATGTGAAAAACAATAGTGATCTTAAACCAGCATATAAGATGAAAATTGAGTTTATTTCACAAAGCTTATAAAATAAAAATTGAGTTGAAGTTCACCATCGTGAGGGTCAGAGGATGCTTTTAGCATTTTTCCCACCAGTTGTGTCATTTCAGATAAACAAAGGCTGAGGTCCTAATTCATACTTGTGTTTAAAAGTACAAAACCTTCTTTACTCTCAGAGTCCAGCCAGTTTTTCGTATCTTTAAAAATAATTTGGAATACACAATAAATTATAACACCTAAGTAAGAAATAAAATGCATGTTATATGCCTGAAGTTTGTTGCCACAGTGCGCAACCTTCTGAAAGATAAACATTTTTTAAAGATTTTAACTTTATCTCTTCTCTGATTTGAACTCACCTTAAAAGAACCAACATGTAAAATAAAGCATTCATTATAAAGAAATTGTTGGGTTTTTTTGGGTAGTGCCTGGGAAATCCTTAGAGACATCAAAGAAGAAAACAAGTGATTCTGAGCAAAGTAATTTCTTTAGTACTTGTTTCCCATCTTCTTTAAAATTCCAGTGCTGTTTTAAACCTTTTCTTGAACAAGTATTTGTCATAAAATCTAAATAATAACCCACACAAAATAAACCTGGGATGGAGTTTTGCAAGCCGTCAACTTGCAACTATCCTGACAATACAAGCAATGGCTGAACTGGGTGACCTTTCCTTTTGTTAATACCAGTGTCCAAAATCTTTGTTACTAGTCTGATTTGCGATAAGAAATCCCAGTTTTACACAGCTACTGACAGTTTCCCCAAGAGATGCCTCTCATTAGTTCCAAGGTTTTGGTGCCTACTGACTTGTTGTTGGAATGAAAATGAGCAGAAAGGAAGATAATACAACTGTGGTCTTATTAAAAAACCATATTCAACTTCAAATCCAGTATAATTAGGTTTGTTTTAAGATTGTCTTTCCTATGTATGAGTCCCTTAGTGGATTTGGTCCTAAGGGCCTTCGACTAACTAGCAAGGTTGATTAGCTACAAATGAGAGAATACTTCATAAATCAAACATTAAATTCTTTTTATAATTGCTATGAGATTTTAATCCAGTTATACAATTTATTATGAGAGAATGTACAGAATATAATGTCTGGTTCATCTCTGTGAAAATTGAATTTCTGAAGTAGTACTGTTAAGATAAAAATACTATATTCAAATAACAACTCTTACCAGTGTTCCTCATAGTTTAGTTTGCTAGATGTTTTGTGTTAACTGAGAAACAATTACCACATAGTGCTGTCAATTTTACTTTCATCATGATGATCCTTACTGCCAAAATTTTAATTAGCTCCAACCTATCAGCCACTTTTGAGATTAGTTGTACTCCATGTGGCATCCTAACCAGGGTTAGGATGATTACTGTAGGAATTAAGTATAACACTCTGTCCCTTCAAGAAAGAGCTTACTCAAGAAACTAAAAAAGACCATGTACTTAAAATTCACCGATGAACTAGGGTGCTTCTCACAACAAGTTTCCCATAACCAAAGTCTGAATTTCTGTGACATTTCAGTCACAGCAGACTCACCCGTATGTCAACTGGTGACACTGAAATGAGTAACAAATCTAGCCTACATTTCACTGGCCCTGCAAAAAGAAAAAAGGAAGGCACCAGTGTGATTTTCTGACATACAAGTGAGCATTTTTTCCATTACTGTTAGAACTTCTACAATCCGAACTCTGTTGCCCTACAGAAATGTTAACAGCTTCAGGAGCTCACTTAAGACACTAGTTGTCAACATTAAAAGGTGGCACTGTAAATAATATTTGGAAACATAACTGTGTTTTAATTTGATGTTACCAAGCCAGACTCTCTATTCTTGTGCTGCTCAGATCTTCATCATAAATCACCTTTGCTGCCAAGCTCAATTTTCAAGGAGCCATTGACTGAATAAATAATTCCTTCCAACATAAACATCAAAACAAACTATCCCTTTACAAAGTTCAACAGATATAGGACATAAAAAGTCAGAAACAGGTGAAAACATTGAAGTCAAACTCATTAATACAGTAAGAAAGTTGTCACATCCAAGAAATCATAAATAGGTAAAACATAATTGCCTAAACTCTATTATTGAAGTTTCCTATTTTCATACCACCCCAAATCCCTCTGCCCGATTCCCAGAACATAGCTGTTTATTGCAAAACCTTTGTTTCTTGATTATTCAGTAGGCCTTTTGCTAATATTTTGCCAATATTTTTTACACCCGTATTACACTTCTGCTCAGCATAGCTGATCCTTTTTTGCATGGGAAGTAGAGTCAACAGATTATGTGGAAGCAGTGCAGGCTGGACATCTTTCCCTTAGGGCTGTGAGAGGCTTGAAAGACAGAAAATACCGAGCGTCTTTCTCAGTGATGGGCGTTATGGGAAAAGTTGATGATGGAGAAAGACCCCAGAAAACAGGAAGGATGCTAAAACAAGTCTCCTGGATGTTTACATTTCCAGTGCCTGAGGTCTTCTGCTTTTCTGCGGCATTTGCTGTTCTTTTCATAGCTGATATAGCACATGTGTAAGACATGCCCCATTATTGTCATGTGAATAAGTGTTACTGCTGTAAGAATCTATACAGAGTACAAAGAGCCAGAAAAGGCAATGTACCTGCAAACTGACCACACAATAAGAATTTATCACACTGTTCCTTTCATAGAATAGGGCTTCATCAGAACTCTTGTTGTTTATCAGTTTGTTTAACACTAGTTTTGTGCATCACTTAAATTAAAATAATGAGAAGAACAGCTAGAGTATCAGAAAGACAAAGATGGTGATTCATATAATATTGTACAATCTTAAACATCCACTCAACAGATTATGTGACTAATACATCTATTCTAGAACAAGCAGCAGTCACAAGTATAGAGGCCATGTTGCTGAGAACACAGCTGTGTTGGGCAGGACACGTCTCAAGGATGAAGGACCACCGCCTCCTTAAGATCTTGCTTTATGGTGAACTTGCCACTGGCTACCACATGAGAGCAGCCACGAAGAGAAGATACAAGGACTCCCTGAAACAACATCTCAGCCTTGGCCATATTGATCATCATAACTGGTCTACTCTGGCCTCAAATCGGGAGGCCTGGAGACACACCATCTATAACGCTGCTGCTTCTTTTGAGAACACACACAGGATCACTCTTGAGGAGAAAAGACAATGGAGAAAGAATCGCATCTTGCAGAATATACCACCTAAGGAGTCTTTCTGCTGTGCCTTTTGCAATCAGATTTGTCTATCTCGTATTGGCCTCATTAGCCACCAACGTGCTTGTAACAAATGTGGATAGAGCCTTCCTAAATCTTCGTTTGCGAAGCCTAGCCATGATGAAATGGAAATTATTTCATTTTTTTGGTGACAGTTTTGTCAGATGAAATTTTATCACCTAATGCATATGGGTTCACATTCACACACACATCATCTGCATGAAAAACTAATAGATTTTCCATGAAATCTGGTATAAAAGCTTTTGTATTTTATTCTATTTGAAGAGAAACTTGACAATATTGTTTAAAGAAACTTACAAGATTACTTCTCACTTATCTGATACCTATTTCTTAGATTTTTTCTTCTATTATTATTTTTCAGCTGAACTTACCAGTATTTCATGGATACACACCAAAAGGAACTCCAAAAAATATGTCAGTTGTAATAATCGATCACATCTTTTGGCCCATGGACTTCTTTCAAATTATGTTGTTTTGACAGGTTTTTCCTGACTTTGTCAAGACACTTTCAGCAAGCGAATGAAAGAGCTCAGCTGGTCTTATGGTACCATCCATCAACTTTACTAGCCAAGTATCACTGACAAAAGAATGTCACAGAAACTGTTTTCATATCTAGGCAAAAAAAAAAAAAAAAAAGAGAAGGTAAAAAACTGTTCTACACAGCAGAGAATCCACATTGTATAAAACACAGTGCTTCCCCCTGAAGCTCCACAGGCTTGCAACTAGTATCGCTTGAAGCTGTGTTCCTTGTGTCTTGCCTAAAAAGTGAGTTGTTATTATACTGATATGTTCTATGAAGAAACAGACAAATATTTAAATGATAAAAAGCAGATTACTTCATTAATAACAAAAAAGCAAGGCTATCCATTTTACCCCCACATATCTTGATTAATGGCTGGAGAATTATGTTGATTGCTTCATGTTGTAAATCTCTGGGAACCAAGATAAGAGCTCTACAGGGATAAATAGATCCCAATGAGTTTCTGAATAGGCTGCAGAGACAGGGTTCTGTTTTGGTGTACGACTAAAGTTCGGTACAAATAAACGTAATTCATTATTAGATCCTGCCAGATAGACAGAGCTAGGATTCATATTCTATATAGGTAGGTGTAAAGATTTCAGCTGTTTATTGGCCTGATGTCTGAGTCTCTGCTAGGATTGCAGTTGGGGCTGTGGTAAGACTTGAGAAGGGTTCTGATGTTTAGGATTAGCTTTTGGAACTACAAAGTACAATACACACTTTTCCAGTCTGGCAGGATCAATTAACAACTGCAGCTGAGTGTTGGTTGAATGGTTCCTAATTAGTTGAAGGCAGAAAGTGTTATCAGTGTTATAGGTAGAACCAAGGTTATGACTGGGAAGATAGTGCTGAAATGCATAATTTACTGTTAGATTCTCCTTGACTTGTGCTGTGAAATAAGAGCAGTGCAGCGCTGTAAATGAGTGGTTAGGCTGCTTAAAGAATCACGGTCTAAGGTGTGGGCAGAAAGCAAGTTTTATTATAAATTTGTGACAGCGTGACTTGAACAGAGCCTCCTGACTTTTAATGGAGTATCAAGCAGCCCAAGTGCACCCAAAACTAACTGTTGTCTTAATAATAAAGGGTATCTTTGCTGCAACTAGTCTATCTCTACAGGCTGCTTCAGACCCTAATTGTAACCCTAATGCTAACCTAGATTTAACTGCAACAATACCATTGTTCCTAATGGTGACTGAACTTGAACGCTAATCTTATCCCTAACTTTAGTCTTTATCCTGCCTCTTCTACAAAAAAAAAAACAAAACAGGGAAGAATCATTCACCCCCCTATACTAGTCTCTACTCTAGTGTTGCCGATGGGATAGGTTTCAATAATAAAGAAGCAGTTTTGATCTATGGCAAACTCCAACTTTATGCACAGTAATTGCTTCAGAACTGCTTTTAGCCATTTACTACATCTGCCCCTGACAGCTCTCCTTCCACTTCTGGCAGCTTTATGAGATCTAGGAGCAATTCTTCTGATGTCATGAACCCCCAAATTATCCTTCATATAAAAAACACTCCATTTCTCTCCATCAGACCTACAAATATCAGTCAGACGCAGCTCTGTGGAATCCAGGCACTTCAGTTTCCCAGCAATGATCCACAAGGCTACTGCATCTCATCAAGGTAGAGATGTGCTTAAAAAGCAGAATGTGCTTAAAAAGCTCTTTACACTTTAAAATTTACTTGTCAATTGGGTACATATAGAAGAATCAGACATTACTCTTCTGGGCTATCAAGCTTAATCTGTTTCTGTCTTAGGCAGTCATACCACAGAGCTGCATCTAAATATATTAAACTCCATTTTATAATAATTTAGATTTCTTACCTTGCTAATCAAAGCCCACTTCAGAACCGTTCTCCTCTGATAGTCAAACCTCTTCTAATATACAGTTTAACCTCCACTCCGGACAGTTGCAAATAAAGTGCACATGCTTAAATTTAACTGAAAAAAAAAATTGAACTTTGCAGACAGTAGTGCAATTTCCTCAAGAAGCAGCTGACTCCTGGCTGGTACATACCCTTCCCACAGAGGTGTGGAGTTTGCTGTAAGTTAATATACCTGACATGGAGCAGTGAAAATTAGTTCTATATTTCTCCATAGTCATAGGACTATGTTTTCAAAACGTCTGGAGTATCTCTACACTGTCCTGAAGATAGTTAAGCCTTTATCAAAGCTCTGAATAATTCTCATAAAGCTGCTGGTATTAAGTATGTCTTTTTTGTAGACAGCCATACTGTCTGTCTAAATAACATTTGCTCCATCAAAAAAACCTCAAACCCTAAACCAACTCTACTCAGGAGAGTTAATGAAAAAAATGTGGTAAAAGAGATTCAAAAATAGAAATAAAAAATATTCAAAAGCTATCACTGAGTCAGTTCAGGCAACATATGCCTTCTGGAGCTTGAAAAATGAAATTCAAAAATGTATTTATGTAACTGTAACAAAAGAAAGCAATAGAAAAAGTTTTCTACTTATTTTGATGATATAAGCCCACGAGCAGAAAAAGAAAAATGGATAAAACCCAAGGAAATCACTACATATGTTACTTTATTTTTTGCAGCTTTGAATTTGTATTGCATTAATGGACCAGTTAATGAATGCTGTAATATTGATCTAGATTCAGAATGGTATCCATTTGTTTTTTAATGATTAAATTGTAAATAATTCATAAAACATGAAAATTAGCCAACTAATTATGACTTTAAACACCCTGTTGAAGGAAAGCAATTTCTCCATGTGACTGAGTTCTGTTATGCCTGTGACTTTTTATATGTAACCTGGTCCTAGAATTCTATGTACAATATAAGATAAAGAAAGTCATGTTTAAGAAGGAATGTTCCCTTAACTAAGCAGAGTATAAAACCATGTTGAATTATGTATTAATATTAAATATTATGAGGAAAAAAGTAATTTTTTCCATTTTGATCTAGTTTTGAATGACAATAAATTCTTAATTGCATTGATTGATAACTGTTAAAAATAACAATAAAAATTAAAGCAGTGTTACTCATGTATTTCCTATAAAGCTAACTTACACTATTAGTTAAATATGTTTTTCAATGATTATGGCCTAAAATCAAAGATATATCTGTTTTCAATGCCCACTTTTTTCTTTTTTGTCTGACTCTGAAAGGACTAGCATTCTTTTACAGCAGGGATGTTGGATCTGTATTCACTGGGAATGTTTCTTAGGTTTACTCTGCAGAGAAGAGTAATCTTGCCACCATACCTTTGCACTGTGTCTTTTAGACATAAATTCACAGAAACACTGAATATGTATCATAGGCCTGACATATACTGAAAAGCAAATTTATATATTAGTTATGAAGAAAAAGGATAGACTTTTAGGTTTTGTCGTCAGTTTAATCCATAGCTATACTTCCTTCTTTGCAGTCTCATCAGATCTCTCTAATGAATACACAGTACAACCAGGTCACTAAAAAGTCATCTGCCAAATTACCTACTGATTTGGATGGAAGGAAATGGTGTGGATCATCAAGTGGTGCTATAAAGTATGTCATGGAGATATGATAACAGCGACTGTATTCTATAGACTGCTCTGATTTAATTTGTTTAAATCAGTGCAGCTGAAATCTCAGTATTGTCCAAGTTTTGTGTTAGCTTTGAGACCAAAAATTCAGTTTAATTTGACTCTTATGTGAAAACCAGATAAAGGAAATACATTTCTTTTAAGAAATCATTTAGTAGTGAGTGTAGTAGGGTTTGGGTTTTTTTTTATTTTTCTTGCAATTCTATTCATTAATTTATATTAAGTTCAAACCAGTTACTTACTGAAATCACCAAACATTTATGACCATCAGAGATTCCAGCAACACTAAACTCCTAATGTTTTCTGAAGTCTCCTTTTAAAGGGCTTTAATGAGCCATTTAACTGCTCAAAGACAATATCCTGATTCTTTCCAGTTCCTTGTAGATATGACCTGGGAGATTTCTTCTCACTTCCCTGCTGGAACAAATTTAAAGGCAGTGCAGTAGTAGTGAGAGCAGTCCAGCTATGCTATCAACCTTTGGTCTTGCACAGGGCTGTCCATGCTCAAAGAGACCTGAACTTCCTCCAGGACGATGGCCTACCTTGACAAATGTGGGATGAGAACACAGGGGAAAAGAGGGAACAGAAACCTTATGGCACAACAGGAAATTAAAGAGATTGTCATGTCTAGATAGGGAATATTAAAAAGTTAAGAATGGATGTGATTATTGTCAACCCACACAGAGCAGGCAGGACAGACTGTTAAAGAGATATTGCAAATAAAAGCCTGTATCAGGTACAAACTGGCCATGAATCAGTTCAGAGGTTGAAAAAAAATATTGTAGTATCACTACTAAATCTTATACTTTTACCGTCAGATTTTACTACCAATAAAATTTTGAGTGCAACATCCCATGGAGATTACCAAGGAAGAAAAGTTCTGAATTTTTCCTCTGAGTTGGTTTCCAGATGGAATTTGTATGTCATGGTGCCTGAGGTAGGAAAGCACTGAACATGCATTACATGATTCCTCTGCTTCTATATTCCCAAATAATCTAATTTGAACTCTCCAAATGCTATAGGATGAATAGAATCTACTCTGTCATTTCACAGAATCTTTTAAAAGAAAGATGGTGTGATTTGATAGACTGGCCCTCAGGATGGCTGGCACCAAGAAGACCTGAGTGTCATGGAAAAGATTACAATTATTACAGAGCTGCAGAACTGAAAAAGCCTTCAAGTAGCTATGGAAAACAGATTTTTGCCTTCTTTGTTTTTGTGAAAATCTTCCTTGCACTTGAGGTCTGCTGTAATTTCATTTTTTCTTCATTCTTAAGGTTAAACAACACTTCAGATTTTCGTAGACAATTTTTCACTGTGGTCCACTTGACTCATTCAGTTTGTCCACCTCTCATTTGAAGTATAATTGCCAAATGAAAACACAATTTTTCATCTGGAGTCTTCATAGCACTTTGGAAGTGGGACTTCACATTTTTTTTACATCAGTGAAATTTTAACCCTGTATGAGAATGAATAGCTCACTTGTCATTTTCCTCTGATATCTACTGTTTATTTCATCTACTTGAACAGTAAATTTGTTGAAAAAGAATACTTACATGACTGTATAATGCCTAGCACAAACTTGTCCTCTGTCCAGTTGCAGGTTCTAAGCCAACCATAATACCTGTAAAGAGTTTGTGAATAGCTGATATTTCTATTACTGGTAATAATTACCTCCCTCCCCCAAATTCACTAGAAATTCCTGGATTCTCAGCTCTCCTGTAAGATCTGTCATAATTTCAAAGTTAGGCACAGAGTACAGATGGAAATTATTCCAACACACTGGATAAAGACTTCTGCATGCCTGATACTCATTGAGGATTTAGGTTTCAAAAATTACTATAACTTGGTTTATCAGTTTACTTTGTCTCATCTTAGAACCCCTATTTTCCATGAAAGAAATATCTATGTAGGGTAAAATCTCTTAAATGAGACTATGGAATAGAAATAGAACCCTTGAGGCTGCAAAAGATGTCCAAGTTCATCGAGTCCAATCTTTGACTGAACACCACTATGCCAACTAAAACATAGCACCAAGTGCAACATCCAGTCCTTTCTTGAACACTACGAGGGATGGTGACTCTACCACCATCCTGGTCAGCCTGTTCCAATGCTTAACAACCTTTTCAGTGAAGAAATTATTTCTGATGTCCACCCACAACCTCCTCTGCTGCATCTTGAGGCCATGCCCTTTTGTCCTGTTGCTAATAGCCTAGGAGATGTCAAATCCCTCCTTGCCATGACTCCCTTTCATGCAGTTGTAGAGAGCAATAAGGTCTCCCCTGAATCTCCTTTTCTCTAGGCTAAACAGCCCCAGTTCCCTCAGACACTCTTCATATGACTTACTCTCTAGATATATCTATGAAATCCGTTTCATCTATATTTTGAGATTACTGTGGCATCTGAAATAAATAGGGGGCAGGAGTGGTGGTGTGGAGACCATCAGTAACTAAAAATTTGAAAAGGGTCATGTTTGACATTTTCTTAATGAAAGATTTTAAAAAAGAAAGAATATTTTACTTAGCAAAAGCCTCTAGTTACTAATAATGGAGGAAAAATAAGCACTTCAGTTAAAGGAAAACTGTTTTAAAGTTGTCACTACTTCTTTAATTCATATGGTTGTGAGTCCTTCACATCAATGTGACTAAAGGACCTATCACAACCCTTATGTTCTAATTTCCTATTTTTATAGGTTTTTGTTGTTTACAAGTAGAAGATTGCACTTAATTGCTTAGTAATTACTCAGTTGTAGAGGAATTTTAGAGGTTAATAGAAGACTGATAGAAGTTGATTATCCTTGATATAGCCAGGGCTATACTGCACAGAATATGGAGTTACAGTTCCCTCTACTCCCAAACATGGTCACTACATTTATAGACATATGTGTTTGTGTGTGCATGTGTGTACATATATATAGGCATAAAACTTTTTTTTACTAGTCTGTTTTGTGACCAGTAGCACTGCAGTCATCTCAACAGCAATGACAGAATGTAGATTTGTTTGTTACCTGTGCCCTATATGCGTAACAACTCTTTATTCTCACAAGGAAGAGGTCTATAGTAACAACAGTTAAAATACCAGCTCATTAGTGCTGTCTCTTGCCATGGTTTAGAAGCATCAGCATGGTGCAAGAGAGAAGTATTAAAAATAAAAATAAAAAATCAGCGGATGCATCTTGAAGTATTTATAAAACAAAGTTCATCATGGATAACAACACTCTCACATGGCAAAAGCAGCAGAATGGAATGGAGTTTCACATCTCTGTAGCATTCACTGTCATCTGAGCACCTTGATTAGCACCGAGTCTGCCCTCAAGTCACAGGTTTCTCTTTTTCACTCAGGTACATTAATCAAGATCACAGAAGTTCAGGACCTTAAGACTTTAATAAGCTATTTCGTAATGACTTCAAACAGCGACATCCTGACTATTCCATAGCTACACTGGGCATTGAAAACAATCTTTCAATGGCAAAATTTGTACCTTTTGGGCCCAGAGAAAGATTTGGAATTGTATAGCTAAGGTTTGACAAGACAGAGATGGATGTGTACAAGATTTCTTGTTTATAAAGATAGTAAAGACAGTCATTTCTTCCATGTAGTGAATCAATTATACTGATTCTTTCCATAAAATACATAATGTTTATATGCAAATGCATATGTGTATGTACACATATATACATTATATGTTTTGTACTAAAACATATGCAGTATATATTATACCATATGTCATGTATTATACTACAATAGTGATAACAATTATTATCCCATAAAAAAAATTGCAAAAATTAACCAATTTATAGCCTAAAATTTTTGATTTAATCTCAGATCTTTTTCAGTCATAAAATCACCCTAACAGGGAGTTATTTTTAAGATTTTCAGACTCTCTACTGTGAATTACTTCCCTCCTAGAACTGTGTTTCACCAATTTAAATATATTTAAATGATTTCATGAAGACTTTTGGGAAGAAAATAATGACATCAACTGACCACTTTATCAGCCTGAATGAGGTATTGAAAAGCTTTCAAGGCAAGACACTTGCATTTCTCTCTCCCTTTATCTCTGTGCTTAAGTTTTCTGATTTCAAGGGTTTTGTCCTAACTTATTTCATTTGCAAACAGATTTTAAAGCTCCCACTGCAAAGTTTATTATTGAAATAGGGGGGTCTAATCTTCTTCCACTGTTAGAACTTAGAACAGATATGCTAACAGTGAGCGTAATTGCAATGAGGGTTTGAATGAAAAAGATCTCTCAGTTCATTTCAGACCTGGCATAGATCAACTCCCACAGAGGTGTATTTCTATTAACCTTCACAGAGTCATTCTAGATAAACAGATGTGGAAGTGATGTAGCAGGTAGGAAATATATCTTATCGAATTCAAAGGCCATCTTACTGTCTTTGGCTAAAATTATGTTAATGAAGAAGTCTAACTGGGCCTCTTGTATCCCACTCTTCTTTCAAACCCTGTGTTGGGTTAATGTAAGAATAATAGTAGTGCACTATTCTTTCACATGCCACAGTTTATGCCCCCAGTATCACTTTTACCCGAACATACCTAGATATTTTCACTGAAAGTTTAATTTGTAAGAGTGTTTGGGGTATTACAGGCTATTTGTATTAGCAAAGGATAAATAAAAGAGGAGTCTATTGCTATTGAAATCTTGTTTGTTTACATAACACGCTGTCCACATGCCTGGTGACATCAGGAAATTGCCCTGATCGTGGCCAACACACACGTGCAACTACAGCTCTGACTGACACAGGGGGCTTCAACTGTGAAGAGAAGGGATCCCAAGGGACTGAGGGTGCCCCTTGTTGCTTCCCTTCATCACCTCGGAGCCTTGCCTTCAGAGCTGCTCCACCAGCCTGGTCCCAGTCCCATGGTTGTGGAGCCTCACCCTGTGGTTGTGCAGGATGTCACGTGTCCTTCTGTCCCCTTCAGGGTGCTTCTCTGACCTGTGTTTGCTCTGTTGAAGGGTTGACCTCCTTCCCCTCAGTTTGACCTGCCTTACTGCCCTCTCTGAGATGGGGTGATGCCCAACTTGGTAAAAGGGTACATTTTACAAGGCATGAGTCCTGCCCACAAAGCTATGGCAGTGTGATAGTGTTCAGGATTTAGAACAACACTTCTGCTCACAGTGCTCAGACTTATGATCAGGCTGTGTTTGTTTGAATGTCTGATTGCCTGTTCAAGGAAGGACTGAAAAGACGGGAGTAACATTTGTTCTGATTTTAAAAGGACTTCTACTTCCACCATCTCCAACAGGAATGTAGTCATCTTCCAATGTTACATTTTATAAATATGGAAAAATAACACTAGCTTCACTGATTTTTTTCACAGTGACTTAAGCTTTTTAGTTTTCTTGGATATAAGTTTTAAACAAAAGCCTTGACATGGACATGATACTGCTCCAGCCATGAAGATGATGCGTTGAACATGAACAATGGATGCACATACAGTCACCTCCCTAGAAGCATGGACTCCAGCATCACTGCAGTAGCAGCACATATAAAAGTAGCAGCACATTTTCCTAGAGAATGTAGAGTTGAAGAATGCTGTTCTTTGTCTTTAGCAGTTCTTAAATACAGCTCCAAAGCGCTCTTTCATACCTCAGTCCAGAAAAAAAATGGATTGTCCCACTTCTGGATTTGCCCTACAGTCAACAAATAAATGCTTTACTCTGACAGAAACTGAAGTAAACTAACTTCTCTGTAGAAGTAAAATTAGACATATCAGTTTACAGAAAATGGGCAATGAAAGTGACTAAACAGAATACATAGATGTTTTGCTGAACCAAGTCTTAGGATTTTCATTTTACATGTTCTGTTAGTGTTTCAGATTAAAATAGTATTTCCACCATCTCTTCCATTCCTGTACAGGAGATGGACACTGGTAAAGGTATCTCAATATGTATACAACTGCTAACAAAATGGCTATGAATCAGTGTTAACACAACAGGTTAGACTGACATTTTTTTAAAAGTAATACTTTCAGGAATCACTGACCTTCTGGAACTAGTAGTCATCTTCTATTATATTCCATATAGCACAGCTTCATGTATTTAATTTTCATCTAAGGTTTAGTTTATCATATCTCTTTCTGTTATATTCTGAAGTACAGCTGCTGTATTTTTTTCCAGTGAGTTCCCTAATCTACTGCAGAATTCTCATTGCTTCACTATGTCATGTATTGTTGATTTTTGTCTGCTCTTTTGCATGCAATTCATCTTACTGTAGCTCCATTCATGATCTATGAGGCAAATGATTTCACCTGTCAGCTTGCAATGCCTCACAGATCTGCTGAAAATGAACACATGGAAGCTGAGCTGAAGAAGCATTCTTTGATTTGCTTGTTTCTGGTCTGTATCTAAAGTATGCACCATTCTTCTCCATTTATGTTGAATGCTGCTGTTTCATCATCTGGCCTAATAAAGCAAAACACCTGTGTGAAGTGTTAGTTTGCTGCTGTATGGCATGCAGTGTTGACAATAGGTAAGAGAAAATCAGATTTCTCTCCTATATATAAAGCTTACAGAAGTACTGCTGTGCTAAATATAACTGAAACACAGAGCTTGGGGAGAGGTCGGTCTTAATATGATCACTACATTGTTAGGGACTACATCAGAGAGCTGTCTGTGTTTAGTTAGAGAACATTTAGGTTGCTATTTCAGATACTACCAGTGACATGACTGTGTGTGTTTATATACATAGAAATAGATAAAAATGTTTCTTTATATCCTACAAATTATTTTGAATTTATTTCCCGAGTGAGTCTGGAATTATGAGGAAAGAGATTCTTCTCTCATAATAGCCAAAAGCAGGGTTATGGGGCATTAATGTGTATTCATATCTCTTCCTTGTCCATCCACCAAGCTTTTCTGTAGTAGATAGACATTCACAACAAATTTCCCTTAATCTTCACTCAGAGTTATTTTGTTTCATAAAAATAACTGAATGTTCTTTGAAGCAAGAGTATAAACTTTCCCGAATCCTCTCAGAGTGTATTACTCTCCCTCCAGGTTCTGGACAGAAGGTCTTCCTTGTGCCTCTTGCCTGATAACTGTTTTACTGGTGGCACAAAAGCCAACAAAGTATTCTTTTTGGCTACTTAACTGGTTCAAGTACTTATTATGAAAAAAAAATTTCCCACTGGCTGTCCTGACCATAAGCTGCTGATTCTGGGTTTTTTTGTTTGTTTGTTTGTTTGTTTTTGCTGTGGTGGGTTTTTTGGTTTGGTTTGGTTTGGTTTGGTTTTTTCCCATTCCAGTTTTGAAAAGTAAGTTTGCTGAGGATAGAAATTTTTCTACAAGAAGAGTAACTTTTATGGCTAGGTAAAGCAATAAAAATTACATAATAGAAATGTTGATTTGCCACAGTTATAATTTAAATACAGTCAGGGACACTTGTTGGTTTTATATAATTTAGGCAATGTATATGTGCAATATATGTCATTACACTGTGGTATAGATTTAACTGAGGTATTAAATTGTAATTCTGATACCATCTAGTTCCTGGTGTTTAAAGAGACAATCAACCACTTCTCAGAAAGTCTCTGTCAGATAAGACCTGCTATATAGATATGTCTGTGCTTATGTCACTTAGCTGCTTTCTTCAGGGAGCCAAATATTGTCCGTAAAAGATGAAGAGATATCAATGCTCTGAGTGGTACAGAAATACAAATACCTTTCCCATAACTGTACTGTGATTGATGTTTATTACACCTGCCTTCTGCCAAGCAAAATCCAGAAGTCATTATTTTCTTCAGTGCTTTTGTAATATTATGACAATATTTGGGCATAAATCAAATCAAATCAAGTGAAATTATTTTCTTAGTACACAATTCTAAGGCATAATAATGGATTTAGTAATGATGTAATAAGAATATTCTTCACAATTTTTTATGCCACTAATTTGCTTCTTTGTGTGATCATGCTGTCTTGTCCTACAGTCACCCCCCATAAGTTCTCAGCAGCCTCAATAACCAACAACCCCCCTCCCAAACTCAAAAATGAGTCCTTCCTTGACACATTGTTTCACACCCCTAATAGGTTGTTAAAGAGGGAGACTAAATTTCTTGTTCTTGGAAATAAAAATTGGGAGAACTCTGTGATTATCCATTTCTTCTGGTAGCAGCAAGTTAGCCAGTCACTTGGACAGGTATATACAAGAGAGAAAATTACCAACCAAAGTGTTCTGTCTCTAGGTAAAGATGTTACATGCAGTATGGTGGATGCATTAGAGGGAGTTTAGAGGCAAGGAAACACAAATCTCTAGAGCACCAGAGTTCACTATTTTGGCTACTTAGGAACTATCACATCTGAGCACGATGATTTACTGAAGCCACAAATACTTTTCAGAAACAACCCAGAGACATTTTCAGTGTAAATGTTTTGATCAAGAGAGAGAGGCTTGCATCAAAAAGTTGACCTTTTCAACATGGAGCAAAAATTTTGACATGCTTCCACTTTACAGTAGCATTTAAAAGGCTTTGCTTTCATTCCAAAGCGGAATAAAATAAATCTGGAACTTTAAAACTGTTAGTAAAACAAAGCACTATTTTCTAGCGAGCTCTGCTTACTGCTTTTAACTAGAATAACTTACTTAACTCAGTACTGGCTTCACCAGGCAAAAATTTACCATCACCCAAAATGCATTACCATTAATGTCTTACTATCATTCCACCTTTTCACTACATGGTCTAAGCTTGCTGATGTGTCTTATGTTTCTTTGCATGCAAAGATACTGTTTTTCTCTTTGTTGTATCAGTGAAAATGAAAGCAATGTTTCCCTGTTTTTGAAATCTGCCCTTTCAAGGTCATTAATGTCATTTCTTGGTTACTTTCTGAAATTGCAACTGTTGAATTCAATATTTATGTATTCTGACTCACCAGTAGCAAATGTTCAGCATTGTTGTTTATTATTAAAAAGAAGAGGACAGCTAATGTCTCTCCAATACATCTTTTCAAGTGGTTTTTATTCCTGAAAGGTTCAGAAAATTTAAAAATAAATTTGATGAATACCAAAAGGACATGGGTATGCTGCAAGATGTATGTCACAGAATATGTCCTTCCTCTCTTTCCTTATGTTCACTTTTCAATTTCTCCCAAACGTATCATTCTACTCAGAGAGAAAGTGAGAGACAGGGAAAAGGAGAGGGCTACCCCTGAATGTTAGGATAGCTGCAAAGTAGAACATCTGTTTTGTAAGAACATTTGGTTAAAAGGCCATGACAGGGAATAGGAAAAGCAACCAAGACTAAAGACACAGATATAAAACCACTAAGGGAGCAGTAGTTAACGAAAAACGGAGCTGTGGACAGACTGTTAAAGGCACCAGGCCTCTGGTGACCTTGGGAACATCAACCACAACTTTTTAATAGGTCAGAATGGAAATGAGAGTATCCTGGATTTGGCATGAAAGAGTAAACTTTCTATAGGATATTTAAGGTGAATCATTGCAAGTGTGTAAAATTTTTTATGGGACGCTTAAAGGGATTATGGGAGTATGTTAGATTTATTATAGGCTGCTTAGGAGAAGGATAAAATACAAGAAAAAATGGAGAGGGGCAATTATAGGGGGCAGTCTCATGTAAATAAGCTGAAATTCATTACACTTGTATGAGTCCTGTGCCTGATCACAGCATGATCTGTCCTCCCTCTTGGTAAATTCCTGTTTCTGTCCTCACAGAGAACTATATGAGTGCTCATCCTCTTTTGTGTGTGGGTGAGATGCCAGTAGACTCAAGTCAGACTAGTTGGGAAGTTGTCTGTGTCTTGGAGCTGGATATTCGAGGGAGCAGGTCTGGGCCAGCCTGGAGAAGATCAGGACATTTATGTCATTTGTATGAGTGCTGTTTGTGTGTACCTGATGCATCTAAAGGCACTGGCTATGTTTATCTGTTGGTGGTCAGTTATGTCTACTGGTAGGTGTGTGTTGGGGAAATATGCTCAGTTTTGCTACTGGCTGAATCTTGAAAAGGGAACCACAGCAGCTGCCGATCTCCCAAGGATCATGAAGTTCACTGGATTCAGTTTCTTTTAAGGGGCATAATTTATGTTGACCTTACAATGGCTCAAATTTTCCTTATCTTGAGTTTGTGCCTTTTTTATTTTTTGGGGGGAAGTATTACACCTCTATGTGTTTACACTCAGGATTTTTTTTCAACAATGTTTCTACAAATACTGCAGTGTTATACATACTATGAAGCAAACGTGGTTTTTCTTCTTGTTCTTTGTCCTGGTTTTTTCCCCCAATTTTTAAATATGGTCTGTGTTTTTCTCATTGCAACTTGTTATTTTCTTATTACTATGGGACAGTGGTGTTTCTTTAAAATCTAGTTGTTTCCCTTTCCCATTACATTATTACTAATCTAATGACTAAATAGAGCCCTTCATAAATATAGGCATTGGGAGAGATGCTTTAATTTTTTCTTGCATAAATTTTGTTTTGTACAAAGAAAATAGCAGAATTCCTTTTCAGAATATTTGGTGTTTATCAAAAATAACATCATGTCAGAGGTTTTGTATAAGTTTATATATTTATATGTTCAGAATTTCCACATGCTAGAAACACCAGAAAATTATGTTTATGGTGACCTATTTTCCTGTTCCTATTTTTCACAGGATGTTGGCCTCATTATTCTCATTTTATTACTGATTACTGCAATACAGAGGGATTACTTTCTTCTGGCAATCACTCACTGATGAAAAGGAGGTGATGGTGTGTGCAGTGTAGGAGGTATCTGCCCAGGAGTCATCTCATCAGAAATTGTGTTTCTTATTTTTATGTTCTGTGACTTACCTCTTTTCATACTACTTAGCACTGCACAGAGACTAGTAATTTGCCCTTTAACTCTGCCTGGTTATTTTGGAGTCTTTGCAATTTGTTTTCACGCTTGGACATGGATTGCTGTATGTCTTTCAAAATAATGTTTATGAAAACCTCATCTCTGAAGCTTGTATTGTTGGGTGAGCTGTTTCAATGATTTCACCTCATAAATCTGTGAGAGTTCATCTATATATATGAGTCTACTTTGTTTCCATTTATCTCTGGTCTTGCAGAGAATGAGACCCAAGACAAAAATTTCTTGGAAGTCAAAAACATTGAGGAGCTCAACTAGAATATTCCTTTTTTGAAGTGTTTTTGACTGAATATAAGTTATTTGAACCAGAACCTACTCTGAATTTATGGATGGATATGCAGAGATTAAAAGCTATCAATTCACTGACAAAGTGCTTAAGATTTTAGTTCCTCAGAGAGTGGATGAATGTGTCTGCAGAGATGGATACAAATCACCCCAGATTCCTCTACTGACATGACCTGTTAGGAAAGAGGGTTCGACCACTTCGGAGTAGAGGCAAAAAATTGTCATTTACTAAAGGGAGAACTGGATTTAAATAGGGTTACGAGGGAAGGTACTGGAAAAAGGGGAGGATTTTGGGAGGAGCATGCAAATACAAACCAATGGAGGGAGAATAAGGGCAGAGATATCCAAACAAGGGATTACTAATTAATTAGATACTGCAATGCAGCATTTTTGAACTAATCACGAACAAGGGTGCGAATTTAGGTACCAAACACTGAGGGACATGTGGTAAACTAACAATCAAAGGGATATTATAAGGCAATAACACTTCAAACATTCAACATTAACATCAATGATGAGTATAAAGTATTTTAACAGTCCGACTCATTAAACAAAGGTAGAAAAGGTGCATTCTTCCGGTGTTCCAAGAATCTCTTTGCAGATTTCTATATTTGCCTTCCATTGCTCATAGACACAATCTTCCACAGCACACCTCTCCTGGTCTCCCACACTTTATCTGTAATCTGAGTTGCCTAAACAGAGCCAGCTTTAAAGTATGCTTGGTTGTCCATGGGCATATATTCTGCTAAGAGATAGGGATATACGCAGAAACAAAATGCACATTGGCGTGGTCATAACATTAACCCAGCCCTGGGTAAAGGTAGAATGATCCACACGTAATATGTAATTTAAAATGTTTGAAAATACTGTCATTTAAGGTTTAGATGCTTCTCTATGAAAGGGTATACACTGTATCTTTTATTTGTTTGTCATTTAGCTCTTCTCTCTTTGCCTTGTCTAGGATTACAGGCTATTTCTTTGCGAACAAGGCCAGTGAAGTCCCAGTTTCATAAGAAACCTCTATGAACTGCTGAAATATGAGCAAACTGATTGTTCTGAGAATTGTTGTTCCTATTGATGCCTTAAATACTCCAAAAAAAAAATACACTTATTATTGCCATGTTATAGTTCCATTGAGTGTTTCAATACTGCATAAACAGCCTTTTCTGTTAGGTAATTCCTGGAATGACCTGTTAGTAGAAGTAAACTACGGCAATACAGGTATGAGATCTGTTTATCTTATTTATTCATTTAAAGATAAATGTTTTAAGGATAAAGCATCAAGATTCGTCCACGGACAAGTTATATTCTACCATGGCATGGATGAAGACTGCATATCATTGGCATCCTGAAGTCAGTTACAATTTATAATCACTATTGTTGCAATTCCAAATTACAGTCCTCACCTGCAAAAGCCAACCTGAATACAATGGTTTTTTGATGTAGAGAATTGTAACCTACAGAAGCAGATCATCTCAGAGAACTCATGTTTGGGTGGTTACAGGCAATATTTTCAAAAGTGTGCATGTGATTTAGGACATTTAGGCTGTTATTTTTCATCAGGATTAGACTCCTAAATCATATATATGTGTTTACATAAAGTAGCTTTACCATTCAAGACAAGCATCCTGGCATGTAGTTTTGGTTTATTTATTTTTACAATTTGTTTGAATTCATTTAAATAAGCAATTCATGCGGTAGGGAGGTAGAGCTTAGATCCTAGAAAAATCAGTCAGGGATTTCTTAGCAACTCAAATCAATAGTGTGTGTTGAGTCTGTTGAGACTAGTCAAGCATTTTTTGCTACAACATGATAATCCAACCTCGAAAGGTCTTCCCTGAAAGTGGAGGTTGCACTGGCATACTGTAACATGTTGTTTTATGTAGAAATCAGAATGAACTGATTAATATCTAGAATTGTACTAACCTATAAATTTTGCTAGGAGTTAGTGAGAGTTCCTCTGATGAATTAACCTTTTGATCTCTCCACTCAGCAGTAAATCTCTTTATAAGTAGGATTAGTAAAAGTTAATTTACTAATATTGCAGGAGTTTACGTTTAATACTGTCAGAATGGATAAGCAAGACAGTTTAAAAACACAGAATCCTTGAATACACAACATTTTTGACTAACTAGTTATAACAGAAGTGTGTATATTTTTAAACTACCAGTTGCACGGAATCAATTAAATTCCTTTTGTGTAATTTAATGAATAAACCTGTTGACATATTTAAAGCTGTTTAGTCAAACTGAATAATAGAAGAATGTCAAAGCTGGATGTCCTGTAGCATTTAACCTTGCAGGAGAGAGCACAGTGTGTTTTCCATAGTTTTCTAAGTTGTTCCATAGGCTTTCATAAGTGCGAGAGAAGGATGTCGCTGAACTCTGCTGTGTAAGTGTCACAAAAAAAGCGTCCACTTCTGTGTAAAAGCCTGAGGATAAGAGTATGTGACAAATGAGTTCTCCAGGTAGTATGTAACTTTGTAGCAAGAGCAATACAATCAAAATTAAAATAGGCATGCAAACTATATTTATTTATATCTGTTTAATTTTCCAAAAAGTACCTCAATGTGACTATTGAAAAACAGAACCAAACAAACCCACAAAAAAGAAAAACATAGTTGTGAAATAACTATGTAACACAGAACAGATCTTCCTTGCATTTAAGCAGGGACATCAAGATTTCTGTGTCTTTTTCTTGAGTGAAATACATCAGACAGTGCATCATACTGGATGCCTAATGCAGGACCCATCCAAGCTGTCCTACTCTATCCCTTTTCTCTATTGAGACCAATTATTTTAATAGAGTAAGTCAAGTATAGGGTAGGATAGGACAGAATTAAAAACAAAACAAAGCAAAACTAAAAAAAAAATCACCTTCATATCAGACTAGTTTTCCCCAGAAAATTATTTTTTTTGTGCTATTGAGTTCATTCTCATAGATCCCAAGATTCTTGGTTTCACAACCTCCTGTCCTCTTGAATAACTCTTTTTTCCATAACCACAGTTGTCAAGTACACACAGTACCCTCTGGGAATAAATTCAGGTCAGTACCCACGAATGAAAACGAAAGACAATCCAGCAAAACCATGAATATCAGAAAATTTTCAACTTTTATCTTTTATTCTATTGGTTCTTGAATTCAGTTAATATTGTTCTGGTTTCAAAGAAGATTTTCCTTCATTGTTTTACTTTGGAAAGACACATTAAACAATTATTAATAACTTAGAATATATTTCAAGTCCAATCCTGAAACACAGTTTCACAAGAAACTTGAAGTATTAGTCTTTAGTTCCAGTTTGGAGTAACAAGTGGGCACTGATCTCCTGAGTTTTAAACTTTGTTTTTTATAGAGTATTTCCTGAGGAGTTAGGAAGTTCCTCACTAGAAGCTAGGGTTAGCATAAGAAGTATATGGAGTTTCGCCTGCGGATGGATGAGGAACCAGCTGAGATGGAGGGCAGGGATTGGTGACATTATAGTGAGGGTCTACTACAGGCCACCCAACCAGGAAGACCAAGCAGATGAGACCCTCTACAGACATATAGGAGAGGTCTCATGTTCACAAGCCCTGGTTCTCTTGGGACACCCTGACAACTTTTGAAGGGACAACAGAGCAGGGATTAAGCAATCCAGGAGATTCCTGGAATGCATTGATGTCTAGAATATGATGAAATTTTTTTTGTCATATTTGATCTACATTAGCATGAAGTACATCATGTTCCTCCTCACAGCTTTTGGATTCCCAGGTGGAGCACTGCTTTTTTTGTGAAGTAAATCTTAACCTTGCTCCTTCTTAGTCAATATGTTGATGTGCATATTTAACTAAGTTACTATTCAAACTTCCTTTTATGGGAACTCTTTCAAGTTTTGAGGAGGAGATTTGAATGTGTCTAAACATTATGAAGTGTTTACTTTTAGTTGTGTATTTTACCTCTGGGCTGCCATGTAGGGAGTGGTTGGCAGTGTGTGACTGAATGTGGATGTAATAGGATATAATGCTAACTGCTGATAGTGATATTTCCATACAACCTGATGATCAAAGAAGACTACAAGGAGTTGGAAGCCAATATGAATTTCTTTCAGGCTGCAAATTAATAACTGAGGCTAATCTCTTCAGTTATCTCACTGTAAAGTCTTTACTAAAGATTCAAAGAAAACACAGCTAGTGACAATAACTGTATCCTTCAAGAAATTATGTACTTAAAGCCTAAAATTAATATGAAACCTATGAATATGGAGATGGGCAAGTAGCACAGATGTTGTTAAAACACCACCAAACTTGGAAAAGTGTTGAAATTTAGGAAGATGAAGCAGCTTGGATTCCCAAACTGAAAGCCTGTGAGATACATTCACTGTCAAAATAAAATCAGTAGGGCATAGTCTTTGTATTTCGGACCAGTGCAAGATCTCATTCTAAAAGTGCCCAATTATAGCTCACAATCTGATCTTCCTTTCTAGTATAATGAGTTCACAGCTTCTGATAATATGGACAAGTGCTCTGTGCCTGGTCTTGCTGCACACACTATCCTTCCCTTTTGGTTTATCTAGTCTACCATGCATTTCTCCTTGATGAAGGGGCTGTGTCACCCACAGTCTGTCATGGTCACAACTTCTTACTGCTTTGAAAAACAACAGTGAAAACGATTTTGCATAGCACTTAAAGTATTATAATCTAAACCACTAGAGGTTAGAGAATTGTGTATTCTTGCAACTCTGAGATGATGATTGTTAGGAAGATGACTGCTTTCAAGAATCCTAAAAATAAGAGTTTATAAAAAGACAAAATAACATAACTTATCCTTCTCACCCTGTCTACAGTATGTACTGTATAAGCAAATAGCACATCTGGCAGCTGACAGATACATTTTTTTCTGTTTTTAATTATATGTATTTTCATGAACAGGAAATGTCTGATTGCAGCATATGCTTCTAATGACATGAATTTTAAAACAAGTGTTTAATACTTTGTCATCAGAAAATCTTGCATGACTGATTTGGGACGGGTAACACCCCCAAAATAGAAGACCTATTGAAATTTGGTCTTACATATCTAAATCTGTTGTCTGAGTAGAGCTGGATTTGTAAATCTTGTAGACGTTGCCTGCCTATTTCATATGCATTTTCTTTTAACTCTTTCACCTGCATTTAGAACCTAGTAAAAAAAAGGCGGGTTTTTTTCCGATGTCATTTAGTCAACAAAAATTCAATATTAAAGTTTGATATCTAGTGCATTTTGTTTTTTAGGTCAGATATTCAAACTTTATTGTCTCAATATCTACTATATAATCTTCATAAAGCCTAATTCATCACATAATATAAAAAATAATAAACCAGCGTATTCACTCACTTCTGTATCCTTGAACAAAATCTTATTAAACATTGACAAGCTAATGTTTATACAGTTTCTAGTACTCAAGATGAATGATTTAGAAATAGCTTATTTCTCTACACTGCATTGTGTCACATAGGTATATTCCTACATAATGGAAAGTTTTAAATACTTGGATATGAGGACAAAACTATATCAGATAATGAGCTAAAGCGCTTGATGTACATGCTAGTATTTTGTACTCAGCAAAGCCAGCAAGAGTCAGTTCCTATTTTTCTGTTGAAGGATAAGTCATTTCCAGTTAAGCCAGTTTTAAGACCTTCTTCGCGGCTCTAAAAAAACATTTTATTAATAACAATGAAACTATCACTTTAAAAATAGAGGCAATCTTTTCTGAAATCCAAAATTCTAAAGTGAAAGGTCCTTAATCTGTGTTAGTTATGTCAAGAAGTCAATGAACTCTGACTAGCATCTGAACCCTGGGATCCTTAGATAAATTCTCTACTGATGTCAATGTTACTGAAGTCAACTATTACCAGCTTTCAGTTACAGGGAATGTTTTACTAGAAGAGAATTGATCTTTGCTTGAAAAATCAAGACCATCATATTTCTCTTTAGAATTTTAACACAGCAAGGACTGAGTAGTAGAATTATTGTTTATATAGATATAAACATTGTATATAAACAAATATATAACATTGATGCAAAGTTAGTAATAACTTTCAGGGTCTGGTTACGTGCCATAAAGTGTTACTTATTTCTTAAAGTGCAATGCTCTTTTCAAGTACTTGTAAACATCCCACTTCTGGCTGCTCCCTGGGTGCTGTTTTCTCTGCTGTTTGTCCCGCCAGAGCTGGTCACTGGTGTTAGATCTGCCGTGGGGGATGGACACCCTGCTTCCCTTCTCCCGGTTGCTGCCAGAGGAGAGGCCCGTGGCTGAGCTGTGGGGTTGCCAGCTGGGCATGGGCGCCCAGAGCTGTGTGGTGAAGGAGGGCAATGACTTCTTGGAGCACCTGGTGCTGCTGAGAATGATAGGCTTGGGGGTTGATGCCAGGGACAAGCTGCATGTGGTGGCTGTGGACTCCAAAAACGCCTCCGAGGAGCGCAGGCCACTGCCCATCGCGACACTGTGGAGCTCTGTGCTGCCCATGATCAGCCCCAAAGCTCTGGAACTGGTCCCTCCCTTCACCGTCGTGCTTCAGTGTGGGGCTGGGCCAGTCTATCTCAACAGGCAGTGCATCACCCTGGAAGATGATGCCAGCTCTGAAGCCAAGGAGGAAGAGTTCTAGTAGGAAGAGTTCTTGGAGGAAGACGCAGGAGATGAGGATGACGATGGGGAATCATAGAACAGGGGCAGATCAGAGACATCTGAGTGGAGCTGGTGTAACGGTGGGGACACCCATTGCCAGGAACTGCCAGTGCCCTGTGCCAAATGCAACGGATCTTTGCAGAGGGACACAAACTGTCTGGGCTTTGAGTGTCATTCCTTGTCTCCTCTCCTGGCCCCCTCCTTTCCTCCCATATTTGCAGAAGTGCTTTCTCCCCCCCCTTCCCTTTTATTGCGATAATAATAGGAAGTGCAGATACCCTGGAAATAATTTAAAAAAAAAAAATACAAGACAAGAGGGCATGGTCTCAAGTTGTGCCAGGGGAGGTTTAGGTTAGATATTAGAAAGAATTTCTTTACAGAGATGGTGGTCAGACATTGGAATGGGCTGCCTAAGGAAGTAGTGGATTCTCCGTCCCTGGAGATTTTTAAAAAGAGACTGGATGTGGTACTTAGTGCCATGGTCTAGTAACTGCAGCAGTAGTGGATCAAGGGTTGGACTTGGTGATCTTGAAGGTCCCTTCCAACCCAGCTGATTCTATGATCGTATGATTCTATGATTCTATGATTCTTCTGACTGATGTTCCAGTATTTCAACTGATGCCTTTGAATTTTTAGGATATTTAGCTTTTTGTATATTTTAATGTAACTGTATAGTCTGTCACATTTCAGAATAGTAGTTAACACTTACCAAACCCTATTCCCCCATTTCACATGGAATTTTCTAAATTATTTATGCTTGTTTAGGCTCCTTTCAAGGTGTAGTGGTTTAAACCTTGTTTTCCCCTCAGAGGCTAAGAAAAGTGGTAACCCCCAAGGGGTGGAAACCCCTGGAAGTATGAAGTCCTGTCCAATGGGCGCTCCTGCAGAAGTGTAAACATACCACAAGCAAACGGAAGAGAAGAGTTGTAGTTTTGGGGTTGTAGGTGAGGTGGCCATGTTGTAGAGCCACAAGGAAAGGGGCCCGGAGCCCCTCGGGGCCTCTGGGGCCTCCCAGCCCCGGGCCGGGGGAGCTGCAGGGACCTGGAACAGCATAAAGCTGGGCTAGGTGCCTGTAGTTATGCCGGGAGATGTTTTCTCCATTGCGGGCAGTGGCTGGAGAAAGCAGCAGCCGGTACTGACCGGAGAAACGGTGGCAGAGAGCCAGAAGAGATAAGACGGAGCAACAGAGACATGCAGCATCGCAGAGAAGACTTCTGGAAGGAGAGCTGAGGAAAAGAGAGCCCGCAGCAGAGTTACAGAGTTCTGGGGGTAAGAACTGATACCAGACCCCCCCAAACTCCTTTGATTCCTCTGAGAAAAAGAGGGAGATGGACTCCTATTTTGGAGAGCAGTTTTGGACATGCAGCACCAGAGACAGAGAGAGAGAGAGAGAGAGAGAGAGGAGCTGAGAAGCTCAGAGCGTTCTGGGAAGCTGGAACGGGACGGAGAGGAATGTGGAGGGGGGTGAAGCCCCCCCCCCCCCTACTGCCTTGAGACAGAGCACAGAGCTCTGAAAGGGGAATTTGAATCCCCTGAAGAAGGGACTTTCACGAAGATGCCCCTGCATTTCGTGATATACCTGTGGTGACGCGAGTCTGGTCCCTGCTGGCAGCCCACAGGTGAGGCCTTCGTTTGGACCGAAGGAGAGCCGAGGGGCTTGGAGACCTCCTTGTGTGTATTGAACAGAGATCCAGCTACAACAATCCAGTTACTGCTGCATGCATGAGATGAGGAGACCTGCTACCTTAGAAGAGACTCCTGCTTGGGACTGGAAGAGATCTGTCCTTCTTTCCCTCCTGGACTTTTATTTGGAGGGGAGAGGAGATCTGATCCATTGTAAATACTATATGTCATGGTAGAGATAATTGTGATCGTGTGTATAATGTGTTATAGTATTTATTTGTACAGTCATTGTAATATATTCCCTTTCCTCCATTCTGAGTCTGGTTGTGTTTTGTCTGGAAAAACCCATCTCACATTGGGTTGAGATGTGGGAGGGGGGCTAGGACTAGGGAATTAGATTTTGGGGCTATCTCAAATCATGACACAAGGCCAGACAATAGTAAATACATTCTGTTTAAAACATACGCACCCCAGGACTGAACAAGATACCATCACAATCAAAGCAACCTTCAAGTCCAGAACCTTGGAGAAGCTTCAAAGAGAGTACGTGCCATAAAGAAGAGGAAGATGAGGAAGAAAGGGGTCTTGGGACCCCCTGACTCAATTCTGGAGAAGTATGCCTGGGGGGTGCATAGTTCTGGGGTTGGATGGATAATGCTATATAATTGTAGAATCACTGGGCGACTCTATCGTACTCCTCACACCAGAATGCCTTTATTAAAGACCCGTTCTATATCTTAACTCTACTAAATTAGCCTGGTGAGTTTTTTGGCTCCCAATTTTTTAGGCAACAACAAGTACTAATGTCAGTGGAATATCTTATTTCTCAATGCATTTCAGAATCAGGGTCATTAAAGACATTAAATCCACCAGCTCAGTTATTAATGTGGTCTTTTAATATAAGCAAATTAGGACATCAAATTCAAGGGCTGGTGGTGGGATTGGTGTCACTTTAGTTTTTGTATCAAGCAAAGTAACTTCAGTGTTGAAGTTACCCCAGGAAACAAGTACTTATATGAGATAAACGTATTGCTTTGACCTGTTATTGTAAAATACCTGTATCTATGTCTTATTTTAAGACATGGCAAGGCACCTCTACTTTTTTGTAATTTTTAAGATAATTCACCATAATCTTCATCTCCATTTTGATAATTTGTTTTTTATTATTCTTAGCAGTCTTTCCCAATATATTATTCATTGTCTGCATGTGATCCACATTGGATTAATATCTTACTAATTCTGCATGCTCTAATGGTTTATTAAAATCCATGTCTCCCTGCAGCACTTGAGTAGCAGCATTTTTGAGAAAATCTTGTGTTACACTGAAGAGGAGATATGTAATAATTTACCTTCCTTTCTCTTTGACTAATATTAAAGGTATTTAAGGGAGGGAGGGGAAAGGGTAATTGTGAGAGTGAAGAAGAAAAGAAAAAGAAAGACAAGAGACTATCTTTTATATAGACCCATATACTAAGGCCATATATATATAGCATAACTTAGTTAACATAATGTTATATAACATAATGTTATATAGCATAACGTACATATTATGTATCTCTTTATATATCTATAAAACATGTATATATAGAACAGATATATATAGCGTAACTTAATTTCAAGAGTTCTTCAGCAACCTACATTATACAAAATGTACGAAATAGACTGGGAACATAAAATCCTACATTTTAGTGAGAATAATTTGTTTTACAGAAGTTCCAAAGCAAATCAAACCAAAGCTCTGTCTAGTTCAGTATTCTTTGTCTGATGTTGCATCATATGTTTAAGACAAGTATAAAAACAAGGCCAAGTGTAGTTTAAGACTTCCTTTTGCATATGCAATCTTCACTAGCCAAGTTTTGTGACCTGAATATCGCACTCAGCCAACCACTGTTTGTAGTTATCAATAATATCCTTTTAATTGAAAAGGTCTAAAACTATTTGAATCAATTTATACTGCTGGTATCAAAAAGATCTTTGGTAAAGAGCTTCACAGTTTCATTAAGAATTATATCAAAATATTTTCTTTGGTTTAATTCTGCTACTGAATTATTTCACAGAATGTCATAGAATAGAATGTCATAGAAAGAATGTCACAGAATAGGATGTCATAGAATAGAATGTCATAGGATGTCATAGAATATCATAGAATGCCATTAGAATAGAATAGAATAGAATATTTCAGTTGGAAGGACCTACATTGGTCACCACTCTAGATTGATCACCTCTCTAGGAATCCTGCTCCAATATTTGACCACCATCTCAGTGAAAAATTGCTTCCTAACGTCCAGTCTGTCTTCCCTTATGCAGCTCTGAACCATTTCCGTATGTCTCTGGATAACAAAGAGAGCGTCATCTCCCTCTCTACACCCCCTACAAAGGAAGCAACAAGGTCACCCCTCAGCCTCCTTTTCTCTAAACTAGACAAATCCAAAGTCCTCAGTTGCTCCTTATAGGACATTCCTTCCAGCCCTATCACCAGATTTGTTGACCTCCTCTGTACACATTCAAGGACATTCACATTCTTCTGACACTCTGGAGCCCACAACTGGACAGAGAGCTCAATGTGAGACTGCACCAACACTGAACACAGTGGGATGATCCCCTCTTCATCTGGTGATACTGTGCTTGATGCACCTCAGGATGTGATTTGCCCTCTGGGCTGCCAAGGCACCCTCTTGACTCCTACTGAGCCTGTTGTCAACCAGCACTCCTAGATCCCTTCCCACAGGGCTGATCTCCAGTCACTCCTCTCCCAATTTATACTTATGCAAGGCATTACTCTGTCTTGGGTGCAGGATCTGACATTTTGACTCATTAAATTTCATCCCATTAAAAATTTCCTACTGTTCCAACCTATCTATATCCCACATATACATTTACCTCATCAGGTCAGAGGGATCCCATAAGGCCCCGACATACTTTATCTCCCAAAGGCTCTTCCAGTCCTACAGTCAGCTATTGGTATATTGGTCTCACCTGTTTCTACCAAAGTCTTCCCTCATTTCTGTAAAGGTTGAAGAAAATGTTACCTGTGCTCCTAAATTTTTTAGCATTCTTCTCAGGGCTCTGAAGTCTCTTTTGATTGACCTCAGACTTTTAATTGTAATGTCATTTGTACATGTGTGAAAGAGTTTGCAGTCTTACATATATCACAAGTTATTTCGTAGTTCTCTGTTGTACTTTCCAAGCTAAAAGATTCATGCATACTTGTATGTATATAATTATTCAGCTTAGGGAATTCAAAAGCCACTTTTCTATTTCTTTCTTAATGTTTAGACTTCATATAACTTGCCAAATTAAGCCAAGAAAGACAAGAGCTGATCATCCCATACTTCTTATTTAGAATGCTTGAACAACAGAATACGAAATGGCCTATGCTACATTTCTGTCTTGTGTCCTAATTGCTGAATTATTTGTGTGTTCAAAGAATCATAGAATGGTTTGAGTTGAAAGTGACCTTAAAGATAATCTAACTCCAAAATCCTTGCCATGGATATGGACACCTTTCACTAGATCAGGTTACTCAGAGCCCCATCCAGCCTGGTTTTGAATGCCCCCAGGGTTGGAGAGTCCACGATTTTCTGGGCAGTATGTTTCAGTGTTTTACCATCCTCACAGAAAAGAATTTCTTCCCAATATCTAATCTAAATCTGCTCTCAGTTTAAAGCCATTGTCCTTTGTACTAACACTACACATCCTTGTAAAAAGTTTGTCTCCATCTTTCTGTAAGCTCTCTTTAGGAACTGAGAGGTCACAATGACATCTCCCCAAAGCCTTCTCTTCTCCAGGCTGAATAGCCCCAGTTCTCTTAGCTTGTCTCCATAGGTAATCCAACTCTCTGGACTTTTTCCAACAGGTCCAAGTCTTTTTTTGTGTTAGGAGCCTGTGTTGGCTTTGTGTGGCCAGGTTTTGGTAGTCGAGGTGGAGGTTACAGTGGTGACTTCTGTGGAAATTTAATAGAAGCTTCCTCCATGTCTGGCAGAACAAATGTCAACCAGCTCAAGGACAGACCGGCTGCTGGCCAAGGCGGAGCCAATCAGGAATGACAATAATGCCTCTGTGATACCATGTTTCAGAAGGAAAAAAAAGAAGTCACCGTGCAGATGTAATTGAGACCAGGAAAGAGTGGAATGACAACATGTGAGAAGGAACTCTGCAGACTCCAAGGTCAGTGGAGAAGGAGGGGAAGGAAGGGGTCCAGGCACCAGAGCTGAGGTTCCCTTGCAACCCATGGTGCAGCCCATGGTGGAGCAGGCTGTCTCCACTGCAGCCCATGGAGGTCCACAGGTATTCGGAGATGCACATGAAGCCCATGGAGGAGACCCACACTGGAACAGGTGGATGCCTGAAAATGGTCTGTGAACCTGTGGGAAATGTGTGCTGGAGCAGGCTCCTAGTAATGACCTGCAGACACATGGAGAGAGGAACCCAAATTGGATCAGGTTTCCTTGTAGGTCTTGTGACCCTGTGGGGGACAAATATTGGAGCAGGCTGTGCCTGAAGGACTCCACTGCATGGAGAAGTGACCCACGCTGGAACAGTGAAAGGAGAACTGTTGCCTGTGGGATGAACTTATGTTGGAGTTCACGGAGGACTGTCTCCTGTGGGAGGGACCCCATGCTGTAGCAGGGGAAGGGCCCTTTTCAATGAGCAGTGGCAGGTATAACGTAGGATGAACTGACCATAACACTCATTCCCCATCTTCCTGCACTGCTGTGGGGGAGAATGTAGATCTGGGAAGGAGGGAGGGGTGGGAGGACGGTGTTTTTAAGTTTTGGGTTCACTTCTCACTGTCCTCTTCTGATTTTGTTAATCAGAATTAATATCCCAAAGTTGAGTCTGTTTTGCCTGTGATGGTATTCAAGGAGTGATCTCTCCTTTTCCTTATCTCAACTCAAGAACCTGTTGCTATATTTCAATCCCAGTTGTGGGATTGATAGAGCAGCTCTGGTGGTTGCCTGGCACCCAGACAAGATAACCCTCCACAGGACCCCAGAGCTGCATGCAGTACTCCAGGTGGGGTCTCACAAGAGCAAGAGGGGGAAAATCATCACAAACACCCCCATTTGTTTTCTCCCCAAGACTAGTCTTGATCTGTTCTCTGTCTAGTATAGTTACTCTTGGGACTGTCCTGGCCCATGTTGCAGGACCTTTCACTTGACCATGTTGGATTTTATGGAGTTTGCACAGGCTTGACAAGGTTCCTCTGCATGGCATCCCTTCCCTCCAGTGTGTTGACCGCACCACTCAGCTTGGTGTTGTTGGTAAACTTTCTGAGGGTGCACTCGATCCCACTGCCTGTGTCACCAACAGAGATGTTAAAGAGTGCTCGTTCCAATACTAACCCCTGTGGAATACCACTCATCACTGCTTCCCACTTGACCATCAAGCCTTTGAGCACTACACTTTTAGCGCAACTGTCCAGACAATTTTTTGTCCACTGAATGGTCCATCTACTGACCCATGTCTCTCCAGTTTAGAGACAAGGATGTCACAAGGGACGGTGTCAAATGCTTTGCACAAGTCCAGGTAGATGGTGTCAGCTGCGCTTCCCTTGTCCACCACTTCTGTAACTCCACTGTAGAAGGCCACCAGATTTGCCAGGCACGATTTGCCCTCGGTGAAGCCATGTTGACTGTCACCAATGACCTCATTATTTTCCACGTACCTTAACATAGTTTCCAGGAGGAGCTACTCCACCATCTTACCAGGTACTCAGGTGAAACTGACCGACCTGTAGTTACCCAGGTGTAAGGTAAACATACACAGGTATTCTTCCCAAGAATGTCAAGGCAGGGGAAGGATAAAAAAAAATGTTTATTTCAAATGCAAGGACCACTTTTTTACTATGGTGCACACATCAGGCCCTGGGGCAAAAGGCAAAGCCTCTCCTCCTCCAAGGTTTTTGTATCTTCTCTCTCTCCTTCCCACTATCTCTGACCCAAGGAGGCCTTGTACATGTCTGTAAATGTGTTCTCTCTCTGCATACCAGAGAGCAAGGCTGAGAACTTCTCTTGCTATGTGGGGGGTTTTGGGGGGGGGGAGAAGCATTGAAACTGCCTTTGAGAAAGGGTCACCACCTTAGGCAGAAAGCCTTCCTAGCGAAATGAGTTCTAACTTCCCATTATAAATTCTTCTAGAAATGTATCTATTCCTACACAAGGTCTTCTTAATTTCCCTTTTTAAAAATGGGAGTTATATTTCACTTTTTCCATTCTGTGGGAAACTTGCCATGACTTCTCAAATATGATGGAGAGTGGCTTAGCCACTTCCTTGGCCAGTTCCTTCAACTCCCATGGACTTGTGCACTGTAAGGTTCCCTAGATGTCCTTGAACTCCTTAAACTTCTTAAGGAAGTTTTATAACATTTTTTATCAAAATTTTTTTTCTCAATGAACATTTTTATGAAAAAAATATTTCTATGAAAAACACAGTGTGAACAGAAACAAAATATGAAATAAAATTTTTGCTAAAACCTTCTCCTAAGCAAACACTAACATCTTTGATGAAAGGTTAAAAAAATAATTTCTTCCATTTCTTTTTATTCTTAATACTTTCTTATTGAATTATAATCTGATTTTTGGATGTCTAATTTGTTATTCTCAAACAACTCAAGAATATAAAAGACCAGAAAAATAATTTAAGGTTAGCCTCTACTCACTCTAGTTCTCTAGTTTGTACCCAAAACATATGACTGGGAGTCTGATTTCTGCACACTAATCCAAAATCTTGTAGCAGTTAATGAAATCTGATAGCTACATATTATTTTAATGTTTTAGTGGGTGTGATATGGAATTCATATAAGTGATATTTGTATCAAATAAACCTTGTCACAAATACTCAGAATGATTTACCTTTGACAAATGTCCCACTTACATGTTCTCAACTTGTCTTCTGTACTGAAGAAAATGTTGATCTTTGAAGAAGTATGTTTTGACTATGTTAGTCTGACTGCAGTCATAACCTACAGAATAGCAATATTGTCACTTCACTGTACTTTCATGATCTGAAGTGTTTAATAATGTGATTGCAGACTGGTGTTCAATTCTCTTTTTCTGGAGAGATAAATCCAGTTGCCTATTGGCTGAATAAACAGTTTTAAGTATTTATGATGATTCTGAATATGCAGTGAATACAGTGTTTGAAATTTCATTAAGGTACTTTTCTTAGAATAATCTGTTAGAACTTAATCACCTAGTGGAAACTCTGACACATTTGGATCATATTAAATACATAAGTAGACAAAAACCTCTTTGCCTTGGAACAGTATTACGTCAGCTGTCTTAATCATAGTGTGAGTCTTATCTGTTTGGCAGAGCAGTATTATATTTAATAGTATTGGTAATTCTGATTTACTAGGACAAATAACATATCAGAAGAGATTTGCATCTTCAGTCCTGCCAGTATATTACTCAATGATTCAGAGTCGAATATTCCCCGAGGTTTTTCTATTTATTTATTAAGACCCCTAAACTGTGATGGCTGGGTAAAATGTCAGCCACACATCTGAACTCTCACTGTAGTTTGTAGACTTGGTATTGTCACTGACTGCAGTCTCCAGATGATAGAAGCTGTGGGTTGACATAGCTCCATAGAAAGTAGAACCTAAAACTCACTCTGAAATAAGACTTGATCCTGCTACCTAAACACCTAGTGGCATGTAAGACATCCTGGATTCATTTATGGTCTGGAGCATAGGATCACACACAGATGTGTGGAATACCTGCCAGCTACATGAAGATGTCTTGGATATCCATTGGTGTTATTGGTTATCCATATTGAGACATTTAAATTATGTTTCAGCTGTTAAATTGTCCAAAGCTGTCTCCAGAATGTATTCACTCTCTCAATCAGGATCCCAATTCAGTTGCCTAATGTCAACAGGTTTCCCAATGCTAGATAAAACTTCATTGTATATGATTTAAATGTCACATCCTGGTAAAAATTGCATGTAACAATTCCATCTTGTAATGGTGGTTTTATCTAAACCAAATCTTGGTAAAAATGCCGTGTAAACACGGGAGCTTTTAAATCTGCTTTAACTGAGAGTGTTGTGTAGCCTGCAGGGAAAGTGTTGCTGGGTTTGTATGGGGTCTTGTTATCATATACAGATCTTGTCTGGAAACTTATGGAGGGAAGTGGGATACTGAGGAAGAAGGAAGAACTTGCTCAGACCTCTCTCATTCTCCTTGTGGTGGTGAAGCCTCAAGCACCAAGCGGAAACAAACTGAAATTTCATGGGCCAACGCATGCTAGTTTTTCTAAACTTTAGGAGAACTGAGCTAAGTATGATTACAATGCTGAAGACAAAAAGGTAATTAATAACTTGTGTTTTTGACTGTTCATGTTGCAGAACTGTTAGCTGTGTTTGAATGACTCCAGCTTGCACTCTCAGTCATGAAGCATGAACGTTGCTTAGGCGATTTGCAGCGAGAATCAATTCCAAAGAGCAGACAGTGTGAGGCTGAGCCAGGTTTGCCTCCTTCCAGCTCACACAGTAGAGTTCATGCATCTGAATACTCCACCTATTTTTCTGCCATTCCGCAAAGTACACTGCAGGTATTATAATTTCACTCTATAACAACTGTAATATAGAGTTAGCATTGCTTCAAATGATTTGAGCAGAGGAAAATATGTCTAAAACACTTAATTTTTATATGGGTGTCACAAAGAAGGCCCCAGCACAATTTCTATGTTGTAGATGTAACCACATTTCTATGTTGTGGATATAAAAAGCTAAACAGACCTAAACAGTGGGGCTGTAAATCAGCCCACATGATTTGGTCTGGGGCCAAGGTCACCCCATAACTCTCTCCTGTTTAACATACAAATTTTAGTACTAAATTTATGCTTATTGCTTGTTTATACAATTTTCTATTAAGCATTTAGTCACAATAGGGGTTTTTTTCAGTATCCAATTTAATTAAAATAAATGTTCAGAGAAGTCAGCAGAAGGGAATCCCTTGTCACTGAGTTATCTTTTCTGCATACAGGGAAAATTGAATTTCCAACTGCATAAACAAGACAGCTTCCTGAGGTTTATCATACAGAGCAGGGATATCTTTACTGCACTGAACAGTTTGGAGTTATTATATTCCCATAGTATTCCCAAAAGTTGATAACTTTTTCTTACCCTGATATCCTTTTCAATGTTGATATATTTATTTTGATCCCACCTGCTGGAGTCAAAATTTCATGTTGGAAAATCAAGGGATAGTTAAATAATTTACTTTGGGAGGAATAATACATGACAACCCTTATTCAAAACTGTTGGTGTTATATGTGCTATAAAAAGAAAAAAATTGTAATAGTTTATTCGTGATGCTTGCCTATTTTATTAAAAATCAAGTGTTTAAGCTAACACAAAGGAACTATAAAATAGTCCTGACAGACAGTCCTGACAGAAAACAATTTAAAACTAGAGTGGCTATTCACATACCAATGCATACCTGCTAATATTCTTACTCAGAATATGAGATTTATCTCACCATCTGGCTATCCAAAATTTGGTTTAATTAAAGTTTGTAGTTTAGTCTTTCTTTATTGACAAGCAAGAAAATAGGGCAATTCCAGTAGATGTGTCATTCCATCCCAGGACAGCATATCTATATCTATATCATCTATATCTATATCTATATCTATATCTATATCATCTATATCTATATCTATATCTATATCTATATCTATATCATCTATATCTATATCTATATCGATATCTATATCTATCTATATCATCTATATCATCTATATCATCTATATCATCTATATCATCTATATCTATCTATATCTATCTATATCTATCATCTATACCTATATCTACACACACCTGTATATATAAAAAAAACATAAATATACAAATATACAATTTTTTTTTCAGAAGTGCCTAGGCATTATCTCTATTAACTTGACATTGAAAATAAATGAAATAAACTCTAATTTTTAGACTTCTAATGTTGAGACAACTGAGATTAATCACTGCCTTTAAAATACATATGCTTTCTTTTTTACCCTTGTTTTTTTTGTTTTCTTCTTAAACAAAGGAACCTCCCTCATACCCAGGTAAATTGATAATATTCACTACTACTCAATTCAGTCTATAATGAGAGACTGGCAAAATTTGGAATAATTCAACAGTGAAATAACTCACCTTTTTTGTACTGAAAAATCAAAGTGTGACAAAAAATACAACCATGTATTGGAGTCCAGACATGAAAATCATCAAGAGAATCCACTTACTTAAAGAATAAAGACTCTAGAATCACAGCCAAACTAAAGATAAGTTGCTTAGTGAACATAGATAATCAGCTATGTGCAGAGGGAAACAGACATCTGAGCTGCAAACAAAATTCTTCTTGAAAATGCCACTGATTTTAGAACATAGATTTTTGTTAAGACAGTATTACTTAGCTTGGTTCTGGCTAAGAATGTCCAGCTACTTGGGTAGAACTATAGTGCCTCCAATTCACTAGCATCAAGGTTTGGTGGGCACTGCCAGCCTCCCCTCTCCACAGTCTGGCAACTACCGTGGCCATCAGGGCCAACCACTTCTCCCCACTGGTGCAGCTGAACTGACAGGGAGGAAAATAACTTTCATCTCTGAATAAAAGGGTCTGTGTAGATGACAGTAATTTTAATTATTTTTCTCCTGAGTTACTGAGTCTATTGTTTTAGCTTCCAACAGAGTTCTTAAAATAAAAATAATTCATCTTGTGTAAAGAAATTCTTTTTAGCCATTGAAGTCACTCTGTTCTGCTTCATCATTTATGACCAGATTGCAGTCTGTTCTCCACAGAGTATACAGAGAGAGTAAAAATGTGTTGGTTTGGAAGTTTTGGATTTTGTTGGGTTGTGCTTTTTAGTTAGGGATTGGATTTTTTGTTGGTTTACTTTTTTTTTACTGGAGGTATAAAAAGATTCTGGCTTCACCACAAAGCATGTAAAAAAGGGAAATGAATACTAAAGAACTATTTCTTAAAACTATACCAGAACAGTAGATTTTACAATGTACATTTTTCTTGTCACTGCCTTATTTTTATTATCTATACCATGTTTATTGGAACAAAGTTGTTGTTACTGATGAAAAAAGTCTTCATGTGATAATTCACTACCTTCTATCATGGCTAGGCTTCGTGAACGAAGATTTGGGACTACCTTCTATAGCATTGGCTTAAAATGAGTTGCTGTGAGTGGGGGGAAAACGCAGCCAACTTCTAAATTCTTTTTTTTTTTTAATAAATTATTCTCCTCCTTAGCATTAACCTATGGAAGTATTTTTCAGATGTTGCATTTATATCAAGTTAAGAGACTGACCCTCAGATTATAGGCAAAAAGAAATAATTGGCTTTTTTTCTGTAATAGCTGTACCATTTGCTTTTGACTGTAACAATTTGCTGTAGAAACTATCCCTGAATTGTCATTATTATAATACCATTGAATGACTACAAAAGGAATGTGACCTTCCACTAACACTTTTTATCTAACTTTTCAACGCAATTCATAAAGTTAAGTTACAACTCTGAAAACCACTTGAAATTGAGGAAATGTCAGCTTTTGAAGGGTTTTAAGATAAGTGAGTTAAAACAAATCTCTTGCTAATGTTCATTGCCTTACATTCAGATCAATTTTTCTTGAACTTGTTCTATGAGATGCCAGAGGAAAAGGAAAGAGAAAGGATAGGAAAGGATAGAGTTTCAGTAAACGCAGACTCTGATTTACTAATACAAAGTGCTAGGAAATAGCTGGAGATTGGTTTTACTTTGTTTTCTATCACTTAAATGTTATAAATCACTAAGTGAAATTCCATCATACTTTGTACATGTTAAGACCCCATCTAGATATGTGGTTTCATTGTGTATGAAGTATTTAATAACTGGGTTTTAAGTGTTACAATAAAATTACTTATAGTCCAACAAATCTGTTAGAAAGAATTGAACTTCTGCATCAATATTAGAATTTTGACAAGAGTTTTGAGATTTTCCCTAAATTCATTCACAATTTCACCAAATTCAGTAGAATATAACAGTTGCATGGTAATAATTTTTTAAAAGATAGAGATTTTTTTCATATTAAAAGTGAGATCAAAAAATAATATGTCTCTTTTCTAATGGTGTTATGAAAGTAATTATATTCAGGAACACCCTTTCAATGATTAAGTTATAAATTTTGCTAATATTCAGAAATCTGAATATTTAAAACCATTATTTAAAATTATTCTTGCCCAAGGTGATGAGAAAAAGTCAGTACAGTTACATTTCTCATTGTTTCTCATCATCATCAAACTTCTTTTGAAGATTCTCACATAAAACAACAGCAGAACGGGTGCAAAGTAGCATATGGGTGAGGACAGAGAGAAGGAGAGAGAGGGTATGCAAAAGTAAAGAAGCAAAGTAAAGTTCAACCCAGGTCTGTCCAGCTGATAAAGGAAGGAATCAGACTGGTAAACTACTCATTTTGACATGCCTGACCATAAGACTTCAGACTGTACTGGGAAATATATATATACACACATATGTCTCTGTTGGTATCTTTTTTTTTTTTTTTAATGGTTGTTTGCTATGATTTCACAAACTGGCACTTACAAAAACAGTAATTTGACAAGTAAATGGTAATTCCTTCCAACCTAAATCACATGACATCCTGCACAAAAAAAAAAAATAAATTAGAAAAATAAAAATAAAAATAGGACATTGACAACTCCTGTTTTTTTCCCCAAATATTCTGATTCTTTTACATGCAGGGTAATTGAAATATGACAAGGGAAGAGCTGCTGCACAGGCAGGTACTATTACTGAAATAAAGAAAGGGAAAAAAATCAGAACAAGAAGGATAAAATGACTATGCCTCCTATTTCTCTGAAATGTGCTATGACTGCAGTACCTGTGAGACTTTTTTTCAGAAGTTGCAGCTCTCTTCCTTATCAATTCATTATTGATTGCACCTTTAGAATTCAACATTTCAAACAACAGAAAAGAGATTTTTCATAGTTCATTTTCTCAATAGTCTTGTTAACATTTTTAACACTGATTAACTCTTTTGAAATGTCATTTTCATCCAGACTGTGACCTTGAGGTTGGAAGAATCCAGGATGCTATGGGAGGAGAGAGGAGTACAGCTCAGAGCAGAGCAGAAGAAAAGGTCATCGTGTTTTAGTGCCTTCTTTAAAATTCACTGCAGGATTTGCAGCAGTCTACTAGTACAGTTTTGTTTGGAACATGACCAAAATCCAAGTTTTTATTTAAAATGTGCAGTTTAATTTTGATCATGTTCCAAGCTAAATTACATTAGTAGAGCATTGTAAATAATGCAGTGTGTTTTAACAGAGGCACAAAAACACACCAGCTTTTGCTTCTACCCGTCTCTTTCCATTAGATCCTTGGTTCTTATATAGTATCCAAAAGCTGGAATGACACTGAGCTCAGCAGGATGCCAGCTTCATGATCTCTTCTACTTAAAGTTCAAAAGAACATTCTGGCAAGTGAACAAGTGTTAATATGCCTTAAAAATGTTAAGAAAAACAATGATAAGGGAGTAGAGAAGAGCAGCGTGATGATGTGACACTGCCAGTCTTCATTAGGTTGAATACTCTGGAGGTTTCAAGGGTTGAACTATGGGAGATGCATGAATTTGACCATCTGCCTTGAATTTCCCACTGCATGTATCTATAAAATCAGCCCTTTAGCACAGTGTGTATATGTTGGATCAAGTGTGTTACACAGAATTGAACTTCTACATCAATAATTCTTAAGATGTTTTCAAAATGCCAACCTCATTGAGGGGAAGTGCATCTACTTGTGTGACATATAGGGCTGTCCATTGTAACAATGCTATTTATATTTCTTATGTCTGAAGAAACAAATCAGGTTACCAATGTCATCTTATGTAAATACTAGTAAACTCTCTATAATTTATATCTACACACTTTGGTCTCTATATGCCATATTTCATATGAATTTAGATAATAAGAAATTGAAAATATTTGTTTACTTTAATTTTTGTGACAATGTATTTCAAGTCACTCCAACTAGAAATATCTGCAATGCAGCTGGGATATTTCCACAGCTAGGATGATTCATGCAAGCTAGTCTTAAACCAGATAGCTTGAATACTGTTGCTGGGGAAAAAACGTCCAATCGGCATGGACCCAAGGATCAAAAGAATTTACTGATTTATTATCAACATATAATTAATCAACAATCAGTGAACTATAAATTTAGGATCAATATCAGCAGCGCAGCAGTTATATCACATTATTGGACAGTTGCAAAATGTTATACACATAAATAAATACTTACCCATTATTTAAAGGGTAGATACAAAGTAGATGGAGATTCTCCTTTTTGAAAATGTCATGTGAAACAGATGAGGGTTGATGGGTATAAATTGCTCTTGGGAAGATTTCAGCTGGACACAAGGAAAATTTTTCACAATGAGAATAGTCAGCCATTGGAATAATCTCCCCAGGAAAGTGGTGGATTTTCCAGCACTAGACATTTTTGAGATTCATCCAGACAGGGTTCTGGTTCATTTTGTCTAGAGCATGCTTGTACCAAGAAAGGTTGGATGATCTTGAAGGTCATTTCCAAAGTTGATGATTCTGTGATTCTGTGACATCATCACCAAGCTTACATGACTTGAACAGATAAATAATGACATATATACCTACCACTTCCGTTAAAAATCACATGGCGAAGTTTATAAATCTTATATACATATGTATACCCCTGAAAAACAATAAATGTGCAAAAAGAGTATTAAAGTAATATGAAAAATAAGGAAAATCAGAAATGTGGACTACAGAACCTAAGACCTACTCACATTTATTCTCTCCAGTAATAAGAAATGGATCACATAAGAACATCCACCTGAACCTAAACCTAGGTGAATATGCTGGAAATCACAGCACACAGACTGCTTCTATGTTTATTTAAAACCCTGACCAGTAAAATTGTAAGTAGGACAAATTCAGTATTAGTACAGGACAGTGTGTCTTATTTCACACTGGACTTTGTTACAACAAAATATAATTTAGTACTCATCCAGTATGTTATTGGTAGGCTATATAAAATCATAAGATAATTTAGGTTGGAAAAGATCTCTAAAATAATGTTAAGGTAACTTAGCACTGCCAAGTCTTAGGCTTTATTCTAAACTAGGCTTTATTCTGCAACTACAGGAGTAGGTAATGGTAATGGGAATAAATCGTTGGACAAAACCAACAAACTCATGCAGATGAAAAGTGTTGCATATACCTACCCAACATGTTGGTTCTGTTTATTGCCCGGAATTCACCTTTGCTTCATGGTCCACTTTTAAAAGAGAGGAAAGATGTACTTTATTTATAGCTTATATTAAATGCTGGTGAAATACGACCCTTAGCTGTTGTAGAGTCACTAAAATTGATAAGGTCATCGCATTATTAAATGTAGTGGCGAAACCGGGCCACAAGTAGCAAGTCTATTGTAATGAGTTGTAGTTATTACTGTATTTTCACACATAAGGGTGTTTTACAAGTGTAATTGCTTAGACGCATGTCCTATTCACTTATTATCTCTCTCATAGGCTGCCAGGGATATAGGGCTTCATCTGCACATCCAAGCAAGGAATAATAAAAAGGCTACTGCTCCATTGTGTGATCATTTAAAGTTTTCCTTTTAAAAAATCTTTTCATTTTCCTTTCTTAAAGGAACTCAGATTCCTCATACAGTTACTACAGTCTACAATTCTAGCATAAATAAATAAATCTAACTTTTACTCAAGTAAAATTTCATGTTGGTTTTAGGAAATTTCACTTAGTAGCTGTTGTGTCAGAAAGAGGAAGATGCTTGGCTCAGTGTTGAATTTCTAGATCTGATATAGGCAGTTAGTAGGATTTTGAATATTTGAACTCTTTGGGGATGACTGGAAGCTACTCAAGTCTTTCAAATCTGTACATTGATCTGAAATATTTCAAGTCAAGTCATCAGTTCTTAAGCTGTTTCTCTGTAAAAAAAAAAAAAGAGGAAATTGAAGGAGAAAATTATCTTTTTGTATTTCACAGTGGTGATGTGAGTAGGTTTGTGAAATGCACTGGTAATAGAATAAATTCAAGTTAAAAGTGATTCAGAACATTGCGTGAGCAAGTACACACCTAACATAACCTACACATAACTTACACAGCCAATGGAAAGAAGTAATCCTGACCCCTTGATTAGACTCATGTAAAAGATGTGGCTGAATTTAGATACTACTACTGCTTCTTTTATGTAACAAACTGGGATCTGAAGCTTGGATAATAGAAAAAAATCCAGTTCTGTAATACTTCCCCCAACACTAACAACATCCCTGGAAAGGCATTATAAACTTAAAGTAAAAAAGATAACTCTAAGGGGAAGAGTGTGGAGGAGAGGAGAACATCTGTGAATGAATTTTATGAGCAGGAAGCCTTTTTTTTCGCAATGATCTTATAAAGATGTTCATAGACAGGAAGTAATCAATAATCTTATTTATCTCTAATTAGACCAGACCTTGGTTTTACCATAATCATTAGCAAATATCTCCATAACTTCAGAAGACTGACAATATAATGTTGATCCAACCAGCTAAGCAACTAGATTTCACAACTGCTGAAGAACAGATAAGGAAATATTCATTCTGTGCCCATATTTTTTTTCTGCAGAAAAGTAATATATATGCACCATTTTTACTGGACAGTATTTCAGGGTTTGGATTAATCAATTATTATGGTACAACATTATTACTACTTGTAAAGCATTTGGGGGTTCTTGCAGAAGCAGGTATTGGTGAGATGCGACACATGATGATCTGAAGGCATATCTCAGATAAAAATCTATTTTTTAACTATTAACCTTGAAAATCATCTCTGAAATCCTTAGAACCAATGAAACAAGTAAGAAAAAGAGAAGGGAGGTTATTGTCTAGGACTGCAGTAGGGCAGTCTTAAAGCTACTTATGAGGGAGAAGAATCTAGTCCTTCTAGACACATTGATCTAATATGAACAAAAATTGGAGGGCTTTGTTACACGGAGAGTCTGGACAACTCAAGAGGCAAATGAGAAAAGCACCTCATAATATGATACAGTCTTGTGACAGGCTGGAATCTTCTACTCAACTCTCTCCTGTAATTTTTTTCAATACCTTTGTGATACCTTGGTGACAGAAAAAGCATAAATGATTGCCTCTTAATAAGGCATACTAGATATTGCTTATAACCTCAATACATGTTCTTCTTTTATTACTCAATAAGCATTTTTGTTGTAATAGGTTTGTAAGTAAAGATTTAATAGAGAAACTACAGGGAAGGGATTGATTTACTCCAATACCACTCATGCATTCATATACATTCACCTATTTCGTACATTCTCTCTGTATGTGAATGTATGAAAGTCGAATCCCATTACCTGAACCACTACTGTACCAAAATAGTAACAAAACTAGAGAGCTGACATTGTCCCTTAATAGCAGGCATCAGTAGGGAGACAGACAAAGATGAGTTTGTTGGAGAGAGTACATTTTACCTGTAGTCAGACTTCCTTAGAAGACAAATTCATAATCAGGAAGGATAGAGTACAAATGAAATTTTTCCACTCTATCATGAAGTACATGAATATGGCATGTATCAATATCTCAGGGAACATTCACTTGGTAGGAATATCTGAGAACAGTAAGCTGCAACTAAACGGAATAAGGTATTTCAAAAACAAAGCTGCCTGCTGCTGTTTTTCATTGCCCATGTGGCACTGGTAAGAACTGGGATTATGGTAGGATTACACAGCAGGATAGACAGAGGAACATTGGTGATTCTGCTTTCTCATAATTAATTGAAAGAGACACTGAGATCTTCTGGGCACAGGAAGAAGAATATTTTTCTGGCAGGCTGCCCCTCTCCCTAACCCATGACTGCCTGAGGTTCTGCCTGTCTCTATCCTTTACAGAAAAGGCTGCTGGTTCCAGCAGTGGATGCACAGAGATTCTTGGCTGCCAGGTGGGGACAATCAGAACATCAATCATAGCCAATTAATCTCTTTTGGACATTTCTGAGCTTGGAGACTATTTTAAGAGAAGAGGAGGCTTGTTTACAGTCTTCAGGCTCCTCTAGTTCTGGGAAACAAGCTGTGTGCCATGGCCTTTAAAAATCATAATCATATATTTATGAAAAAAAAATAGTGTCTAACTAGATGTTAATTAGAAAGTTCTGGATTCCATCTTAGCTTGCAGATTTTATGATGGATGATGACTACTTTCTGTAGTAAAAGCCATCACTCCTTTCCCTAAATCACTTATCTCTGCTTATTGCAGGACAGTTGCAGCTGTACAGGCAATGCAACAATTTTGCATCTAATGTTGGATATTCATCTTTTTACATAGACTCCTGTCACTTGTTCTGCCAAAATCTTTAGCAGAACAAATTTTCCAAGAACATCATGTTATAAAACCTTGAGCAAAATAGAAAGTGGCCAAGGAAGAAAAGTGTTGGATTGAAATAGATATTAAGAAAGTTTCAGCTCGCAATCTTTCGATTGATTAGAAGACTATTAATTTCTGATCCTTTTTTCTCAATAAATTTGATGCTTACCTTTCCCTGGGAATAGTATACTTTTTTTTTCTTTTTTTTTTTTCCTTTCAATTAAGAATATAAATCCAACCTTTTCAGAAGGAAATCATCTTCAATTGAACTTTGAATCACATTTTCAACAGCTTCTTCGGATGTAAAATACAGTCTCACCAAAGGACCATTAATTTCAACATGGATTTAGGGCTTTACTTTGTCTCTGACAGACTGTCCAACCATCATTTTCCTTTTAACACCAAAGGTAATATTGTTAATTTAAAGGACCATATTCAAGACTGAGGTATATATTTCAGCAAGACATTACTTGCATTACTCACAGCAAACTAGTAAAACAAAAATTTTTAAACATCTTTAACATTATTTAAACATTTTATTTTAACATTATTTAAATATTAATGTAATTTACACTATTGTTTCACTTTTAGCGTATCATCCATCTTGGACAACAAAATCCTGATTATCAATTTTGCATTGTTTCATAATAATTTTCCTCTTGCTCAATGTTTATGTTACTTTTTCCTGTTGCACTGGACATGAACTGAGAGAACATCACATTGCTATTTATTTTTAATAAATCATTTCGGGTATTTGAAAGACAATGGAAAAAATATATTATCAAGGCTATGACACAATTATCTAGGGGTACAGCAAAATTTTAAAGTAAATCTCCTGACACTTTTAAGAGTGTTCTTTCAGGACCCAAGAAAAAATATCAGTTCTATACTAAGGTTGCCCCATACTAATTACATTTTTCTGTTATAAATTCTCATCTTCTTGACTTGGTTATCAAAAATTTTAGAATCAGTTTAACATTCTTGTTAACACACTCTAAAACGAGCATCACATTTTGCAATGAACATGACACTAAACTTCTCCTAGCAGAAGGAACAATATTTATATTTTTATATATGTACATGTTTTTTCTATATGCAAGTGTTGGGAATTGATCAATCCTGATTGTGTCTTTCCAAATGCAATTTTTTTTCTATCAGCAGAAGTCTAAATATGATATGAAAGGAGGAGATAAAACAAGAAAATAGTAAACTACTACAGTTTACTTCCTTAAACTCTTACGGTCCAATTCTTTTTTTACCATTTTCAGTTTCCATGAGAATGGAAATAGACAACTGTATTATTTCCAGTGTTAGCTTTTAAAACAAGAAAAATGTAGTTCTTTAGGACCATGAAATGGAAATAAAGCTATCTCAGAAGCTGACCAGGTAATCCAGTGCAAAGTATAAACATATCTCCTGATAATATACACTGAGATTAAGGAGAACATATATGTAAACGGAATGATCAGAATTATATTGTTAAGGAAAATGGGATGCTTAAGAATTTTAGTTTGATTTCTAATGTAGCTCGAAGATCTTAGTCCAGCAAATTCTGTATTAAGTACATAACTTCTGCATCTGTTTCAAAATATTTTTTCAATAACAGACAATTAACTTATTTGCTAGGTAATTTCTTCCATTTATTTATTTTTACTAAGTTCACTAGCTTCAACTTTAAATAAGATATCATCATGTTTTTCTTTATGAACTGTCAGAAAAAAATTACTATGAAGGAATTGCTGTCCATGATCATGTTACTATTTCTCTCTTCTTGATAACTAAACTGCTAGAACTGTGCTCTGTACCTTTATGATTAAACTACGAGTGTTAATTCTTTCGCTGAGCAAAAGAAGCATCAGCACTGAAGATTTTCTTGGCGTGGTTGTGTCTGCCTGGGAAACTTTTGTTGTAGCAAGGTAAGCTCTGCCAGCTACAGGAGCTAAAAATTTCTCTTCTTTCTACGTGTGCAGAGCATAAATGTAGCAGTAGGTAGTAAAAATATCAGACCTATGCCACAGGTGATAACTGTAGTTTACACTCCTGCACTTCTGTAGGGGTGGAAGACACTTCTATCTCCTCTTTTTGTAGGGATTCTTCTTCAAGTGGTACAAGGTGATCCATCCTTTTCATTCTTGCTTCTAGTCTGGTACTATGTCAGCAATATGTCAGCTTAATTTTTAATATGGTCATGTCATGAACCAGATCCAAACATAGATCTGGGCACCCCGTACTATGCTGGGGGTCCTGCAAAAATGGCTGAAGGTTTCAGGAATGGGCATTACAATGTTAATTATGAAGCCCCTTTACTGTTCTTACTGCTGTTTTGCATTCTGAAAGGCTTTGCTTCCTGAGTGCATCACTGCAGTGTCACTTCACGTAAGCATTTCCACGCGGTGAGGTGCTGTTGCAGTCTGTGAAGTGTGTGCACAGGGTGGTGTGCTGTTTCCCGCTGTACACTGCCTAGTGGATGCTAACGGTAAGTGCAGTGGTGGCTGCAGTTCCCAACAGCTTGGTGTGACAGTGCCTGCTGATCCATCACAGCCTGTCAGCGCTCTCACAGCATGCCTAATGGGGGGTCTGTGATAATGTGGAAGATAAGCTATTCCTTTCCCATCAATTGATCCTTGCACTTCTAGGTGATTTGTCTTTGGTGCTTTTTGCAGCATCTTACAAAGCTGCAGGGTAAAAAGCCAACAAATTTTTCTTCCTTAACTTAGAGGATGCCTGGAGTCAAATATTAAGACAAATATAATAACAGATGATGTGTACTCAGAAATCATACATTGGACACTAACTAAAGGAAACAAGGTTTAATGTATTTCTACTTGGATTTCCCTTTATTTTCTAATAATAAAGTATTTTAGGAGAAATTGTCATGAAATATAAATAAAACAATAATTTTGCAGATGTCAAAATGACGAGCAAAAGGAATGTCAATATTTGAAAGAGATTCAGCTGAAAGAAGTGAATTCACCAAGAGATGTAATTTGTACACAAGCTTTCTGTTAGACTTGTGTGTTTTATTCTTTACACAGCTATGCTTGGAACTGTCCTTTGGATTCCAAGTAAAAATCAAAAAATAGTGTGGCTTGCTCTTTTTTCTCAAAACCCATCCATTCCCAGGAACTGAAAAATTCAACTTAAATGGAAAGAGATCATTCATTCAGCAGTTTCCTTCTTCCTTAGAGCTGTGAGAAATACAAAATTTTTGATAGGAAGAACACTGGTTTCAGAAATAAACCGAACTGGGTAAACCTAGAGTGGGGAATGCGAAATATTAATCACTAGCTTAGTTGTCTATTTTGTTCAAAACTTATTAACAATTCTCTCTTCCCCTTAAAATACCTCAGGAATGCAGTCAAGGAGTACTAAAAATGGTTCCACTGTTTTTTTTCCTGTCATTCTGAAACTGATGGATCTTACTCCCACAAAGAGACGTTGACACTATTTTCACTAAGTCATCTCCACCATCTCATCTGCTGCCAGTCCTGGGTAGCAGAAATGGTCTCTTTGTTGTATTTTTTTCTGCCAATGTAGGTTCTACAATACCACAAATATAAGATACCAGCCTCTTCCACTGATATCAGACCTCACTTCTCATCTTAAAAGCTGCTGGGTTCTCTTATGGAGTGCCAAACATAGGCAGAAGTCAGATCTTTTGTTAGGAAATCCAGAACAGAGTAAAGAATATTGATAGATTTCATTGTTTCCTAAAAAAAATCTTTGTTGCTTTAAGTACTGTGCAATTTTCATTAGGAGTTCAATAGCCATTAGTTCTATATGATGGTTTTTTTTTTCATTTCATTTTCATGGCTAGGCTTCGCGAACGAAGATTTGGGAAGGCACTATCCACATTTGCTACAGGCACGCTGGTGGCTTATGAGGCCAATACGTGACAGACATATCCGATTGTAAAAGGCACAGCAGAAAGACTCCTTAGATGGTGTATTCTGCAAGACACGGTTCTTTCTGCGTTGCCTTTTCTCCTCGAGAGTGATCCTGCGTGTGTTCTCGAAGGAGACAGCTGCGTTATAGATGGCGTGTCTCCAGGCCTCCCGATTTGAGGCCAGAGTAGACCAGTTATGGTGATCAACATGGCCAAGGCTGAAATGTTGTTTCAGGGAGTCTTTGTATCTTTTCTTCAGGGCTCCTCTCATGCGGTAGCCGGTGGCAAGTTCACCACAGAGCAGGATCTTAGGGAGGCGGTGGTCCTTCATCCTTGAGACGTGCCCTGCCCATCGCAGCTGCGTTCTCAGTAACATGGCCTCAATACTTGTGACAGCAGCTTGCTCTAGTACAGATGTATTGGTCACATAATCTGACCAGTGGATGTTAAGGATTGTACGGAGGCAGCGTTGATGGAAGCGTTCTAGGAGACGCAGGTGGTGGTGGTAGATGACCCATGATTTGGAACCGTATAAGAAAGTAGACAACACTATGGTTTTGTAAACACTGATCTTGGTGTTTTTCTTCAAGTGTTTATTACACCATACTCTTTTGTGGAGTTTTCCAAAAGCACTATATGCCTTTGCTAACCTGTTGTCTATCTCTCCATCGATCTTACCATCTGAGGAGATGAGGCTACCAAGGTAATTAAACTGTTGGACTGATTTGAGCTCTGATTGGCCAATGGTGATGTTGGGATGATGGGGGACTTCCTGAGGTGCAGGTTGATGGAGGACCTCTGTCTTCTTTAAGCTGACTTCCAGCCCAAAGAGCTCAGCAGCATCTGCAAAGCAGGATGTTAAACGCTGCAGGGCTGCTTCTGTGTGGGCAACAAGGGCGGCGTCATCAGCATAGAGCAGCTCCCGGACAAGGTAGTTTAATATCTTGGTGTGGGCCTTCAGTCGCCTTAGATTGAATAGACTTCCATCAGTATGGTATCGAATGTAGATACTGTTCTGATCATCGAGGTCTGCCGTGGCCCTTTGGAGCATCATGCTAAAGAAGACAGTGAATAGGGTAGGAGCGAGAACGCAGCCTTGTTTCACACCATTCTTAATTAAGAAGGGCTCAGAAAGTGTGTTGCCATATCTGACTTGGCCGTGCTGATCATCATGGAGTGAGATGACCATTTTAAGGAACTTGGGGGGACAACCTAAACATTCCAAAATCTGCCACAGACCTTTTCGGCTCACAGTATCAAAAGCCTTGGTGAGGTCGACAAAGGTTACATAGAGACCTTTGTTCTGTTCCCTACACTTCTCTTGCAGTTGTCTGAGGACAAATACCATGTCTGTGGTGCTCCTGTTGGCTCTGAATATGATGTTTTAATAAGCTATGAAAAGGTAAGATTTTAATTGCTAAACAGAAATAAACATAGATTGGTTTTTTGCCTTGCTGCTCTCCCCAGGACAAGCTACATAGGCTCTTTAGCCTGGATTGCCAGGTCTTAATTTCTAGTTGTTTCGACTGTTAGCTTCTTACCTGCTCTCACATTTTCTTCCACCTTTCAACTCTTGTTACAGTCTTCAGTTACAAGCTGGAAAATTTCCAACATCAAAATCTATGTATAGAGAGAAGGCTGCAGTGGGGACAGGAAAAATGGGAGACAGAAGATAATATAGAAGACTAATGAAGGATAAGCATCAAGAACCAAAGTTCAATCTCAATTTTAATAATAACTTTTCAATAAAAGTATAAATATTAAATTTTAGTTATATATTCATACCAGCTTTCAGAAATAGACTATAAACATCATGTATTTTTATCTAAAGAAACAGACTGTACACCTCGTGTATCTATCAATACTAATGAATTGTATAGATACTTTCTGTTCCAAAATGACAATTTATCTGTACTAGATCTATGAAAGCTAGTCTTTATCTGTTTTTTGGGGGTCCAAAATGTTCATAGCCCTGGGACTCACATTTCTCAGTTTATTTTGACACACAATCATTTTTATATTATTTGAACAATACTGCATAAAATTGTCATCTCAAATGTATATTTCAGCAATTAGAGACTTTGCTCTAGAATGCTATGCACAAACTGAAACACTATAAATAGATTATTATAGGCCAAAAATCAATTTTGTATAAAAGGAAATATGAGTTGGCAGGAGAAATAATGGTTAATCAACTGAGCTAAGAAACGTACAATGAGATGAATGGTACAAAAAGTCCATTTGTCCAGCAACTACAGAGGAATTTCTAGGATGGAAACAGCATGGCAGTTTGATGTAAATGGTTCTCAGGTTTTGCAATATAGGGATCTGTAGTCCCTAAACTGTGTATGGTAAACGTATCTTAAAAAAAATGCCCAATACCACTCTCCTCCCCCCTCAAAAAACCCCAACCCAAAACCTTTCAAGTACTTTTTCTTTTCTTTAAAGAATAACAGTATCTTCAACTTTCTTGTCCCTGAATTTCTTTAAATGCTAGATTTTCTAACTGACATCAAGATACTGTGGACTTGTAACTTTACTGTTAAAGTTATATGTTTTATTTAAATAAAATAAAAGCATTGCTTTTATGTAGCTTTTTAAAATCATATTATTTTCAACCCCCATTGAAATGAAACATTTCCTTCTGTAGCAGCTTCCTTACTTACTTTCTAAAAAACCCAAAAGTTATTTAGTGGTTTTATTACTATCACATGTCCTATTGCAACTTGACAGACAGTTTTAAACCTACAGATGTGTTATGAAGAATAGCTTTGTAAGAGAACCAGCTTCACCATAAAGTCATTAAAAAGATAAAAAATATAATTAATTTAAAATTTCATTTTAAAACTTACATTGTAAGTTAACGTATATAATTAAGATTTAAGTAAAATATGGGGGTTTTGTATTCTATTTTTATTCTACTTTCAGAAAGGAAACCATGGTTTAGTTCAAATCCGGAAATAAAACATGTTTTAAATTATCAAATTTTAAGCAAAATGCAAATATTGACTTTTAAGTCACTTTATCAGCTTCCTCTGGATTCTCTTTAAAGAACCTTTTCTCATCTCACTCCCTATTCTTGGTCAAATCACTTCATGTTTCCCAGATTCCTGTTTTATAAAGTGAATAAAATATTTACTTACTGTCCTCCCAAAGGCTTTCTGTGGGTTAATTAGTTAATGTTTGGGTAGCACTTTGAAAATCTAAAGTGTCATATTAGTGCCAAGCATTATTATTATGAAACCTATTAAAACCACAATGCATGATCAATTAGCTTAGATCAAAGGACGTGTAGCTGCAAAGGATCTAATTAAAAGTTGATAAATAGAATTATTGAAAGCAGGTGAACTTTTGTACTACCTCACACTTAAAGTGCATGGAGACCTATTAGTCACTACCATGCCCTGTATTCCTCATGTCACAGGCTGATCTGCTAGAGGTTTGAAAAAAGCCAATATTTTCCATATTTGTTTAAGAGCTCATTAAGCAGACTGAAAAGCCCTGGTATACAATATCTACAGGCCTTTATTTAAAGTGCTGTGTGAATGTGGCTAGACAAATAGGAAGAAATGCCTTTGAAATACATTAGCGTAAGTTACAAATGTTATTTTAACAACTCAGAAGGTCATGACATTTTCTTCTAAGTAAAACCTAAAGGCAACCATGTGGAAATTTTAGTGACAGATCTTTTTAGTGACAATAGAACCTCACCTGATAATGTAGCATGTTGGACAATATCATCAGAAAATTGTCTAAATCAGGTCTTTCTTTTGCTTCAAGGGTAATAACATGGAATATTTGGCTATGGTTTTGAAGTTGAGAAATGCATTAATATATTTTAGCATTTTTTGTCACATATTTTTTTAATATAAAATGAACCATTCACATAATCCAAGGCTAAGACTGTATTCAGTTGCATCTAGACTCCTCTTTGAGAAAGGGTTTAGAAAGCAAGGGAGTCATTTCTACAGCTCATGACTCAACACAAGGCTTTTTAATAAATTTTGTCTAAGCCTTCCACTCTCACCTGTGATAATGTCCTGTTTGCACTCTTCATTGAAGCAACAAATTAGGTTGAAAGCTTTATGTTTGTGTTCTAATTTCTGTTTTAATTAATAACTCCCCAATCTCTTTTCTGTTAAGTATGCTGAAGTACCTCACAGCTTAACAGATACTTTTTCATTGCATTTCTAGTTAAAGTTGTATTGCACTTGCATCTTACTTGAATAAAATTTGTTAGACAATTCATTAGAGCTCTCTAAAGCCTTCAGTTCATATATAGTTTTTGCCGTTGGGTATCTATATTGAATGAACATACTGTGGTTTGTAAAAAAAAACCCCAAAGCAAAGATTTAAAGACCCTTTATTCTCTCTGATTATTATCACTCCAAAACACTGCCATAATTTTGTAATAAAAGCTCAATAACTTGAGCTTGGTTGAGATTTAAAAAGTTATTCTCATATGATACTCTGGAATTTATTTGGGTTTTTTAGTAGACTTACCCCGAGCATATTAAGCCACAGAATTTCTGGAAAAGCCTGGGAGATTTCTGAGAAACTTCTCTTGGTTTCAAATTTTTGAAACCTGCTTTTGCTTTAAAAGCGTCTGATTACAATATAATTTGAAATTACTTTATTGATTTATGATGACATTTTTCCAATAGTATTATTTGAATGTTTTTAATGCTAGTTCTTCAGAGATCTAAAATATTGGTTGTTAAAGGACTGGACCTCTTTGGGCTGTATAGCTACAACTACAGTATACCCCCTTCAACACTAAGGAAGGTAGCAGTGGCAACCCCAGTAGCCTGTGCTCTCCTGATTATTTTACCTGTAGGTTACTGTATTATTCTCCTGAGATATTATTTGTTAGAATGAGAGAAGGTAACTATTTCTCTTACTAAATGAAAGCTTTGAGCAGTAGATATATTGCATGGAATGTCAAGATAATTTACTCTGGTCAGTAGAACTATGAAAACTCAAGTAGTCATTGGTATGTTCATGACAGATACTGACCTTTCCCAGATTCACTGGAGGTCATCTATTATTTTTAAAAATGTAGAAAATTTTTACCCAAAATATCCTCAATTATGTAATACCGTTGTCAATGTCAGATCTTTCTTCAGGTATTTCTTTTGTCATTTAACAGAATATAAGTAAGCATATTTAGTCTAAATTATTATTAATATGGAATGAAAAAAAGCACTATTCAAAATGAGCGTTCACAGAGAAACTCAAATAGTAAAGTTTGCCCACTGAAACATCCCTGGTTAAACCACCTAACATTTTATGCTACTAATGTAGATTTTCATCTGTTTTAGTCAGTTTTAAATAATTCAGAAAAATGTTCTTCAATTAATCTATTTGAAAGGTGGTTGAGAAATAATTCTTTTAAGGAAATTTTTCTTCTTCTCTACCCCAGTATTCACTAATAATATTGAGGGTGTACATGCTTCCTTCTCATAAATCTGCAAAATAAAATGTCATTGTTTGCTTGGTATGTGTGATCATCACAGAAGCTTCTATAAGAAACCTGATCTTGCTCTTTAGTAGCAAGATTGTTTCTTCTAAAGGAATATTATTAATAACTGTAACACTGCAGAAACAAATAGCTTGCTTACTTTGTCCATAAAGTTTTCTTCAGGTCAAATATGTAGGTTTCCATGTGTAGAGTTTCTTTGTGAGCAGTGGGTACTAAAAAAAATAAAAAACTCGACAGAAGTCTCATGCAGAACTAGTAAATCTTCCCTGGCTTCCAGCAACGTAAAATAAAAGCCCAAGATGACTTGATCCATTATTAACCAACTGTACGTTTTGTAAGTCTTAGTCAGATATTCAGAAAAAAAAACAAACCACATTTCAATGTTTCTAAGAGGTTTTTTTTTATTTTTTTTCCCTTGAAATAGTATTCAGAAATTTTGTAAGACCTTTAAAATTCCATCTGATTTTCATAGGTTTTTTTCAGCAGCTACTAATTGAAGACACCATATGAAATTTAAGCCAATCAGTGGTGTTTCCTTGAAGCATCAGATATTCATGGTCCAATTAAATTTAGAGGGAGTTTCCATAAAACCCTAAACCATACACTCTTGGGTTTTTTTATATCCTCCCACATCCCAGTCTTAATCACTTTTTTCATATAACTGAGCAAAATGAACCGTGATTGAGTTAGAAAATAGTGTAAAATCTCCACAGATACCTGGATATGTCACGAGATAGAGTCACACAGAGTGACCATGGGAATTCATTCAAAGAATGCATTCACTGACATTCAACTTAAATTGTAACCCAAAGAAACCAGGATATTAAAAGGTACTCAGACAGTTAAATTACCATGTGCTAATACCTGGGATCAATATTCCCAAAAAACTCAATTTTTCATCAAACTCAAGGTAAAGGAAGCTGTTTAGATTTTTTGATTTAAATTTGCGAAATCACAGCTACATTTCTGTAAGTTAACAACACTGAACTGCTGAACAACTTTTAAAATCTTGACCTTACTTTTAAATATTAAAAAGGATAACTGAACTCTCAAGTATTTCATTGTGTTAAATGTGATTGAAAGTCTCTTTCATAAAGAGACTGGTCTAAATGCTGGCAATAATAGATTCAGAGATTGATTGCTTTCAGTAACACTATGAATCACATCTGCAAATTGAAATATTTTGCTTTCTTTTTATTAAAAAAAAGTTTTAACAGCTGCCAAAACACACACACACACACATAAACACACACACACAAATAAAAGACCCATAAATTCAGACATATGTGCCCTGTAGCTTAGAAGAGAGAATGAAAAATTAGTAATAGCAGCTGGAGTATTCTTTCATTACAAAATAGAATAATGTTTTTACATTGTTTTTACATTGCTCTAATTTTGACATCTCATATCTTTATACCATTTTTCTGTGGTTTTGTTCTTTGTTTATGCCTTAGAAACAGACAGCAAAAAATACAGAAAAATATCATAGGCCTTTGTTTGAATTCTCTACTTGTTCTTTATTTAAAATTGTTTCTTTTGAAATTTCATCTTATGAACCCAATTTTCAAAAAAACCCCCACCAAGCCAGTATGTCCACAGTGTGATACTTTGTCTGCTCTATGTATAAAGATGCACAAGTAACAAAATAGAACTTACACAGATACATGGTTATCAAAGCAAAAGTTAAGACCTTCTCTCCAAATTCAAGGACTCCGAAAATCCCTGCTCAGATACTGCAGAACTGAGGTGAAACCTTAGCACCAACGTCCTTCAGTTTTTTAGGGTTCTCCCTCATCTCTCAGTCTCTCTGATGACAACAATGTGAACATACAGTTTGAGAACTTCAGCATGGTGTATGTTTCCAGTCTCATCTGATTCATATCAATAGGGATTTACAGAAGGCATTTAGAGCATCCATTTTCTTTCAAATATTGCTAGAAGGAAGTGGAATGTGGCAGGTCAGATCATAGTCAAAGTACTCATGCCAGGACAGGAAAACCCACATTTTTGTTTATACATGAGAGCCATCAAGCTCCCTACAACCACAGCTGCCACAAGTGAACCATATAAAGTGCCGTAGGCTGGTTTCACTGAAAAGGAGGGAGGAGAAAGAGAAAGCACTGACCTCTTTAGCCTCTTTTGTCAAAGTTGTGTTCCCATGAAGAGTCCATGAGGCATAACTGAAGTCTTGTGACTCAACAAGGCACAGACCACCAAGCTTTCATGATCAAGTCAATTGTATATTTTACTCAGTAACTAACTGATATAAAATGAATGCATCAGATTGCTGTTCTTCTGCTTAATAACCCTCTGATTGGAAGATTTATTTTATCCATTCTGCTTGTTTCTGAATGTTTATGGTTTTAATCCCTGCAGTCATTAAAGCCCAACCCCTACTAGCATCTACTACACTCAGTCTTATACTTGCCATAAAGGCAAAGATCTGTGCTTGCCAACCTTTTCCATAGGTGGGAGCAGCAAACTACCTACCACTACTGCTGCTGCCCTAAAAGAACTCATGGAACACAAGGATTCCCAGCCAGCCATATCACAAAGCATGAACATGCTCCTGCCTCTTCTGCAAGACAAGAAATGAAGTCAAAAAATAAAGTGAAGCATACTGGAGCTAAATGCTTTGCCTTTTATCATCATGCATAAAGACTACTGCACATAAAAACAGTTTGGTGGTTTTTTTGTCAACACCTCCAACATATAATGTTATATTGATTTTTTACCAGAATTGTGAATATTTAAAAAATATAGAAAAATTATCAATGAAATTTTGAAATATTTGAACATTAATTTGTAGCTTATAGTCAGAAATCCTTACTTAGTTGTATTTTAAACAGCAGCATTTCTAGAGAAAATACTCTTTTAGTCAGCATTAAATTTCTGCATACACAGAGCTAGTAAGGATTCTATCCAAACCATGTAGTAATAGCCATTCTACAGTGTATGTCTTGAAACCCATTAAAATGCAGAATTAGGGCTTTAGGCAAGCTGCTGTTGTCACTTTGCTGTCTCTCTTTCAGCTTTAATGGAATCTTCTGACAGAGTTTGAGCAACAGACAAAAATTACTCAGAAAATTTTTTTTTTTATCATTTTAACATCTATTTAAAACTTTTAAGCTATCTATTCCTCTCAATACATTTTGATATTCTAACTGAAAGCTATTCTGTATTTTGTCCCACTCACAGTACAAATTATCACATTTGAGTCTTTTAGCCAGAGACAAAAAATCTAAGCCCTTTTTTTTCTCCTTTCTTGCAATTTTAATCATAAATTATAAAACACTAGATTTCTAAGTTCAGGTAAAATTTAGATAACAGCAGGTCTACATTTACAATTTTTTTGTGTGTTAGTACTTCCCCAGGTGTCAAATCAGAAAACGATTGGGTTTGTGTTGGTCCTGCAGAAAATACTATATATATTGAGGTTGAAAAAGAGTGAAGTTATTAAGAAGACCCAACATTGTAATAGAAAGACTATCCTCTAGATTTAGACATCTAAATTTAGATGCTGGTTTGTGCTGTAGATGTCTACATTTCTAACATCAATAAAGCATGATTCAGCGTAATTTGAAAAGCACACACACACAGAGTCACAGAATGGGTGAGATCAGAACAGACCACTGGAGGTTATCTAGTCCAACCTCCCTGTTCAAGCAGGTTTCCCTAGAGCACATTACTCAGGATTGTGTCCAGACAGCTTTCAAGTATTTCCAGAGATGGAGACTCCACAATCTCTCTGGGTAACCTGTTCCAGTGCTCAGTCACCTGCATAGCAAAGACATTCTTCTTCATGTTCAGGTGAAACTTCTTGTGTTTCAGTTTCTACCAGTTGCCTCTCATCCTATTTCTTGGCTCCACTAAGAACAAGCTGGCTTCAGCCTCTTGAAACCCTCCCTTCCAATACTTACATGCACCAAGACCCCTCCCAGTCTTCTCTTGCCTTGCTTTGCCTTGCCTTCCCAAACCTTCCCTTTCCAAACCTTCCCAAACTTTCCCAAACCTTCCCAAACTTTCCCAAACCTTCCCAAACCTTCCCAAACCTTCCCTTCTTCCCTTCCCAAACCTTCCCTTCTTCCCTTCTCTTCTCCAGGTAAAACAGGACCAACTCTCTCAGTCTTTCCTCATATGCTCCCTCCGCTCATCATCTTAGTGGCCCTCTGCTGGATCTGCTCCAGGAACTCCATGTCTCTCTTGTACTAAAGAGCCCAGAACTGGACACAGCACTGCAAATGTGGCCTCACTAGGGCTGAGGAGAGGGGCAGGAACACCTCTCTTGACCTGTTGACGGTGCTCTTCCTCTTTTTCTATTTTCTCTCCCCTATCCAGTAGTTGTGAAGGGGAGTGATATGGCAGCTTTGGTGAGCATCTGGCATCCAGGCAGGGTCAACCCACCACAAACACTCATTCTATCCCTGGTCCAGGACTATGTACTTGTCTTTGTTAAATTTCACACCATTCTTGCCAGTCCACTTTTCCACCTGTCCAGGTCTCTCTCTAAGATATATCTCCCATCTGACAGGTTCACCTCACCACCCGCTTTAGTGTCATCAGCCAGCTTGATAAGGAGGCCTTCAATCCCATCACCCAGGTAATTTATGATAATGTTGAACAGTGTGGAATGCAGTATTGTTCCTTGGTGGCCCCTTCCTTGTGACAGGCTAGTAGTCTGAATAAAAACCATTGATCACCACTCTCTAAGTGCAGCCACTTTTCAGACAACCATCCAGTCTGCATTTTACTAGTTTGTCCAGAAGAAGAATGTGGGAGACAGCATCAAGCACTTTACTGAAGTCCAGCTAAACATCATCCACTGCTCTTCCCATCTAGACAGACTTTATTTTGTTGTAGAATGTGATCAGGTTTGTCAGGCATGATTTGCCTTTTGTAAATCTATGTTAGCGTTTCTCAGCCATTTGCTTCCTTTGATTTGTGACTGCTTCCAGGACAACTCATTCTATTGCTTTCCCAGAAACTGAAGTAGTTTCCTGGGTCCTCTTTGGGGCCCTTGTTGTGGATAGGTATGACATTTACCCCTTCTGGTCATCAGGGACATCCCACAAAACACAAATTTTCAACGATTACAGGGAGCAGCCTTGCATGGTCAGCCACTAATCTTAACACCCTAGGGTGGATTTCATCCAGGCATAGATTTATATGGGCTGAGCTCTTCATAAGAGGCCTTAGGGTAGCCCTTCCTCCACTACTGCTGGGTTGACACATGTTGCCAGAGCTACTTGATTCTGTGATCTGAGGTCCACTTACACCAGTAAAGGCAGGGGAAAGGACAGTGTTGGGAATCTCCATCTTGTCAGTATTATTAGTAACTTGGTTTCCTGTCATGTTAGTAATGGGCCTGTGTTTTCCCTGTACTTCTTCTTACAGCTCAGGTATCCGAAGAATCCTTTTCTTTCTTTGTCATCTCATCATAACTAGTCATGAGATTAACTTTTAGTATCTAGACTGAAAAATACACAGACACTTTCAAGGCCTTTGTGTCATTTAAGAGATTTCCAAGCTCCAGATTAGCACTTTTGACTAAGGCCTGGACTCCTTCCTACAAACTGATGTTCTTCACTGGAAATGAAATCCAGATGGATTCGTAGTTTTCTTGTAATTTGTATTAGCATTAATTGAGTCTCACTATATCACTCTCCAGCAGAGTGATAGTTTTTCTATCAAATAATGTTGATATGAAAGCCTAGACAATTAACTCTAAGTTATGAATTTTTGCATTCTTTATATGAATATGATTTTTAAAATTGCATGTGATATATACATGCACACACTGCTTTTTTTTATTTTAGGAGAAAACCGATTAAAACTGCTATATAATAAGCACTCATGCCAACAATAAATCAGTTTCCTTATAATTTGTATGATGCAGTACTATAAATTGCACAAGCAGGATCAATAATTGGCAATAAAATATCAAGTTATAATTCTCCAACTTCCACAACCAGGCTACACATGCTTATGTAAAAATAGAACTTAATTTTTAATTTATGGTCTATAATTTACTACATAAGAAAACAAAAAGTTAGGGGTATGGCAATTAGAACAATCTAAAACACTCCCAGAAAAACTAGAAAGCTTTTTGAGTGGAATGCAGGTAAGCATTTAGAACAATTTCAGGAATCCAGAGATATCTCACCTGGTTTACATCACCACTACAGAATTTTACAAAATCAGTGAAAAAATCTGTTAAATCTGCCAGGACCATCAAAAAGGGTTGATTACGATAAGGCATTTAAAATGGTAATAAATGCCTTTGTTGAGGCAGCTGCATATTGTATCAACTTCTGAATATTCAAAAAAGTTCTACAAAAGAATCAGTGGAGCACAGATTTACAAACAAAGAGCAGTTAAGAGAAAAAAATGCAGAATGAAATAATCTGATCTTCATCCTGAATTTTTGTAAAGTGAAAAAAATCTATTATGAATTGGTATCTCACTTTCTTTTTCTACATATTATATGAATTACCTTTCTCTGAAATCTGGAGAGATTTCAAGGGGATAAGGAACAGACCAAATTCACTGTTTTGGGGAGAAAAACATAATGGAGAAAGTCCAGAGCTTAATGTAAATGTTTGCAGTTGATAGAAATGAGAGTTTGAAGGGAATTACTTATGATCTGCATAAGCTTTCTCAACTAGGCACAGTTTGTTCATTGCTCTTGAAAACAAAATATTCATCTTAAATCTAACTAAATTTATGTTTCACAGTTTTTGCTTTCTTTGTAGTATATGTAGTTCTTTAAAATAGGGCAACATATCACAGTTGGTTACTCTTTCTTAGTAGCTTAAAGATAGTCAAATTTCATCTTTGAGTAGAGGCTTTTAAAATTTTGACTAAATCACTGCAAACCGATTTTGGTTGGAATATTACTAAACTATTTAGGAACTATTGTAAATATTTTAAAATCATGATGATTTCTAATTTTACTGGTTAAGATTAACCTCTGTTAGACAAGAATCATGCTTAGATTTTGATACAAAATGTAAATAAACATTATTCACAGAGATAAGCTTCGTTCATCAGACCAAGAAATGTTAATTTTTGAATAACATCTCCAACTTTTTGCTTGTTCAGGTATCTAAATCCACAAAGCAACTGGAAAAGATTCCATAACATGGGATTACAGAAAATGGAAGTGAGTTAATAACCAGATAGAATTCCTATTGATTTCAACAGGTATAAGCAAAATAATACATATTTCTAACCACACTCTAATAGTTCAAGGTTAGTATATAGTAATAAAAATGGAAATTTTTTTTCACAAATCATGTTAACTTATCAAGTTTTTGCTAATATCAGTTTTTACATTTGATTAATTTCTTTCATCAATGAATTTCAATTAAAACCCCCCTTAATTCCTCAAGATTACTGTTGATCACCATACTGTTGATATTAAATAACATTTTTCTTTGCCTTCACAGAATCGACAAATTAACAAATTAAACACATAATATGTTATGACTAGTAGAAAAATAAATGTAAAGAACATATTCTAAAAGGAGGGAGTATCTGCCTAAAACAGTAGTGCCTGTGTAATCTTCAAGTACTGGGCTAACACATATCAAATTTCCACAGGTATACATCCTTTTCCATATGTAAATTTTGTCAAAGTAAAATCTTTTTTTTTTAAGCTCTGAGAGAGTAGCAGATGCCTGTGTCAGAGCTATGAAACTAATTTTGACTAAGCTGTCATACTTCTGGAAATTGTCAGAGTACACAGTGCTGTACGGAAGAGTACAAGCAAAATTATTTTGAAACTTCTGAAAACATCTGTTTGTTTTGTTTTGATTTTTTTTAACAAGTGTTGATTTATGCAGCAAATTTTTAGGAAATGAATTTATAGCAAATTCTCCATAGTTACTAATTTACTTTCTGAGGGAAAAAAATCTGACATCCTAATGCAAGCAGGTAGGGATTATGGGAGACAGAGTGCAGGGGAATAAATTAAGATAGAGATAATTAAATATCCTCCTCTGTCTATGCACAGTAAAAAAAAAATCTGCCATTAAATAGGAGTACTCTCTATAGATCTCAGATTCAGGTTAGTTTGTGGTCTGACTTTTCTGTTCTCAGTTAGAAGGGGAGAGTTTTACAAAGCTTTTGGATTTCTGACCACTCTAAAATATACTTTGAAGCCAAAGAAAAACTCAGCTAGCAGAGACATAGCAGTCACACAGCAAGGGCTCAGAGCACCTCTGCCAGTGGCTGAGTGGGGTTGCCTGAATAAAGGTTATAGAGATCTCAGGTGGGTAGGACATCTCTGTCCAGGTCTGGGAACTGGACAGAGGGTTGTTGCCTCTCCTGTGCTTTAGTTACAGTCCTCAGTAACCAGGTGAAGGAATAATAGGAGGAGGTGAGAGACAGCATGGGTTCCTGATGACACGAATAAAAACAAAAAACACACTCATCTTTAAGAAGGACAAGAACTAGGCTCCAGGTAACTTCAGTCAGCCAAATTTCAATCTCTTGGAGGGTTATAGAGGGAATTCTCTGATATTTCTATGCACATAAAAGGCAAGAAGACAGTCAGGAATGGCCAATATGGGTTTAGCATGAACCAGTCATATCTGACTAACCTGATAACATTATATGATGAGATAACTGGTTTTGTGGACAAGAGAAGGGTAGTGGATTTTGTAGACCTTAACTTTAGTTAAAGTCGTCTGTAGGCTCCTTATCACCAAATTGGTGAGATACTGACTGGATAACTATATGACAAAATTGGGTTGGAACACTCGATGTGGTTTGATTACTGGGCTTAAAGTACTGTGATCAGTGGTGCAAAGTCCATCTAGCAACCAGCAACTAGGAATATCCCTCAGAGATTCATGTTGGGGCCAATACTGTTTCATGTCTTCATTAACTAACTGCAGTGGAGGGCACTTTCAGCAAGTTGGTAGATGTCACCTAACTTGGGGTTGCAAGACTGTCAAATAGGCAGGACAGGTCAGATATTCAGAATGACTGGAGGAATAGAATGAAAGCAACTTTATGGGGTTTGACAACCCAGATGCAAAGGAACTTGGTAGAATAGGATGTGGGGATCCTTCTGGACATCAAGTTCAACATGAGCCAGCAATGTGCTCTTACAGCAAACACAGACAATGGTGTCCTGGGCTGCATTGAACAAAGTATTGCCAGCAAGTGGAGAGAGGTAATTCTTCCCCTCTGTTCAGCACTGGTAAGGCTGCACCTGGAGTATTGGGTCAAATTCTGGATTCTCAGTGCAGGAGAGATATGGACATACTGAAAAGAGTTCAATGAATCGTTCTATGAATTTCTGGTAAGATTTTTTTTTTCTATTATATCAAGACATATTTTCTGAAGTAATTATTAAACAAAAAAACCCAAAACAACACAAAAAAAAAAAAATCAACCAACCAACCAATTAAAAAAATCAAAAACCCAAACCTGGGGAAAAATGTGAAAGGGAAGCAGAAGAGGAAATATTGCTCCAGTGTTGAGATCCATTTTTTTGCTACCAATGGCAGGAGAGAGACTCCTTTGTTTATGTCCTGAAGATGGTAAGTGAACAGGTTTACAAAGTCTGATATGGCCTATATGGAAAATGCTATGGAAAATACAGGACCATAAGTGAAACAGACTATATAAAAATCTCTCCTACAGCATGTTAAATGATAAACATTTCCTTTATGAATGAAAAGCATGTTTATTTTCATCCAGTTTTAGACTGTATAATCTTAGACGTTAAAGTAAAAAGAAATATTGCTTTTGCTAAGAGAAATAAAGTGGATGATTAATCAATTAAAAAGCAAAACATTATAACATTTTTGGGTATCCTTTTACATCCATGTTACACCTATTTAATATTAATGCCTAGAAGAATTCCAGTTACAACTGGACGAAGAACCCATCCAGATATATATATAAAACCAATTAGTCCAGCTCCTTAACTCAAAGATTGAATAGACTCTTAGTCTCTTCTGAAAAAACACCTTATTCAACACATACAGGAAAATCAAGACTATAAATTCCTTTTTTTTTTTTTTTTTGGTGTAACTTGAGATAGAAGTGTAACTATTTCTAACAGTATATGTTTTATCAGATTCCTTCTATGAGAGGAGAAGAGAAGAGCATTATTTTTCTTTTTTTTTTTCTCTTGGTCACCTTTAAGAAAGCAATTTTTCTAATCAACAGTTCAATAGTATCTGAGGAAAACAGGCAAGAAGGAGCTAGACGCATTGTTAAACAGGAATTATCTATGACAACAGGCATTCACAGCCAACTGGGAGACAGACAGATTTGGTTACTCTTGGTTTGAATATCAGTATTGGCAAATAAAACTGGATGTTGAATTTTCCTGTCCTGTATATTGAAAATAAGGTGCTATGTATGTTACCTTACAGATTATAATATTAAACTAAACACAAAACTAATAAAGCAAATGAAATATTTTTTAATAATTATAATTGTTGGGGATGTGTCTACTTCTTCCAAGCAGATTAAAAGGAACAGTAGCCTAAGAATGGCATTTAGAAGAAAATAAATGAAATCAGTGTGTTTAACAAAGAATAGAATCCGGAATACCTCAGGAAACAGCAGTGGCTGATATATTGAACTCTCTGAAGGACAGACCCAGTGAAAATAAGATTACTGCATAACTCCAATTTTAGCTCCTGAATATTAAAACAATACAATAGGGACGCTGGATACAGACAAATTACTAGCCCTGCCCTTCACAATAAATGAGTTTGATATTACTTCATTTTATTTGCAAGAGATTTATCAAACCACTGTGGTTGTAGCAAGATATCATATATGCTACTCTGAAAGATATGTTCTTAGGTCAGAACTGAGAAATATTCCGCAATTCTATGTTAAAAAATCCGACAGATTAGTGGGATGGGGGAGACCTCCAGGCTTAGGGCTGCTAGCCCATTACCTGCGAGGTGAATGCCCTTCCCCCCGCCCCAGCACGTGGCCCTGTGACCCCGCAAGGAGCACACAGACCACCAGGGAGGGACGGACGAAAGAGGAAGTTTATTGTGGGGTAGGGGTTTATAAGGCTTTCAGGAGGGTCGAAAGGGGACCAATCACAAGTTCAGGGTCACATAGAAAAAACAATCAGGTGAAGGGTCAACAACCAACAGAAAGGGGTTAACAAAGGCCAATGGGAAACACCTCAGGACACCTTGTGTGGGAGCACAGGGGGTGTTGGGAAGAAGAGGCAATGACTCTGTAAAAAGGTAAAAGCCATTTTAAAACTGTTTAAACCACCTTAAAAACTTCTGATTCTATAGCATTTGAACTGTTTTCATTTTCTTCACTAGTCCATCTCTGACAGGACTTCTTCCATTCTGCATATGGCAAATCCGTTGCCACAAAAAAAAATGTTACATTTGCTATGCTAGGCTTATATAGGTCTACACTGGTAAATAGTATACAAATCTGTCCAAAACAATCACTATTTATTTTATTAATGTTATGAAAACATCACTGTTCAAAAAGTTTGAAGCATCAGAGAAGTTGAAAAAAATACTACTCCGTGTGTATCTACATAGATAAAGAGCTGCTTTAAGTCAGTGCCTTATCCAGAGACTTGGTGGATGTTCCATGAGTCTGAAGGAGAGGGTAACTTATATAGCATGCATACGTGGAGAAGTAGAGGATACACCACCACAGAAAGACAAAATAATACTTTGTTAGTGTAGGGTAAAAAACCTCTCCACTGAGGTCAAAGAAATAGCTGCATAAATACAGATTGGTTTGGGTTTTGATTGACCATTCACATCTTGAAGACTAACTTGGAAAAACCTCTGTGTTACAGTAATTCGATGTCCATTTTGAATAGCTTTGCAATGTGGTTAATATGACAGAAATTGTTTAACTGGAGGATATTATTGGTAGGTAATAATAACCAGGTAAAAAGTTAATAAACAAGCATAAATATGCTTTCGGTAAGCATCAAATATTCAGTGAATGGGTAATAATCAAGGATCATTTGTTGGGCTGAAGGTCAGACGTAATGGAGACTGCATATAATGAATGACGTGTGCATGAGCAATATTTGACTAACACTTTTAACCATTATGTATGGGGAAATAGAAAACAAAGCAAAGATACCTTCTAGTTTTGCCATTATTACCTAAATAAATAGCTATGCTTTAAATACCATAAACATAAAATTAACAATGTGAAAACTGCTGATTACCTGAAAACAAATACTGCCCAAGTGAACCTCTAACTCTGATGAAGCCAATGACAAAACTGCTACCTCCCACAAAGCTGAGTTTTCATCTCCTAGTACTTATTAGGAGTCCTATCTTCCTGGTAGTTGTCAAAATACACCTGTATGGTACCAATTCCTGTTCCCATTCCAGACAACACGTGCAAAGGAGAAAAAAGTTTGTGTTGTTGCAACATGTTTTTTGCATGCCATGGCATATAATACACAGTGACTTTCAGTTTGTAGACTGACAGATTGGAAAAAAAAAGTCTTTGTTTCCATATGATCTTAATAGACTCAGTGTAATAGTCACTAAGAAACGCCAATGGACACAACACAAATATAGGTAAGCAATGCTCTACTGGGTATAATCCATGTGAAACTTTGTCCTAGAAGAAAAAATTTTGAAGGAAATAATTCTACTGAAAAAGCTGAAACACCACTAGGATCATGCTTGAGTATATTCTCGCCCACCAACTCATATTAAATATTTACAGCTGTTATAAATTGTTTAGACTATGACCTTGGTAGTGTAAACACTTCTCTAGCAGTTTGCTATCAGACTTGCATTTTAGTAATGATATTTATAGAAGATTTTATTAAAGATATTAAAACTTCTAAAGGACAAGTGTGGAGAATCTATCTGCAAAAACACCCATAACACTAAACAAAGCATTACAAATGTATACTGGAAATCGATCAATAAAGGAAGTAGGTATTTGCTTAAATGAAACATTATCTTTCAGTGTTGGGGGCAAAGGTTTATATCCAACAGTAATAAGAAGAACAACACTATTGGCCTCATCAGTTGTTTACGTAGGCTTGTTGTAAAATGAATTTCATGACCTCACTAGCTGTTTGCAGAACACACCTTTGCAACAACATAATCCATAGTCCTCATTCTATTGATCAAAATATTGATAATAATGGAAAATTCAATCTAAGTAATACAGGACTAAGTGGTAAAAGCCTGTGAGAAATATTATGTATGGAGATTGTTTTGTCATTACACCTGCAAAATTGACTTCTTAGTAAAAACTAAAAAATAAGGCAATCTGTAAGTAGGGTTTAAATATGAAACTCTGATCCTGCAAGATAATGTGGAGTACAAAATCTTAGCCTATTTTGGAATTTCTTTGCAGCATTGGGATTGTACAATGAAAAGATACTGGTTTGAGGTATATATTCTGAAATATTCTTGAATGGCTGGATTTCCTGGATCAATAGAAAATGCCTGAAGATAAGGCACTGCAACACCAAGATTGAAACATCTGAGGATTTCCCTCTCTAGTTCATATACTGTTAGTAAAAGTTTACAAAAAGTTCTGACTGGTTATTAGTCTGTGGCCTATTTTCTGCATGATCACTTAATGTTATGATTACATCATGCTATGAGGAACCTGGTGCTCTTGGACACTTTTCATGTAATCCAAGTGTCTCAGTCACGCCCTTTTGTCACAGGTGCCCAGGAATAGAAATAAAACACAAAGTGCCTGATTTCCTGGAATGCTAGCCATGTAGCTATGCAACTGCATTCCAAGGCAGCCACAGTTGTCTAACAGTTCAGAGAAATCAGATTCTTCTTCATTTCAGCCTTCTTAGTCAAAATAAAGTACTGTTTGTGCGCATTTTCACTTAGTGAATTAACATTAACACAAAGTCATTTTTATTGGTTTTTTGACTATCACAAATATTTAGTCATCTCTGCTATACTAACTTGGTTAACAGTTTGTGTAGATTCTCCATCATAACAGAGACTTTATTTTCCCTCTTGTCGCACTCAATAAATCTGTCCACTCTCCAGCAGATGTGTCTTGGCAGCAGTCCAATTGCGGGAGTCACTAACAAGATGGTACACCTGAGGGTCAACCAAATCACTCTTGAATATAATAATCACATCTCAGCTTTGCATTCCATCACCTATCATTCTCCCCCAATGAACAAACAAAACTGCAGGAGAAAATACTCCTGGGCACCATCTTGCACTGCAATGGTGGTAACAGCTGGTCCAGCAGATGCTTCTCATGTGATTCAACACCTGTGCTTTTGCATTGCATTTCTGCAGAATGCCATGTTAATAGATATTTTTTCTTTTTTTTTTTTTTTTTAATCCTGAAATAGGCATACCTAAATTAAATGTGTCAAGGGATTTAGCAAAACTCCACTTCTCTTGCTTGAAGGAAACCATCCAGTCGTAAAAAGGAGCCTGAAAGAGCCCTAAAAGTCTTTATTAGTATGATCTCTGTACTTTGTAATTTATATACGATGTAGATTTGAGACACCTCAGTCCTCCTGGTGTCCTGTAAGACTGAAATGCATATGGCAAAGAAAAGCAACTAACCAGACAGTTAGGTTAAGTTAATGTAAATAAAATAGGTACATGTATGTATTTTTAAAATAAAACTCTGAAGAGCTTTTGATCCGGGGACACTTTATTATTAGGACAAATAATGTCTTGCTTCCTGAATAGAACAGTGGGTTCTGTTATTTTATATACATGTAAAAAATGTAGGGCAGAGACCCAGTTTTCTAGTAGAGATATATTAGACCTGTCTATCTAGACACATACAAAATGTATGTATATATAAAAACATTTTGTCCCCAAATAGTCTTGCAAATCTTAGTGCCACATGGAAAACCTTAGTCATAACTAAAAAATCTACCCATTTGGAAACCTTCTGATTTAAAAATGTAAATTTTAGGAGTTGGACTCAATGTTCCTCATGGGTCCCTCCTGACTCAGGATAGTCTATGGTTCTATGACTCTATATTCCTTGTACTCAAATTTGTCAGAAAAAAAGGAAATGCAGATAAATATTACTCTTCCTTTCATCAGAACTTCCTCCCGTGAGAGAATTCCAGAAGACAAAAAGAACATTGTATAACCTCACTTATCAGTATTGGAACTACTTCTTTACCTACTGCCCTCTCCATTCCAGATAAGCTCATATCTTTAATGAATCATTTAGAGCTTATGTATTTCACCACTTTTATGGAAAGCTCTTGTTAAGAGATTTCTTATGATGGAGATCACAGTGGGCAAAATACAGATCACAAAAATATGATCTCTGGAATTCTTAACTTCATAGATCTGAGCTTTTACCTTTTTCTTGGTTTTTTTTCCTGCTTTTCTATTTCTATAAAATTCTCATATCTCATGAAAATATGGCAGCAGAGAGTTTGGTGGGGCACTTATAACTTAACCTGTGTGTTAGTAAAACATGGAGGCTTTTTCTATACATATAAATAATGTCTGAACTCTGTTGTACTCTAAAGTGATAAATCAGCATCACAGTAAGCAGTGACCCAGTAGTCAAAAGGATTTAGGGCTTATTTGGCATTTTCAGTGTTTATAGGAAAACAGGATTATTGGTGAGTGAAAATATGAATTTGAAACTGTGGTTTAAAATGTCACTTCCCTTTTCTTTCTATCTAATCCCTGGGATAAATTGAAAACTGTTTAAATTAATGAATAGAACATGAGGAACTATATAAAATAAGTCTTTTAAAATATATCTTCGTTTGCTCTTTTATTTGTAATATATTAGCAATTTTTTAATAGCGACATTATTTATTTTTCAGTAGGTAGAAGATTTAACTATTGTAACTATAGTACTTGGGTAATATGCGCTAAAAACTCTCTCAGGTACTTTTAGAAAGAGTAAAATGTATCTTGGAAATGAAAAGGAAACAAAATGGAATATTCCAGAACAGAAATACCTTGACATAAAGTGAAATTAAATGTCTTTCTGAAGTTCTTAATGTTAACTTCCTCCTTACTATGAGAATGTAGTACATCATAAATGAAAAAAAGTAAGTAATGTGTCAGTAAAACTGCAGAGCACTGTTAAAAATGATGAGGCCCTAAATCCCATTAAGATTGTCCATTATTCATTCAAAGAATTCTGCTTTGAAAATATATGAACTCAATCTGTGACAGAAGCTCTGCTTCAAATATATCCTTCCTATCTGTTCATTGACAAAGACACAGCGATTGTTAGCCACTATCTAGACATTTGATGACCTCTCTGTTCTAGAAAGAAGTGACATGTCGGTTTTCACATTTCTTATGGTATTGTTAAAAAAGGTAACAAAACAATTGGAACAGTTAGCCATAAAAAGATGTGTGTCAAAGGAGACTTTGGCAGTCCAGTGATGTGACTTTAGAACAAGCAGCAATAGCAAAGTTAAAGAAGGAAAAGAAAATTACAAAGCACTTAATGCCATAAAGTGCTTCCCATACTTTTATATAGGAGACTATAATTTCAAAAGTCAGATTTTGCCAATGTTTTTCACATTCTGTTGTAAAATGCATTTTTTAGTATTTAGAAGTAACAGGAATAACACTTGGAATGGTAGCATGTGACACATGGACTAAGTCAACTATGTAGTTAATTAACTAGAGAAGTTGCAGTATCAATAATTTCCAGTTGATACTAATGGGAAAACCTGAAACAAGAAATGTCTATCTTTCTACATATGTCCATCAGATATGCTTAATGTACAGTAAGTTTATAAAAATAAAATCTCATTCCCTTGTAAATGTAAATGTAAAACATAATTTTTTTCTTTAAATAAAAACATAAGGTTTTAGTAAAGTCCTGAACAAAACCAAAAAATCCTGTTCCTAAATTCACCACAAAAGACTAGTTACAACATTATTTAATCATCTAGAGATCCATTAGCTACTAGTAGAATTTTCAAAAGTGGTTAAGAAAGTGCAAGGTGCTTTATCTAGTTTAGTTGTAATATCCCTTAGTACCTATCTGAACCTCCAGTGTCAGCCTGTGAGGATACCAGAAATTTACTTCAGTCTGTGCATTTCCCACAATAATGCCCCAATTCCACTCTGCTATTCTAAAAGGAAAGTGTGTTTCATCACTACCTTCAGTTGTTAATGAAGATACCCAGTTCCTTAACATAAATCCTTTGGGACAGTTTTCACTGAATGATTTCAAAACAATGAGACTTCTTTAAATTCAAAGAATACTTTCTTGCACTAAGACCTGCAGTTTCCAGAAACTTAAGATCCAGTAAATAAATCCATCTGTTTAAAACATGGTAGTTTTTGCTCAGGAGAAAAGTGAACTTTGGCCTCCATGGTTCCTAACATTCTAAACTTTCTTCAGTTCAGAATTTCAAACAAGAACAATTTTTCCCTTTGATACCTGCTCCAAAATACCTGTGCTATTAGAAACTGCAACAGCAACCTGTCTCACATAGCTATATTTGCTGTGTTTCTACTAAGAATTCAAGGTAGAAAAGTGCATATGCTTGGGAAACAATGGGGAGTCAAGATCAGGAGACAGAATACAGGGCAAGGAATCTGAAACACAGATGATAAGCAAAGATTGTAAGATAGTAAAGTTGGGGAAAATGGGTTCAAAGAGAAAAAAGTATAGAGAAAATGAAAAATTTTGAGTCAAAAGTCAGTGGTGAATACTACAATTGACTTCTGGACTTTACAAGGAAAGAATAAAATGATATCCCAATATGACTGTGATAATTTATCTAAACAAGGACATAAAATGAAAATGGGCAACTCTAGCATATAAGGAATTAAACACTAATATACATATATACACAGGAGGATCACTAGAATGTGTATTGGATTTATAGTTGAAATTAAGATCAAAACTTTTAAAAGGTATGACAGAAGAGTCATTTTATGACATTTTATGACCTATGTTATTCAAGAAATCAAATTAAGTTATTAGAATGGTCTTCTCTTGTACAAAGACCTGAAATTAATATAATATTTTGAGAATACTAGTATGGGCAGACTTTCCACTAGACCTGGCTTTAATTTTCCATGTTATTTTTTACCTTTTTTCATTTTTCGTGAGACTGGGTTACAAAACCTGGTTGTAGAGTGCAGCTCATCTAGTATTCCAGTGTCTACCATTCTTCTCCTTACTTGTCTTCCATTTTCTAAGACAGGGTAAGAGTTGGCCCTGATATCAATACCAGTGCTATCTGGATGATGATTTACTTAAGAAAACAAAAAAGGAACAGTTGAATAAGATAGCTGGAAAGATGCAACTGAGTAGGATTTCTATGTGGGGCACACTATTGACTGCTACCTAAGAGATTTTGAGCAGCTTTGAGCATGCAATATGATGGCTTTCATGTTAGTGTTCTGAATAAAATGGTAGCGATCACCTTATGCCAGCTAAGCAGAAATAGGGTGTGTCGTGCTGTGGCAGTTTGAGCCACATTAGAAATCTAAAATCTAATTTTTAGGCTTCCCCCCACCCCTTCCCTCAAATTATCTTACCACCGGAGAGAAACTTTCAAGTTAGAGGCTTCTGTAGGGGAAGGGGGAAGTATATACATTTATTTACACAAATAAATACTATACAAACTAAAGGCAACTATATATATATATTACATTACTATCAGTCAGTCTTTTTAATCTTCTCCTTTAACTTTAGTCCAGGAGCAGCCTTTAAGGTTTATATGTAACACAGTCTTTTGCTGTGGGAGTGTTCTGGGCTCTTGAATGCTCCCCCCTCACTAAGTTCCAGCAGTTGTTGGTTGCAGTCTCTCCTCACAAAGTCCAAGAAGATAGTTTTGAGTCCTTACTCTTCTACTGCTGGTGATTTCTCCCTCTCGGTGTCTCACCTCGGTCCATAGGGTGCTGCAGTGTAGCTTATCAAGCGTCTGTGTCCTGGAATCTTCATTCCTCCACGTCAGTTCTCAGCTGCTCCTGGTCAGCTTCGGCAGGTAATTCTCGAGCTCTTAGCTCGCCTCCAATTTCACCTGGGATTCTTCTCCCGAGCATCGAGCTGATTTATCAGCCCGTCCACTTGGCTCTGCTCAAATGCTGAGCCTTAAAATCTACCCCCCACCAGCCTAAACGCAGTGGGGAGGAAAAAGCCCCCTAGCCTTGGCCACAGGCAGCTCAGTTCAGTTATGCACTGTCCCAAGCGCCCCACAGCTGCGGGGGGGAGGGTGGGAAGAAGGCTTAGACTCCTCCCTCTTACCTCAGGTGCTGTGAAATTCTTCTTTCACAGCACACACTCCAAATGCTGACTCTAACTCTAGTCAAGGCTGAGTTGGGGGGTTGCAGGCCTCCCCTCTCCCCCCCCGGAGGGGGAGAGAGGGAGCCCAGCCACCCCTTGGCCTTGTCCACCTACACGCAGCAGACACCAACAGAAAAACAACCAAGACAGAACTGCCAACAGCTTCTGGTGCTGTGATATATGATTTTGAGCAGAAGCGAACAACATGGACAGTGCTTGGCTCTCCAGGGAACACTGCCCTGGCACCCAATCACCTCTGAGCCCCCCCAGCCTCTCAGGGGGCCAATCTCAAACTATGACACATGCTGGTCATGGAAAATATTTAAAGAATATTATAAATGCAACAGATTTTTAAATGTGATTCAGTTCCTTTCAAAAACATAGGGAAAATTTGTGTCTATGGTCTGAGAAGGACATTGAAGAGCAGAAAGGCCATTGGTAATACATTAGAAAGCACAAGAAAATGAGGCTTATTTTTCTTATAAAATGAACCTGATTGTGATTAATTAATCCATGATTTTTATAGCCTTACATGCCTGGTTTAGTCATCCAAGCCTTGAATTCCTGAAAAGAACATTAAGAACAATGAGGCAAAGAAGATATGATTAAGGCCTTCTGGAAAGAACTTAAATTCCTATGTATTGAACTCCTTTATTTTAGGGTCCTAATCTCCGGAGAAGAGTCTAGCTTCCATTCCAATCCTGAGATGCAAAAGCCATAGGCTTTAAGATTTCTGGGCTGAGCAGAACGTACGAGTCTCATTTCCCTGACAAAGAATTTCAACACAGAGGCTAACAATTTATTTTGATCCTTCAGGAGCAGCCTTTTGAAAGAAACCTAGATCTGTAGTGAGTGTTAGATTTATTGCTAATGTGTCACCTGAACCAGCAAAGGAACATCAAGCCTGAAACATCTGCAAACCTTCTCATAGGACCACGACCAATGCAGAGTACTGACAACTTTGAACCCACTGTGTTTTCGTGTCTTCTGATCCAGCCACACACCCCTTGTACACTAACAAGTTCAGATTACCTTGAATGCTCATTACTCTTGATGCAATTATTGCTTTTTTATTTCCAGTAAAATGATAACAAATGCATATTTATTACAGCAAAATGACAATGTCTTGCCTAAGCAGCAGTGTGATTTATATTTGTTGTTCATGACTCGAATTGCCAGTATGATATATAATCAAAATGTGCAGTTTGCTGTAAAGCAGACTACCATTATTCTAAATGAACAACTATCAGCTGTTAATTATCATTACAAGACAATGAAATTGGTATCCAAAAGTTAGGTTAATCAAAAATTAAAATAAACAAAACATAACAAATAAAAAACCCAACAAAACAAAACAAAAATAACAAGTAACTCCCTTCAGAATTACACGATAGAATAGCGAGTTGAATCTACCGCTTTAAAAAAATTAAAAAAAAATTAACCAGCCAGACTATAGGGAAAAATTCAAGTTATCTTACTTCAGAGATACAAATAAAATTCAGGTAAATATAATACATTGATGGAAAGTAAATCAACTTACTGGATACCACTGTACACTAATATTGCAATATTCGAGTGTAATTGTAAAGTTTCATGCTGAAAAACACATTTATGTCTACACACAAAATTATTCTTTGACTGAGCTATGTGCAAATCTGCACTGTTCATCTTGTGAAACTTTAGCAGCATTCAACACATTAGTCAGCTGAAATTTGTTGGGCAACTCACAGCTTCTAACTTTATCCTAGGTTCACTTTTCTGTTTTAGAGCTTATCCTCTGTTACTCCTTCATTGCTCATGAAGCTATTTTTCCTTAACTTGTTTAGAAAGCCAGTCATAAAACTGTAGTCTAAATTAGTGTGTCTATCTAGTGAAGTGGCATATTTGCCAGAATGTATTTAAACAATTTTTAAAAAGCAGTATTAAGAGAATGCCAGTAAAAAGCCATTGACTGCCTGAGCACTGCACAGCCAACCACTAGTTCATGATGCTACTTTTAAGTCTAGAGAACTGGAATTTTGATGGAATGACACACTTCATTTCCAGAAGAAAATTAGAAAATGAGGAACCTTGGCATTCACCTTGCTAATCACTGTTCATTTTCTCAAAAAAAAAAAGTAGATCTTTAGGTAAAGGATTAAAAATAATAAAATAATTGACTCTAAAGCTGGAACCACTAAAGTATGATTAGAGTGAAAGACTGAGATAAAAGCCAAACAGAGGAGCAAAATACCAAAATAAATAGGTAGCAAAAATCAAGTGTTTTACTAGAGTATGGAGCATTTTCTGTAAATTAAAAGAACAAGTAAGAGCAAAATGTGAGTCTGTGACCACTAAGACAAGTAAGAATTTGATCTGGAGTTGGACACTGCCCTAGAAAAGCCAGGACCTACAGTGACACTGTAAGCCACCAATTTTATTGATAAGAATGTTTATGCTAATAATGAAATTCATTGTACTTACAGTCACATCACGCCTAATTTTTTTATAAGTGTAAAAAACCAACATCCATGATACCTAAACAAATTATTCTTTCTCACATTAACAAATGAAATCTATAGCTTTTGATATAGGTCAATGATTTTATTTAATAAGTTCCATAATTCCTCAAGTAATTAGCCTTTAAAACCTTTTGACTGGTCTGAGTCTTTTTAGCCTGCATTTTAACTGAAGTACATACTTGTGGATAAACTATATCTTTCAAATGAGCTAATATTAAGAAAACTGGTAGATTCTTAAATATGTTATTGTTCTTGAGACCTGTGGAAATCTTCTGTGTTCATTGTACTTCATTAGTTCTTTTTCTCCAGGATTATTAGAGAAGCAGAAAGATGGCAGGTGAATTTAGAGATTAATCCATTAGCTTTTACATGCTTCCATTTCAAAGTTTGTTAATTTTCTTTCTCCTTTGTCAGTTTTAATTTGTCTCTAAAACCAAAATGAAATAATTGTGCCAGTGTCTGAGTTCTGTTTCATACTCAAGGTTTTAGTGTAGGTATAAAATTGGCTTCTGGATTCTACCAACACTGGTTAAATAATTACAGAGTAACACATGTTGAGACAAGGCTCCTGACATGTCAAATTAAATCAAAATCAAAATTAGTTCAATCACAGTCTAGTGTTTATGCACACTAGTAACGTATCCTGTAAAATACCTATAAAGCTACAATTTGCAAAAATATTACAACAAAAAGTAATCATTGCCTTTGGAAACCAATGGTGAGGAGTTATAAACAGTGAAGTTATTTAGACTCAGATTTTGAGATACCTTCTCCTTCTGGTGAGTCACTACCTCCTTTAAAATAGGACTTTGCAAAGTACCTGGTTGTCACATTAATATTCTATGCAATGATTAGGCACCAACACTATCAAAGTCATTCTAACCTTTCAGAACTCTCTTTGGCTAGTTTCCCACAATAGTCATAAAAACAGTACAGAGTCTACTTCCATTCAGCCTTCTACTGCTATTGAAAAATTTGAAACATTTAATTCTCACTCTGACATCACTATAGAAGAGAGTGTAGGCAGAGACATTCTCCTGGCTTTTGTAAAGGGTCATCGGATTGAATTCCGAGGCTAAGCCATATGCATAGTGAGAATAACATCTTCCTTTCTGAAAAGAGCTATAAAAACAAAAGGATCACATATTTATATGAATATCTGAAACCAAATGGCAGGACTGTGACATCAAATTGTATTGCTGTAAGTCTTCCTGCTGCAGACAGGGACAGATTTTGAAATGCGTATAAGCATGAGGACAAGAGATTAAACCATAAAGGACCTTCTGTTGAGATATTTAACCCTGGCAGAAAACAGTGGGTATTAATTTTTACTTATTTTATCCAGAGATCTTATATATGGAATAACCAATTGGTATTAATATTCTTATCTTTAGGAATATGAGTTACTCGTAAAATTAAGGACTGTTGGAATGAGACTTAATTTCTAACTTGTAAGTGATTTTAAGAGTAACTAAAAATCCATTAGGATTGTGATAAAATATCCAATGTCTTTAATGAAATCAAAGCTGAATCTACTAACAAAAATGCAATATCTGCTCTAAAAGAGACAATGGAAATGTTCACGATTAAAATATTTACCTTTCTTGTGAGCTTTACAAATCAGATTAAATGTATTGGTCCTTTAGCATAGGCTCTCTGGGCCCACTTCAATTCAGGCATATGTGTATGCTGTGTGACAATGCTGTTTGGTGATAAAATACTGCCACATAGCACCACATTTCAGCATCTGACACACCACATGCTGGCTAAACTGTTCTGCAGTTATTTGTTAATGCTTTTCCACTGAATTCACCAGAAGCCAACACAAGTAAGAAAAAATAAGTGTCTAACTTCATCTGCAGATTTTCTTAGTGCTTTGCAATAATGCTGAATACAGCAAAAAGAAATAGGATTTTATATAAAACTAGGTCAATATCAAACCCATTCAGAAAAGTCGGGAGACTGAGACTCAAAGACTTGAAGTGACTGGTTCCAAATTATTCAGGTAGCTCATAGAAAAAAGGCAAATAGGAGAACTCATACTATTGTAAATTGTCAGGTCAGCAGCTTCAAAAGCCATGCCTTTGCCATTCTGAAGGAAAACAAAAAATTACCAGTTGTTTGAGAACTTAAAATGTGTGGTGGTTCTAGCATTCTGAAATAGAGATTAAAAGGTGCTCCTTCCAACTAATCTGAACTCTATTCTCTTTGCAACACACACAAAAGCAAGACTTGTAGGTACCTAAGGAATTAGGCTAAGGGTCAGATAAAATTCATAGTTTGGTATCACTCAACCATTTTTGTCATTAGAAACTCCAGATACAACAAAAGTAAAACTTTGAAGGGAAAATATATTTTCAAGGGAAAGTATATGCAGCTCACTGAGTTTTCTTTCTGAAAGATTTCCACATGCACATAATAAATAGTATAATGCCATTCTTCAGTGATAACAGTTTGAACTGAGTATTTTTTCCTCTATAGTTTGTATTATCTTTCAGTGTCTGTTAGGAATGGATTGTTTTTTTCACCTGCTTTACTGTAGACCTTGTAGATGAATCAGTATGTTATAGCAGTTTCCCCTTTATGGGTAGTAATAATAAATAGGTTAAATGGCTACAGCAAACTACAGTAAACATGTAAATGACAAAATACAATTAAAAAGTCCTCAATGATAATCATATGTTCCTAGTTGTCTAATTTATTATTAAGACCCATCAAATTAATTTTTGTAATCAAAATAAATTAATCACATTGTATGATTTTGTGGTTTGAGGGAAATTTTCCTTTTCTCCTTCATGTATATAATCTCTTCACTGCATTCCAGAGTCTATACAGTGTGATAAACTTGGCTAGCTACACCTCTGAGTCGCAAGGCAAAATGAGGTATTTAGGTGCACAGTAAATAAAAATGCTCAGTTAAGGACTACTATACTGAAATACATATATATTATATGTTTGTGGCTAGGCTTCGTGAACGAAAATTTAGGAAGGCTCTATCCACATTTGTTACAAGCACGCTGGTGGCTAATGAGGCCAATGCGAGATAGGCATGTCCGATTGCAAAAGGCACAGCAGAAAGACTCCTTAGGTGGTGTATTCTGCAAGACATGGTTCTTTCTGCGTTTCCTTTTCTCCTCGATAGTGATCCTGCATGCGTTCACAGAGGAAGCAGCAGCATTATACTATATGTATTCCGGTAGTAACACACTAAACTAACAAAATTTCTCTCTACCAGACTAGAGTGTATGAAAAGTCCCGCTTTAGAAGTGAATAGAAACAGTACCAAAGCACTTTCAATATCAAAACAGAGACAGTTCTCTCTAAAAAAAAAAAAAAAAAAAGTACATATTAATTTCACAAGACTAAAGAAAAGAGACAACAGTTTCATATTTCCTAATCTTTAATTTCTGGGAATTAAACACAAAAGTTTTAAACACAAAAGAATTCCCTAATTCATTTTTTGCAAATAGTGAATTGCAAAACCATCCTATATCAGGGTTACCACAATGTGTTGACTTCATTTTCCTTTCTCTTGGTCTTCATTGGTCTTTGAAATTTCCTCTAAGGAGCTGAGACCAGATGAGGCTTGTGTGTGGCAAGTCTTCCCTGAATACACCAGCTGAGTCTTCTATTGTGGTGAGCTCCTCAGCAGCTGAATTAAATAATTCAGATCTCCTTTGTTCAACTCAAATCAGTGCAAGTGTCTTAAAAGTATTTTTTGAGAGAAGATTACGTTTTAATCATCCTGATGAGCTCAATGCACTCATATAGAACTTCGTGGCACTCTTTGTATTGTAGAGCTTTACAAAAATCACACCACTTCTTTCTATTTTATGTAGGTTACAAATCATAATTTAAGTTTCGTAAAGCAATCCAGTTCATCTCTTTGATGTAGAATATCTTGTTTGTAAACATCAGCTTTCCTGAGACAGGACATCTTCAAAGATACAGTTTACAGAGATAATTAAAAGCTGCCTCACAAGTTGCAGAAAGAAAATGGCTCCAGTTTCATTGCAAAAGGGTTCCTTGCAGCTGCTCATGATATATAAGCAGATGTAAAGAGATTAATGAAAATCAAGAACTTCCATTTAAGAAAAAGCTTATGTTGAACACAATTTTGTAACAGTGAGACTCTTTCTATCTGGACTGTATTAATACTTAAGGGCTTAGCTTTCTTCTACTATGTTTTTTAAAGAGGTTCTATGGTGCCTTCTTCTTTGGGCACAATTTCTGAGATAGTCAGTGAGAGAAAGGTTCTGATGTAGCCTATGTGGTTCAGAGCTTTTCTTACTCCTCTGCCTCCTAGAAGGTCTGTCTATTTTTTTTTTTCATAACCACTAAAGTTCAGGATGGATCTCTGTGCAGTTTGGTGAAATTACTTTTACTTTTTTATTTATAGCAGTAGTAGATTCCTTCCTTGCTTATAAAAAAAATCCACAGTAGAAAACAAACTATTGTATGATCACTAACCATGAAGAATTGAGCCTAGTATTATGAATGTAAACTCAATTATAGTGCCCTATCCCATAATAACACTGGGGATCTCTGACTAGGTGTCTATTAAGAAGTGACACAAACTCATGAGGCTACAAAGTCAGTGTTCTGATTCACAGCAATACACTGAGTGCCTGACATCCATCTGGGGTCAGAACACAGATGTCAGTCCCCTGCCCCTTTGTAAGACCTGAATTTATATTCTCTAGAAGGCACTGGGTTCACCTGTGAGAAACCATCACTACTATGAGGGACATTATGATACTCTTTAATTCAGCATCCTTCCACAATAATCAAACACAACATTTTTAATTAATTTTAATTAGGTTCCTAATCCAGACATTTTATAAGAGTTTGCTTTTATGGTATATTGTGCATATTAAAGGCTGTTATTCATTAAGGAATTTTCTTTTGATCTTCTGTGGCAAGTTGGTGAATATTCAAACAAAGAAATTAATTCTATGCTGATCACACTTAAAATTTATTCTATGTTATCAGTCCTTGTAGTAATCTTCCTTTAATTATAGTTATAATTAATGTGTATATATAATAGATAATGAAATATTTTACGCATATAAAATTATATATAATTTGCTATTATAGATATAACTGAGATATATAGAACTCAGTCTGAAAAAAACCCCAGACAAACTCAAGAATAATCTTATTGCTATCAGTTTCCAGCTTTTGTTTTTCTGAGCAAATACTCCCTCTCTAGAAGGGTCTTTTAAAATAAGTCTGCAAGATTAGTGAGGAATAGAACAGGTTAAGGAGAGTGTTTCATTTTTGTTTTATTTTGGTTATTATCCAAATAAACGCTCTTGGAGTTCAGCCCAGTTTGGGCTCTGCAGAAGGGTTCATAAAACTCTAACAGTACTGGCTTCCTCCAGGGTTTCTGCTTCTCAGTTTTACAGAGCTGGGGAGCTGATCTTCAGCTTGAACTGCAAATCCTGGAACTTCAGCCCTTGGTTCAGTACCTCTGCATGACAGGGCTGGTGTGTTCAACTGAGCCTCCTGTCAGAGCCTGAGAGGTTCCATAAGAAATATTTTGCAGTCAATGAACTGTCATTTAATTACAAATAGCTATTTCATCCAAAATATATCCTTTAGCTTTTACTCAGAAAAGATAAAACAAAATTAAAACATATTAAAACTTTCTGTTACCTCCTTAAAGTAAAAGTAAAATTATCTTTCTTCACTAGCTAAAGGAGGATTAAGATAGTTACCCAATACCACTTTACATCTGAATTAAAAATCCATACAAAGCTTTAATACTCTCTAGCAAGTTTTTGATGGTTAATTTCTTTTACTTCTCCTGAATGTTCTGTGCCTTTTTGATGTTAATAGGCTGGTTCTCCCTTTGCAAACCTCTTAAGAAATTGTCTTAATTTACCAAGGTACTTAAATATGTTGTTAATTTAAAGAACATAAACACGTCTATTCATTACAATGACATTTCACTTGCCCTTTATGTTAAACATATGCTTTCTGAATTGTAGCCTGAAAGTTCACAAAGGGTATTTTTGGGATGTCATAGTTCCCAGCCTTGCAAGGTGCTAATCACTCTGTTTTCCTAACAATCACAAGACCAGTAGTGAATTCTCAACATTTCTTACAAGTTCTCAGCACCTTACAGGAACAAATCTTCCCTCTATCAGTAAACAAAACCAAGGTCTGATTTACATGTATCTATCTGCCTTTACAGTTTGAGCAATTTTGTGCTCACAAATCACTGACCTGAATTCATGTACCTAAAGCGAATGTGAGCACAAATATTAGCTATTATCTAATCACCCAAAGAGTATTTGCACCTGTTATAAATTACGCATGCAGAAACTCAAGCTCAATTATTTGTATATGCAAAGTTGAACACACAAAAAGTCTATTTCTTAAAATCTAGGACAAGATGTTAAACTCACTGTATTTTATACAACAAGTACCAGCTTATCAGAATACTGAATATTTCATGTCTGAGTAAGTGCATATGTTTAAAAGTGGTAAAATATGGATTATATACAAGATTGCTCACATAAGAACAGGATAACATTTCTTACCTGAATTCTGAACATTTTGAATGTATATAGTAACCTTACTCAGAGAAGACCATATACTCTCATTAGAGAGTATAAATTTTTGCATTTTTAGTGTAAATTATCATGTTTAAAAATAAGATTTTTAAATGTCAGTTCGATCTAGGTATAATGAAAAGAGTTGAAATCTTTAAGAAAGAAAAATGGTGAAAAGAAAAAGGTCCCTAAATTAAGATGATAAATGTTTCCAAAAGCAAGAATACTTACGGAGATGAGTTGGGGTCTTCTGCCTTGCTTCTATTGGTCTGCCTGCTACTGCAAATGAACAGTTATAACTGTATGAAACTAGGATTTTTTTTTCCATTATTTCTTTGCTAAAGATGGCTGCTATTGAGGTGAGTCAAAAAAATGCCTAATAGCAGGTAAGACAAGGGAAAAGAATCAGCTAGGAGCTCACACTCTGACAATTGATAGGGAGAGATCAAGACAGAAAAAGAATCGAGCAAGCAGAGGAGTTGAAGAGACTTACCAGAAATCTTACACACCCTAATCCAAAAGAAAGTTATTCTAAGAACAAAAAAACTTTGCAAACAGGGATTCCACATTTCTTGAACTATGTAGTTGAATCTTTAATGCTTGCCTTTGAATCCTGTTCAACTCCCTGCTATAAGTTTACAGCAAGAGCCTGCTAGTGTAAACAATGTGACGTAATTTTAGCAGTGAGAATAAATCTGGTCATTCAGTCAGTTGTAAAGACTAAGTGAAGAACAGTCTCAAGATAACAACTACCTTCTTTATATTCAGCATAAAAATAGGAGTTTGACTTCAGACATGAGAGGCATAGCTGAACAAACATGACCCAGATTCACATTTCTCTGTGCTACGAATTTTTTCTTGTTGCACAGTGAGAAATCTAAGCTGTTTGAAAAGAGCTACTTACAGTGACTCAAAAAACACAATTGAAAACATTCCAATAACATTATTTTTCATTATTTGCAGACAAATTATCATCAGAAAAAGTAGTAATTATTTCAAAGTTTTGAACTAGTATAGCTTTTAAAACTAAAATATGAAAAAGAAATTACTTTCTGCATATCTTCCTAAATAGTTGTCTGTTTACTGTAAGGACATTTAACAACTTCAAGTCTAAACAGGAGAGGAAGAATTTAGTCTGAGCTATTTTAATTTCAGAGAATTCTTTAGGCAAAGTAAAACATCCTAGTAATCATGAAAGATGAAACGGAAGTGCTTCAAAGAAGTAAATTTGCAATTTTCAGTCTCTTTTTCATTAAAGAAAATGTCCTGAAAGTCCTTGAATTTTGACAGTTTGCATCAGCTAGCTGCCTGCAGCATTCCCCTGGGGCTGCTCTTCAGATGCTCTCAGGTTGGGATCTATAGTAACACTGCTTCATATCACAAGTGCAAACAGCTTTTCTTGCATATTTATCTCATTGCTATCTTGGAAACTGTATACATAGCACAATAGCTTTTCAAATATTGATGGAATATTCAGTTGTTATCTCCCTTTCAGTTCTTCCTCAAAAAGCAGTACATTTTCAGCCTTTGTTTAATATGATATATACCTATTTCTTAAATTCATTGAATGTATTCAAAGTTAAAATAACAGTTGAATTAAAAATAACTAGCCAATATATAAATTCTTAAGCTGTCTAAAAGACACTGGCCAAATTTTCAAAGTCAAGTGACTCCATAGTTCTGGATATATTATTATGACCAGATGCAGATTTACCAGAACCGACTCAATCAGAAATTCACCTCTCAAATCACATAGCTGGTATATCACAAGTTTCTACACAGTAAAACATTATTGCCTGACTATTCAGCCTTTTGCGCCACATCCATTTGATTTAGAGATAGCGTGTAGCATAGGACCCAGTAAGACACCTTGTTTGTTTCCATGAATATCCCAGGATAGCTTAAATGGCATGTGCTGCTTATGTTTAGACACCAGAATCAAGCCTAATCTCCCTTTATAACAAATGAATAACTCTTCAATACAGTAAATAGTATGGAAAACTATTTATTTCACCCTACAGTAGGTGGACATTTATTGTTCAGCTGATTATCTCTATAGACTGGGGAGCCTGTTCCAGATACCCAACCACCCTTTGGGTGGGAAACCTTTTTCTAATATCCAACCTAAACCTCCCCTGACACAACTTCAGGGTCCTGTCACTGGTCACCACAGAGAACAGATCAGTGCCTACCCCTCTTCCTCCCCTCATGAGGAAGCTGTAGACTGCAATGAGGTCTCTCCTGAATCTCCTCCTCTCCAGGCTGAACAGACCAAGTGATCTCAGCTGTTCCTCATATGGCTCCCCCTCAAAGCCCTTCACCACGTTTGCTGCCCACCTTTGGACACTCTCTTATAGTTTAATATCTTTCTTATATTGTGGTGTCCAAAACTGCACACAATATTCCAGGTTAGGCCGCACCAGCACAGAGCAGAACTGGGCAATCATCTCCCTTGACTGACTGGCAATCCTTTGCCTCATGCCCCTGAGGACACAGTTGCCCCTCCTGGCTGACAGGGCACTGCTGTCTCTATTCCACTTGCCCTCAACGAGGACCCCCAAGTCCCTTTCTGTGGCACTGCTTTCCAGCATCTCATTCCCCAGTCTGTAAGTACATTCAGGGTTGACCCATCCCAGGTGCAGAATCCAGCACTTCCCCTTGTGAAACTTTGTATCGTTGATGATTGCCCAGCCTTCTAATTTGCTGTGGACTCTCTGTGGGGCCTTCCTGCCTTCATGGGAGTCAACAGCTCTTCTGAGTTTTGTGTCATCTGTTTATTAAATATTAAAATATATGAAGTTTTGAAAGATTAGTCTCTGTGCTACAAAGGATAGTTCTCATTATCAGGCAGTAGATTATTAAACCTACACTTTTACAAAACATGCTGTATCCAGCCACTGTCTTGGAAAGGAAAGTGCTATAAATTAGAACCTTCTTAAACATTGAAGCCATTTCCCTGATTATTTTCTCAAATGGAATGAATCTCTCTCTACCAGTAGCTGTTCTTATGGATAACTAAAGTTTTAGTTCTCTGAGCTGGGTGAATGTGGTGTGTTGCCCCAGCTGGCAGGCAAGGGGACTGCTCCCAGTGCTGCTCCCACCCCACCACAAGCAGGGTGGGGAAGAACCAGAATGAGGAAACCCAATGGGTGAAATAAAGGCAGGGAAATCACACAGCAATTGCTGTCACAAGCAAAGTAGTCTCAACTCTGGGGAATTTAACTCAATTTAAAAGATTTAATTAAGATTTGGATATTGAAAACAAAGACAAACATTTAAGCACTTAGAGGAGACGCCTTTCCTCCTTCACTACAGGTCTCCTTCCTGGTTATTGCCACAGGTTACACTTGGTCCCTGTGGTGAGGCAATATGTGGGGCAGGAGGTTGGAGTCAGGCCATAGCAGTGTCTGTTGTAGCTCCTTGTTCCTTACTCTCCCTCCACTTCTGCCTCTGCTTCTTCCTTAATGCTTATTTCCTCCTCTCCATGGTTTACAGCTCCTCTGCAGACGTTCCCATCTCCACAATGGAGCACCTCATGTGGTCTCATACGTTTTATCCTTTTTCCTCTTTTTCCTTTTACCATCCTTTATTAAATATGTTGATCCAGAGGTACCTCCCACCAGGCTGAGGGGTTCAGTTGTGCCCTGCCATGGGTGGGTTGCCATGGTCTGGAACTGGCTGTGTCTCCTCACAGAGGTTGCCCTGCAGCCCCCTCTGCCTGCACCCTGCCCTTTGTATGTAGTGCCATGAGATGTGCCCCCTCTAAAACAACTTATCATCCATTTGAAGGGTTGAATCTGAAGTCATCCTTCAGAGGGTAAAACGCTCAGCAGCACTTAGTTCCCTGGAGTCTTTGGTGCCCAGAGGTGCCATGCGTTGCCAGGCTGCTTGTCAGCCACTCAGGGAGCAGCCAGTTCAGACCACAGTCTTAAATTCTGGCAGCAAAAGCTGTCTGGTAAATGTCAGGACTAAACACAGTGTAAGCTGTGTTTATATCCACAAGTAACTCTTGCATTTTTTTCCTGGTGTTCAACAAAACCCTTGTTCATTTTTTTTTTTAAAACAAATACCTTGTTTAGCAAGACTCCGCTGAAGTGGCTGCAGAGCTTTTACTGAGAAGCTGCAAATGAGAGCTCCTGCTGTGTCACCTTGTCTACCTTGGTGGCAGTAATTTCAAAATATTTCAACAAACTAGTCAGGCATGATCTTGATCCTTTCCTGAACCACACTGACAACCCATAATCAGACTGTTTTTCTCATGCGTTTCTTCTGCTTTGATATCAGAGTTTTAAAAACTTTTCAAGTTGATGCTAAACTACATTTTTCGTAATTTTTTAATGTCTGTCTTTGTAGGTCTGATAGCCAACTTAGCACCAGTAAATGAATTTGGAACTGTTATTATCTTCTAAGTATAGGCCACACTCAAATGTTTCCCTCAGTGTCCTTGGGTTCCCACAAAATCTTAGGTTCTGTAATTTTAGTCTTCATCTACACATAGGCATATACTCTGAAGCTACAGAGCTGCTCTGACTCCAAGAAGGTACCCGGAAAAGGAAAGTTATGTTATATAACCTCATCCAATGCTTACTGCATTCATTAGAGGGGGAACAGGGAGAGTCCCCACATACCCCTGCTACTGTCTCACAGTTAGTACAACAGAACAGCACTATGGATGCTTTCTTGTGTTTCTCTGACAGCTTGGCAAAAATACGTGAGAGGCACTTGGTTATCATTGATCATCTATGAAATTTCTGATATTAGAAATTTCATAGGGCAGATAGATGGATGTATCTATCAACTTTCTCTGTAATTTGTCCTGACACCTATCTGATGAACAAAAGAAATTTTTTGTACTAAATATACACAGCAATGGTTTGAATACTTTGAGTAGGTTTGAAATTCATAAACATACCAATATATTTTAAATTTTGTGAGGCAAAAATTAGACTCCAACAGGTGGAAGGTTGGCAGACATAAAGGTACTGGAAATCTGATTTCAAATATAGTGTCAGAAGTCTAAATAAAACATTTAAAATTAAAGGGTTTAAAAATATTTTTAAGAATAATACTTCAGCAATTATAAAGTGGGTTTTCCATTTGTTTGATTCTTTATTTGTTTTGTGGGAATACAGATTAAGTTAATGAAATGTATATGAACTTGGGGAAAAAATTCTTACCACTAAAGAAAAATAGTAATGTTTCCAGGTATTAAATAGTGTAAGTGCAGAATTATCCAGAAGTAACTGTTTATTCATTTGATTCTTTGAATTGTAAAATTTATTCGATTTCTCATTTACTGTGTACATGTAACTACAGTTTAAATTTATAAGGCTACTTTGCTTAACCATGCATATACTAAAAAATGATAAAGGTATATTCTATTCTCATGCACATATGTAATTGTGATTATTTAGTTTATCAAGCAAGAAGTGAATCAACGGTGTCACTAGGTTTGTTTTAGGCTGTCACATTCTTCCATTGTTGTTTTCAAAATCCAGTGGTTTCTGAGGTAAGAGGGCAAGAACTTAGACATTATGAGCAGTGAAGCAAAAATTGCTTTTTGTCATTAAAACCCAAACCATTCTGAAAAATAATGATTTGCTTTTAATGGATTTTTTTTTTCTTTTTACAGTTGTTCGCATGCATCAAGTTAGCTTTAATTTGGATGGTTTAGGATTTTGCAGCACAGCAAATATATGCAGCTGTTAACAAAGTGTAGAGCATTGAGGTGCTTACTGATTCTCCACTAGACCTTATACAAAGGGTAGGAATTGCTGATTTCACTTTGATAATAGCTAAACTTGTTATGCTTTTCATTTCTCTGTAGTGGCATCATAACTGTTCCATTTATTCTGCAATCTCAAAGTTGTGACTTGTATTATGCAGTCTTCTCTTCATCATCAGGATTTTAGTACAGTTGAAAATATTTCTGAATTCAAGCAGTCATACAGTTTTCTGTTCAAAAAATGGTATTGCAATTCTCCTTCAGAACTGTTAAAATATTTATAAAATGTTTTTATGGAAAAATACTTTTATAGAAAACCATCCACCAGAAAAACCTTAATCTAGCTGTTCATTTGCTTTCAGAATATTAAGGTCAGCTATCACTACTGATACTCGTTCAAGAACCCTGAGCCATGAGAGAGAAAAAAAACAGATGCTATGTTTTGTAACAAGATTTGCTACTTCTCTTCTGTAACTGCATACATGGAATTTATCTGTGCAAATACGACAGTAGCCTAGAAATTAGAGATGCATAACAGCTCTGTCCTGTTGCCGCTTTTGATCTTTATGGTATTTTTTTATGGTTAATAGCTTGATGTGTTAGCAATACTTGGCGGTCCCAGCCTTGGCAAAGAGTTCAGAATAACAGCAGCCAGCAAGACAGAAACAAGCCTGCAAGAGTTTGCATGAGTGGGATGCTCAGATTGTCTGAGTGGATATTTTCCAAAACCGATCTTGCTAAAGAGGAATACAGCTATCAGTCCAATTCAACAGCAACTGGGGAATTAAGAGACCTGGGGGGGTGAAGTAATTAAGCAGATATACAAGTGAAAAACAAGGATAGGTGAACACAGAAGCAGGGCAACAATGGTGCTGGTGTTACCCTTTCAAATGTGGTCCCATGACACAAGGGGCCTGTTCCCTCAGCCACTGCCCCCATCTCACTCACACCCCTCGTGGGGCGCTTGGTGACTTGCACCCTGGGGGTTTAGGATATGTCTCCTCTGAGATTATGGGGAACAGCCAGCGCACTCACATCTCCCATAGCAGGGGGAACTGGCAGGGTGTCCCATGGATCCAGGGGAGGCCTGAATCACCCATAGTATTTATTACAGTGTTTGGGATAAAAGGAGGTATTAAAATTTATCAGGATTATAACCGGTATCTAGAAAACCTTTTGACACATGTTAACATTTAGAATATTGTGGTTTATTTGTCCTATTGTTAGTATTGAAAGAATATTAAATATTGATCCTGAATAAAAAGTTTGCTGATTCTCAGTTAATTACATCTCATTAATAAATCAGTAAACCCACTTGAATCGTGATTTGACTTAAACTACAAGAACTGAGCAGGTTTTTCACGGTACAGGGTCTTGATTTACTAATGAGCTTCTAAACTGTGATTGAGCAGCTTGGAAACATGAAAGCTTATCTAGCTGCACCCACCACTTTGCCTGCTGCTCTGACAGCTCATATCTGATTTGAATGGAAGTTACATGAAGTGAAAAGTATTTTACTAGCAGTTCTGCTCCTCTCAGTTGAACAGTCTGGGATACATAAGAGGGCTGAAAAGAGTGGATTTATTTAGCTGTTTTTTGGGAGAATGGGTTCTTACTCCTATCCTGTTTTTTATATATCACAAGTTCTGTTATCCCACATAGACTGGTTCCAGTGCATGTTATGTGATAACTTTTCAGAATTAATTATTTTATAGTTTTCAGTGCATTGACTATTTTTTTGTGATTACTCTGACAAAAATCCTAGGCAAGTGACTGAAAGGTCACTTAGGTCCTTCAACAGCAGGAAAAATTATATCACTACTTGAGACTTCTGGTATAGTAATTGGAATATATTTTACTGGAACCTGATTGATTTTCTTTCTTAGTTTTGACTCTTAACACATGGGACACTTTTTACCATTATACTCTATCTTCTAGTCTAGCTGTGTGTATTAATGTTTTTCATTTTTATTAATCCCATTAATCTGAGAATTAGATAATATCTCATAGCAATTACCTATGTATACTAATTATGTGTTCTGTAATTAGCTCTCCAGGTTTAAAATTGCTTCATAATTAAATTGATTGGACCACCTTTAAAAAAAAAATAGTTCCATTTTTTACTTGTAGACATATATTTTTCAACTTGTTATTTACCTTATCTTTCAATGTTCCTAATCCTTAAAATACCCTCTTACACTAAAGTAGCTCTATATATCTAATCCCTCAGGATCTGATTTAGAACCCACAGTAGGAAATAATACTTATAGGAAGTTTGATATTCTGCCTTTTTTATTATTTATTTATTAACAGACATTCTGTTTTTTAACAGAAGAGTAACCATACTAATGAAGTTCAAGGTGTGCTTTCTAACCAGAAGATCAGAATATATATTTTTAAATTCTGATCAAGTGTTCTTTCACAGGTATTCTATCACAGAATCACAAAATCTTGAGGTTGGATGGCAATTCTGGAGATCACCTAGGCACTGCTCAAAGCCGGCTCAGCTGGAGCAGGCTACTTAGGGCCATGTCCAGCTGAGTTTAAAACATCCTCATGAACAGAGAACTGCACAACTTCTATGGGTAACCTGTGCCAGTGTTGAAACAAACTCACAGGAAACTCTTATAATTCAGTGGAATTTCCTGTGTTTCTGCTTGTCCCCATTGCCATATACCCCAAACTCTCCTCATAGGAGAGATGTTCCAAGACAATAATAAACTCTCTCCAGTCTTTTGTACTTGGGATTTCAGAGTTGGATGCAGTGCTCCACCAGGGCTGAGCAGAGGGGATCTACTGGCAGTGTTCTGCTTAATGAAGCCTAGGAGGTTGATGAGCTTTTTTCCTGCAAGGGCTCATTGCTGGTTGATGTTCAACTTGGTGTTCTCCAGGACCCACATCTGCTTTCCCACCTGGTAGCTCCCAGCATATACTTGTGTGGTGCTGTTCCTGTCCAGTTGCAGAACTTTGCACTTCCCTTTGCTGAACTTCATGAGGGTTCTGGTAGCCTTTCCTAGCCTACTGATGTCCCAACCTAGAGATGCAACGTCGGGACTTCCAACACACAGTTTTGCTTTCTTGCTTGCTGATACACATCCAACAACACTTGGTAGATCTGTCCTTAGATCTGCCCAAGGTACCTGTTAGTACAAGAGAATGTCATCTCTGATGATGAGACCAGTGTGAGAAAGTTGAGGCTGTTCAGCCTAGAGATGAGAAGGTAGCTTGGAGACCTCATAGAAACTTTTCAGTACTTGAAAGGGCCCTACAGGGAAGCCATAAAGGGGCTCTTAGTCAGGAGCTATAGTGATAGCACAAGGAGTAATGGATACAAACTGAAAACAGGGAAATTTACATTAGATATTAGGAATAAATTCTTTACTATGAGGGTGGTGAGGCACTGGAACCAGTTGCCCAGGGGGGTTGAGGATGCCCCAATGCTGGAAGTGTTCAAACCCAGGTCGGATAAGGCCTTGAGCAACTTGGTCTAGTGAGATGTGCCCCTGCCCATGGCGAGGGATGTTGAGACTAGATGATCTTTAAAGTCCCTTCCAACCCTTAACATTCTATGATTCTATTATATGTTACTCCTATGATTTCATGTCATGTATTGGCAGGTGTTTTATGGAAAAATACTGTGATATCCACTCTGGTCATTATCAAATAGAATCTTTATTTACTTGATTAATAATTAATGACTTTTGTATAAACCAGAACAGCTCCAGTAAGGAGTCTAAGAGAGTTGTGTCCATACTGTAAAGGTATTGGTTTGAAATATGTTCTGGTAATTGCTTCCCAAAATGCAGACAGTCAATAAGATCTTCACTGGTTTTAGGATACTAGCTTTCTCTCTTGCTACAAATGACTTGAAACACGTAAACATAAAAATTATTTCTGTGTCGTTCTAGATAGCTATCTCTAAATAGTTGATCAATGCTATGAATCCTCAAAGAGAGGTTGGAACCCAGCTCTTAGGTATCCTGTGGTACTCCTAGCAGTTTGTCATAAACATTTGTGGCAAAATCCTTGTCACCTTGTCTATAGCTGCTGCTAATGTTCATCCTACCCATCTTAGCTTCAGACTGAAAAATATTTTCACAATTACCCTGTAGGCCACGTTTTTTAACAATATACAAGAAATCTGCTATTGAGCATATGGAACATTGGTGCTTTATGTATTGAATATACTTGAAGTAATCTCTGACCTTACTAGGTTCTCAGAGAATAACGTATTGTTATTTGCCATCTGAAGTTCTTTTTTTCATTGGATGGTTTAGTGTATGGTTAGTGATGTGATCTTGAAAGTGCTCAGTGTAGGCTTAGATCTGTTCTCTGTTAATTCAGTGGAGTTTTATTACTGGCTTCAATGTAAGAACAGTAAAGCCTTTATGCAGCCTGCTTCTGAAAATCCAGTCTAGTAGCAAATAATATTTATGTTTGTTCTTATTTGATTTTTGTTTTATATGCCTCTTTATTTTGTGATTCACTAATCACAGAATCATAGAACATACCAAGTTGGAAGGACCCATAAGGATCATTGCATCCAGCTCCTGGCCCTGCACATGACCATTCCCAAGAGTCACACACACCACGTGCCTGAGAGTATTGTCCAAATGTTTCTTGTACTCTGTCAGGGTTGGTACTGTGACCAATGTCCTTTCATACTCTCTTGTCCTGTGAGTTTAGCAGTTTTTCTGCTTCTATTAAACAACTTGTTCTTTTCATTTAAACTTAAGCTGAACATTTAATTTATCCACTATTAAGATTACTACAAGTGTCATTTCATTTTGGCATATTTTGAAAGATATCCATGAGCAAGAGAGATTGAAATACAGATTTCTGAATTGTTTTAAGAAAACTTGGAGGTTTAAAATTTTGATTACAAGCTTATTAATTTTCAAAAAATAATCTTCTTAGAAATATTTAATAAATGCATCATATATTTCTGTATGCATACATCTTTATAAGCAAGTCTGTAGAGTGTTTAAACCAGAATTCCTTTAGAGTAATAAAAACTTAGCTCTTCTAAATATACCTACAAGAACCTAACACTAAATTTGCTGCTTCCAACACCACGAATGTTCTGAACAATTCATATATTTAAAACACATTTAAATTTAAAAAGTCTCAGCTATTGCGTTCTTATTATTGTCATGGGGCTGCAGGCACAATATTAGTTTAAACAATTAGGCAGTTATATGACTGAATTTGTCATTTTGACCAAATATCCAGCATTCAGAGTGAATGTCTTCACTGAGTTTTCCTAACTTTCTTTGATATCCTTTTCAGTCCTCTTTTGGCTTCCACATCTAACATTAGCAAAGTCTTTTCACCAAGTTTTCTTTCATCTATCTATTTGAACTTTTGAGATTATTTTACATTAAAAAATAATCATTAACATTGCTCTACTGCTTGTGACGTTTCTTTGGTATTATTTTTAGGTAAAAGCTCACTTACAATAATAAATAAATAAAATAAAAAGTATTCTTAGCTAGAGAAGGAAACCAGAAAATTTTTCTTCTTATATTCAACTCATCTCTGGAGAACCAGAAAACAGATTTTTAGAGCTTACCAGCATAGCCTACTAGGAAAGCAAGACTCAGAATTTATACTAGCATATTTCAAGATGAAAACAATTCCTTGTGAAATCTTGGTAATAGGTGAGGAATATGGAAGACTGTATGGTTAATATTCATGGAGAAAACTCAAATAACCTTGGTACCAAATACAGAAAGAAAATGCTCTTGAACCCTACATTGGTTAGTTGCATATAACCTTTGTGAGTTTATCATATGTATTTTAATGTAGTAGGTTTTTTTGTAGCTTGTTCAAATTTTTCCACTCAGAAATAATCCTTAGTTTTATTTATTGCTCAAGTTGTTCTATTGTTTCAAGTACACAGAAGTGTATTACAAAAATGTTTTGTTATATGCCTAACTATGAAAAGGAACTATGCTGATTATGTCTCTAAGTCATTCTACCGAGGCTCCCATAAATGTCACAGAAACTAGTGTGTGGGAAGCCAGACTCCTCAGCAAAAAGGTCATGCTGCCACTAACAAAAGAGGAATGGTAGGATCAGCATAGGGGCCACTACTGTTAAAGGAACTTGGAACTATCAGACAATTGCAGACTGTCTAATTTTCTGATTGTTACAACTCATCCAAAACAGTACATTTTTCTTTCTTCCCAGCTATTGAAAGGAGCATTCCATCTTACAGAAAGACTAGTTCTGGTCAGCAGCCAGGAAAAAAAAGTTACTTTTATAGTAAAGGAAGAGCATTCATAAACATCAAAAAGGACAGTTAGACATTTTAAATGAACTTATCTCTCAACTGACTAACGCACTCCTGTGATTTCCTTGCTTGAGGGAACAGCTGTTCCCTTTCACTGTGTTCTGTCCTGGGTCAGGGAAAGCTGAGCAGGCAGCCTGTGGCAATCCAAGTTAAGAGTTAGTTCTCTCTCCGCAACCACAGCTAATGGCATTTTGTATTTAAAAATTTCCATATTATTTGCAGAATGGATGAAAAACAAAATTCTTGAACAAGACGTGTCACAGTTTAAATTGTCAGATTGGGCAAAAAATAATATTTGCATGAGCTAGTGACTCCAAAGAAATGTTAAGAGAACATCTTGTGAGATTTTAGATCATTTCCAGTACAGCTCCCTGAACAGGTCACCTCATACATGCATTGCCAGCAATTCTGGAGAAGATAGAAACACACAGGAATGGAGGGGAAAGTTGTGGGAGAGCAAGATGAGTTCAAGGCATATGAATTCAGGCCACTGTAACTGCTGGGAAATAATGTCTGGGAAAATAGACTGATGGAGAAACAAAACAGAAATTTTGTTGCAGATTTTGGTTTTAGAAGAGTCCTGCGAAACTTTTGACTCAGTATTAGTAGACAGGGGCTGAGACACCGGCCTGTACTCAGTTCCTTCTCTCATCAGCCAATCTTCCAGCTGTTCCTGTGGCAGGAAAGGCTCTCAAGTGCTCTTTTCTCTGCATTTCCACCCATTTGTTCTCTTTTGTATGGAGTGTAAAGTAGATAAATATGAATTACAAATTCCCACTGCTGGGTGCAACATCATAAATAGAGGTCAGTTTGGGGACCTCTTGGATTTAGATGTTAAATCATTTTTCTGGTACTGTGATCTTCATGATCCCTCAAGTCAGAGAGAGTTAATGAAGATTTATGTGCAATTCTCTTATGTAATTCTGTATGAAATTGGTTTTGCTCAGAATATTCCAGCTTTGCATTGTATTGTCTGAGGTGAGCAAATGCTTTATTCCTCATGTTTGGCTTTTGGGGAACTGTTAATATAAACATCTGAATTAAACTGACAAAAAATATGATAAGCTAGCACTAAGAGAATTTAGCTCTATTTCTTTGTTGTCTGATTATTCCTTTTCACAGTTTAACTGTATATTTGAAGAATTTTTGATTATGGATTCTCAAATGAAGGTAATGTTTACATTGTATTTCTTTGTTACGTACAGCTGGAAATTTTTAGGACAGTAGAGATCACCCAGTTTCCTTAGACAGCCATGGAAAAATAAAATGAACCAGATAAAACCAAGAATTTACTTTTCTTAACTGCATACTTCTATCTACCTGTTCCCTGGACATTACGAAGCTATCAAAACATCAGTTTATCTGTATGTAACTTTTTTCTGACTTCACTCTCAGGTAGTGAAAAGCACAGAAACACAGAATCACAGAATGGGTAAAGTTGGAAGGGACCACAGTGGGTCATCTTGTACAACTTCCTGCTTAAGCAGGGTCAACTTACAACATATGGCACAAAATTGCATCCAGATGGTGCTTGAATATCTCCAGTGATGGAGACACTACAACAGCTCTGGGCAATCTGTCCCAGTGTGTGGTCACCCAAACGATAAAGAAGTTCTTCCTCATACTCACATGGAACTTCCTGTCTATCAGTTTTTGCCCATTGCCTCTTATCCTATTGCTTGGCACCACTGAGAAGAACCTGGCTCCAACCTCTTTAACACTCTCCCTTTAGATACTTACAGACATTGATGAGATCCCCTCTCAGTTGTCTCTTGGGACAGAACAGGCCCAGCTCCCTCAGCCTTTTCCTCATAAGAGAGGTGCTCCAGTCCCCTAATGATCTTTGTAGTCCTCCACTGGACCCGTTCATGGAGTTCCATGTCCCTCTTGTACTGCAGAGCCCAGAACTGGCCACAGCACTCCAGATGCAGCCTTACTATGGCTGAGTAGAGGGGCAGGAACACTCTACTGACCTGTTGGCAGTGCTCTTACTAATGCAGCCTGGGATACCTTTGGCCTTCTTGGCCACAAGGACACACTGCTGGCTCATGGACAACTTGCCCAACAGGACCCCCAGGTCCTTCACAGAGCTGCTTTCCAGCAGGTCATCCTCCAGCCTGTACTGGTGCTTGGGGTTATTCCTTCCTAGGTGCAGGACCCTGCATTTGCCTTTGCTGAATTTCAGACAGTTCTTTTCTGATCATACCTCCAATCTGTCAAGGGCCTTCTGAAGGGCTGCACAGCACTCTGGGATATTGGCCACTCTCCCCATCTTTGTTTTCCAAAAGTCTGATGTGTTCAGCTAATGGCTCCTTCAGTATAACTTTCTTCTGCCTACAGTGCTATTCTCACAGTTAAAATTCAAATTTAAATACACTGATTTTATGTATCTCTGGTTTTGTGATATTCCATTATTGAAAGCATTCTTTAATATCTATTCCATTTTCATCAATATATCTTAAATATTTTTTCATTTAAGGATAGAGTGTACTGCAGAAGACTCTTAGCTAGTGACAGCAGAGGATGGTGGAATGTGATGTGACTGGTAACAGAGCCTGTTGATTTATTTTATTCTTGTTTTATTTTATGCTGACCATTTTCTGAACATATTGATTCCTTGACTGGCAGATTCTTAACTAAGATTTTTGTTTTCAGATACCAGGATTACAGTTTTCAAATATATTGATGATTTTAAAATCTTGTTATTCTCATCTTCTCTTTGTCAGTGTTAAGAAGCAAAATATTGCTGGGCCTTGTTGATATAACTGTTGAGCAAATATCAGTGAGCTCAGAAGTAGAAACTATCTACAGGTTCAAGATGATGTCATATAGCCTACTCTGGCACCTGAACACGTATGCTTGCTTTTTCTGTCCATTGTGTATCTTCACCAATATTAACCATCCTTTGCTGTATGATGAGAATGTATCAGCAACTGAATTATGTTCTTTTCTGATAATAAGATAGGTCTCAGCATTGTTTCCTTTTTAGCTGCCTGCTCATACAAATGTACTTGAGACAGGTAGATACAACTGCAGCATCCTTTTTGGCTTTCTTTATGTAGACTCCTGCTACTGGGTATTGAGAAAGTTGAAACAAAGTTTTCTTATACAAAAATAGTTACCTTGATTCAATGAGAGGCTTCATCCAGTTCAGTGTTAAAAGGCCAGTAGCCAACATTCAAGCAATGATCCATAACATAAAGGCAGTAGTGGATGTTTCTCTGAAACCAAGTAAAATTTATTTCCATGTGTGCTCTTTATCTTTTATGTCAAAGCGACCTTTCTTAATCCTTAAATAAATGTTAAAAATTATTAAATAATTTAACAACAATTATTTTTGTCTTTCTAATTTTTATTCTAATGAATTAAATTTTTTCTTTTTGTTTTATTAAGATGTATTTGTAGGAAGCTTTTATTTCAAATAATATGTCAGACACTTGGCTAAGAAACAAAAGCCATATATCCTGGTCTGCAAAATATAATGTATGGGGTACTGATTCAGTAGACTCTGGTTTACATATGGTGTGATTGCACCAGTAAATCTCCTCCATTTAAGTCATCAAAACCTTGAGAAGGTTAGAACTTGGGTACATCCCCTTTATTTGTGATGTTTCAAGTTACTTCAACTGATGAATACAGAACAAATTAGAAATAAAATCTAATTGTAAAAAAACATCAAAAAGTAATACCCAGAAACACTACTCCCAGGAAAAAAACGGAACAAAATCAAGAATAAAAATACAAAAACCCCATGAGGCTCAAATTTTCAAAAGCAGCTTTTTTTTTTTTCCTGTCTGTAAAAGCATTTTATGAAACATTGATTCCAGTATGTCAAATAAGTTTATCACTTATTTTCTTGTCTTGACATATTTTGGTGTTGGCCACTATAAAGTTAAAAGTCATGTCTTGTAACTCTCCTGTGAAAAGTTACATGAAAACAACATTTATCGAACATAAGATTTTCACTAAACCAAAGAACATTTTATCAATGTCAATTAAATCTCTCTAAACCTAGGTTTGACTACTGTGTGTATAGCAAGAAGATAATTCAGATATTAATGTTGGCAGCATTGTAAATTTTTATCTTAAAATGTTTTTTCTGATACTGTTTGCTCTGTTTCTTAACATACTGTGTCTCTGTATTTCTAATTGTGTACTGTCTCTGATGACTGAAAGATAGATTTCTCACTGGGTCTGGGCATGACTGTAGGTCGAAACTCCGCATTGCCTAGAATACTGTATGATTTGGCATGAAAAGTATAAAGTGCAGCTCAAATTTATTTTCAGTCTTGACTGTGCCTGTACCGCCTACTTCAGGATTAATTTAGTTTACCTAGGGGTCTTTTTTGTAGGACGATTTAAGGAAAGGAAGCTTGATTAAAGACGAGAGGAAAATACTACGTGCTGAAGGTGTGAAGATGAGTGTAGTAAAAAAAAAATTACATAAACTCAGGGTCTTACTATAGTAGAAAGATGACAGAATCTGTACCAAGGGCATGTGTTCGAATCTCTCAATCATGTAATGGTACTTCTCTGCTTGCCTTACTTTGAAGATGGCAGAGTTTTTGGAGCAGACAATCCAGAAAAGATAAACCTAAAGAAAGCAGGTGGTTCCCATGCAGTCTGTTACTCTATTTCTGTCTCTACCAAAATACCTTCTCTCTGGATATGCACAGCACTGAAGTAAAATATGCAATGAAATTAGGATGATTATATGTAGAAAATACAGAGCATCAAACTGATGGAGAAACAAATCTAATCACTGAGAACACGAAATGCTCATATGAAATGCATTTGCATAAATGTCATCCTGGTTATATTGAGATAGTCTTTATATAGTGTAATAAAAAAAAATGTATGTATTGGTGTATTATAAGTTCAGAATATGATTCTGCTATAGCTCCCTCCCTACATGTCTTCCTCCTTATTTGTGTCAACACCTGAACATATCTTGTCTTCTGATGAATGATCTCAGTTTGCTGAGCCAGTAAGAAGACACTCGCTCATTTTGTTGCTGGATTAATTTCCTCCTTGTGAATGATGAGCTTCACAAAGAATTCAAATAAACCACTCAGGTTACATTTAGGAAAGATTTAGGACTATATAATTAAAGATGAAGCTATGAGGGCAGGAAGAGAACTGATTACTACAGCAGTCTCAGCTTAAACTAATGTGAAACAGATTGCGCAGCCCTGGGAAAGCAGGGTGGGTAAGGAAGGTTACACTGAATGTGCATAACAGTATTTACATCCCAGTTGGTTGCATTTATGTTAATACATCTAAGTTAATGCCACGGATGACTGCATATTCGCTGTCTTCTGAACACAGGATCTGACCTGTAATTGATGTAAAGTAGCACACCTGCACTGCCTTCAATAAATGCATATTACTTGAGGTCAGCAGCAGATTTCCTCTGTGTGATTAGCGCGTGGAGTCTGATTTGAGAGATTGAAATGTGGAGTGAACCAAACAATGAATAAGGGTAGGCTAGGGCTGACCCAAACAAAAATGAGAATTAATTAAATGACTAAAAGAAAAAGTTTGCTAAATAACAGTAGGTTTTCTTTCTGGCTAAAGCATCTGTGACTCCACATTATAATATGAAAATCAACTGTTCAACATCCTAAATTTACTACAGTTTTAATTAGAAGAATCCTTTGGTCTCTTAGGAGTATATTGGGGTTTTTAAACTTTGAAGACCTGAACACTGAAAGTTTTCTTTGTTTTCTTTGGACATGTGGGAAGAAAATTTACTGATGCCTGACCTAAATTAGAGCCTGACAATTTATAATATAGACATGGCTGTTTTAAGAGTTCTTTCCTGTTTCTAACAATAGTTGTCATGAAATATGAACCACTAAACTCTGACTTAGTTTTTCTGTTGCTTTGGGAGTGCACCAATGTTTGATGTGTTCAGCAGCCTCTGTAATTTTTCAGGCAATTTATTAAGCAGTCCTTCACTGCTTGTATAATTTACAATCAACAACCAGTACAGGTGAAATCTGAAAAATGAGCTGAACTCTCTCATGTTCATTGGTCATGGCTGAACTATTGGCATGAGACTGATTGTGTCCTTCTCTACTGTGGAATTTTCAAATTGTTCAATAACACATTTAATTCTTTTTATTTCAGGCTGTAAGCAATTAGATGATGAAACGTCTCAATGAGTCAGTTTTCAAAGAAAAGCAGGATTAGTGAGGACAGTGACAAACTCAGGACAGTTTGTCTTCTGAAGCAGCACTCTCCTGGGTCTGTAACACCTGGAGCTTCTTCAAGATATATAGCTTCGTTACAAGACAAAACATGTTTGGGGCTACATATAGCAGGGGCTAAATGATGTGGGGAAAGAAGGAACCAAACAGAGAGGATATATATTGAGGTAGCTGTTGGCAGGTACCTGGCAAGAGGCAGGATGGGGCAGAGGGGAGGGTAGGGGACATGGGAGGAGAAAGGGCAGAACCACAAGAAACCTGGGAAAGTCAGATGATTACTCACTGGCAGCAGGAAAACTTTTACAAGGCTCGATTCTGAAAACTGACACCATGATTTTAGAATTCATATTCTCATGTTCCTTTTTTTTAATTTTTTAATCAGGAACGTGTATTTCACATAACAGATTGCATTTCAAAATAACTCTCAAGGGAATAGAGAACTGATGAGAATTCATTATTTAGCAGAGTGACAAGCAGCAAATTATTTTTAAAATGACTAGCATAAGGACAGGTGAATGAATCTCAGAAACTTTATGAATGATTTAAAATGAGATTAGATTAAATGTTAATCATCCACTGTGCTATTGAAACATTGCATAGTTACTGGTTTTATTCACTAATAAATAAGTTCAGTGAATTGAAAATTAACATTTTACATTTTTCCATGAAAGTGGTAGTACTAGATACCCATGCCTTTCCCCTCCTTATCGTTTAGATTTTGAAGTAAAGGATCCCCTATAAAAAGGCTAGCATACATTAAAGAATAAATGAAAAAAGGAATGCTTCTCTGATAAGAGATGCAGGCACTAGTGAAATCAATAGACTCAGCCTTTTGGTGTTTTTTTGTAAGTCACCTTGCTACATGGCAGAGTGGAATTGTTTTGTTTAGAGATTTTCATAATTGTCAAACCATAGCTCTTAGTATAAGTAAAAATGTGCTATGATTTATGGGAATGTATTAGTCAAAGAAGATGTATAGCTGGATAACCTTGCTAGTAAAACTTTACAGGGTGAGCTAGTATGAAAGAAAAAGCAGAGTGTATGCATAAATATGAATGTATTCATACATATATATGTATGTGTGTATAAGAAAAGCTATATGCAGACTTTTTGAGAGATGTCAATCACATATTCTTATACTACTTTAAAAAAAAAATTGTACCATAGAGATTTGTCACATAGATCTGGCTTCAGTTCCAAATTCTTTCTTTGTATCTGCTACACAGAACTGCTTCCATCAATTATAAAGGAAAAGTTGAAGTTTTAGTTGCTAAAGACATCTTGGCAGTGGGTGCTCTATGGACAAATGTTTCAGAACTGTGTAGTCACATTAATTGGATGTCACAAGTAAAGGAAATTTAAAAAACTTCAGAATCTGACTAGTTAAGAACTGGCATTTAACAAACCTGAGTAGTTTTCAGACTTGTCACTCTGAAAGGAGTGAGGAACAGGGTAATTTACATCTCTCAGTCCTACTGGTCCTGTAATTTTACCACTCACTGTATTTCTTTTACACTGTTTCTGACATTTCTTCTGTTCAAGAAAACTGTAAACTTAACTTTAAAGATTAGCTACTGGGGCAATTTCCTGCTGCAAGAGGTGGATTCTAAAACAACTTTCATGGCAGTGAGATCCTGATTGTTCTCTATGAATTATTCACTGTTCAAACAGCATGTGGTCAGATACTCTGTTTACTCTTTGGTCTCAGTCTCTGCAGCTATTACCATTAATCACTGTTTCTGCTTCTTGCATAATATGCTCTCATTTTATTATTTCCCATGTTATTTTCCTTCATCATTTTTTAAAGAGAAAAAAAGTGAAAATAGCTATTTAAAAATTCAGTCTTTTGAGTTTTCTGTTTACTTTTTCTTACTGTATTCTGCTAGAGCTTCTGTCTCTTCAAAATGCTGGTTTTTTCTGAATATGTACAGACATTGCTTTCTTATTGTTTTGCTTTCATTATCTGGTATACACTAATCCTTCTTTATTGCGTATATTATTTTACCTATATGCCCACCTTGGTAACTGCCTATTCTTTCAATCTCCCTGCTCTTCTATTTTCTGTGTAATTGCATTCTGCAATCCAACCCTTTTGCTAAATTTTTTTCCAAGTATGTGTTGGAGTTTATAAAAATTTTCCTCATATCATGTTTTAGTAAATCTTGGTTTTATCTCTGATTTACCAAGTTTTGGTAAATCAGTCAGTTCACTCAGCACTTGGGTGCATCCCATGAGGACCCAGGAACTTAAGCATGACAAATCTGCTCAAATATTCTCTGAACTAATTCTCTTGCAACAGTATGTCTTCCTTGCTGTAGATTTTCTCCCTGGCCTCTGCATCCTTGGAATCCTTCTGAAGGTTGGTCTTACTAGTAAAGACAGTGGTAATGAAGGCCTCCAGCATCTCACACTCTTCAATGTCCTATGTCAACAAGGTCCCCTGCACCACTCATCAGCAGGAGCAGATTTGGCCTAATCTTCTTTTGCCACTGATATACTCACATGCTGAAATTGCAGAACTCTGAGCTGGGGTGCAAGCCATCCCACCATGTCTCTGTGACCACAAGATGATCATAGCCTTGGAACTGCCCACAGATCTCTAATTCCTGATGTTTATTTACTGCACTGTGTGCACTTGGGTATAGCACCTCATAGAAGAATCCCAGTATGCTCATTTCCCAAAAATTATCTGGATACCTTTTTCGTAATGTGCTTATTGGGCATTTTCTTGCTTCACATCAATTCTTGAGGTGACTCTGCTTAAGCCCTGTTTTGCTGGTTTTCTGTTTCTTTTTGTTCTCATCACCCCAGGCCCTTTCCTCATCAACCCTGTCCACCATTTCCTCACAGAGCTGCTGGTAAATGTCTCCCTCCCCTGTCATTCCTGTATCCATGAAGGGTTGATGCGACATTACCAAATGCTAGAAAATATATAATACTCTCTGGGAAGATCTTTAGATCTTAGGTGACCCAGATTACAAGTACTGGAACTTATAAAATAAACATCTGCAAATCATCTTAGAAGCTTTCAGATTCTCCTTCATCTCAAAGGCCTTTGTCCAGCCCGTCATGCCAGATGCTTTAGTGGTATTTTTCCAGAGTTTGAGTTCGCATTCATCTGAAATTAATATAAGTTTTGTTACAAAATCCAGTAAAAGTAAGATTAATCCCCAAAAAGCCTACTTATTCTTGTTTCCACACAAACATTTGCATAGAAATTGATAACAATAAACAACACATTTTGACTCTTAAATAATAAATTCCTCATTTTGTTATACACACTACTTTTATGTCTACAAGGAAACCACTTTAGCCTACCTTATTATGTTCATATATTCACACTTCAACTTTAGTTGTCATGCTCCTACACTCTGTTCTTTAATTCTATGTTTATTTTTGATTTATTATAAACCTAAGACTCTATTAGAAAGTAATTGCCAGACAGACAGTTCTTTCTAAATCATAGGGTGGTAGGCAATTGTCAGAGTTTTCCAAATTCAATAAAATCTTAATCTGCTACATTTCACTTTGCATTTTAAATATATGAAACATAAAACAGACAAATCAATTTATTGAGGAGAAAAAACATATATTTTTGTTATGATGTTTTATTTACAGTTACTTCTTTGTTTAATTTTGAGTGCAAATATATTGGAAAACAATTTTATAGAGGATCCTGATTCAGTCTGCTCTGTAAGTTTGTGAATGAACCTCTATAATAGAGATATGACTTAGAATCTTAGAATTATAGAATAGCTTGGGTTGGAAAAGACCTTAAAGATCACCTAATCCCAAACCCCTGTCATGGGCAGGAATACCTTCCACTAGACCAGGTTGCTCAAAGCTGCATCCAGTATGGCTTTGAAGACCTCCAGGGATGGGGCATCCACAACTTCTCTGGACAACCTATTCCAGTTTCTCACCACCTTGTGAGTAAAGATAGTGAGAGTAAAGAATTTTTCCTTATACCTAAACCTGCGCTTTTTCAATTTAAAACCATTCTCCCTTGTCCTATGACTACATGACCTTCTAAAAAGCCCCTCTCTAGCTTTCTTGTAGGTTCTTTAGGTACTGAAAGGCTCCCCAGAGTCTTCTCTTCTCCAGACTAAACATCCCCAGCTCTCTCAGCCTGTCTTCATAGGAGAGACATGACAGCAGCTTTTACGTTACTCTTCAGTGGACCACGGGAAACACACATAAGTAACACATTTACATTCCAGCTATAAACCAGCTGCAATGGATAGAATTTTAAACTCTTCTTTACCAGTGGAGGCTGCTTTTCCAAATAGAGAATTTTAAATGTGACAAAATAGACCTGCCTTGGTTTTCTTAAGGAATTTAGGATTTGACGGTGCATGAAAATTAAATGTAACAGAATGGTCTTGGAAATTAAGTTAAACGTCTCTGTATACACAACACACACATAAACAGAGGAGAATTAAGATACAGTACTCTTATATGACTGTTTCAAACTAAAAGCACTCATATGGTTGGAAGTGATAGCATTAACCTAACTACCTTGCAGACTGTATCATCATGCCTTCCACTGCTTCACATTAATGTTTCATATCACCTCCATGCAGACTAGCCCCAAGCTGGCCAGCTTTCTGTTTATGTGAAAAAAACAAACATCAAATATGCAACAAAGCTTATTATGTTTAATTCAATGCTATGGCAAATTTGTCTAAAGAACAAGAAACCAGTAATAGAATTACTTTTCAAGATGTGTTTTAGGACATCAGTTGCAGAACTTTGTCAAACTGAAGTTAATTTGATATAATGTCAGCACACTAGAGGGACAAAATGCCATTTAACAAGTCAAGAAAGAAGAAATTTTTCCATACACCAATGTAGTTGTTTGCAGTTTAATAATCTTTATGGGCTGTTGAAAGTGTTCTTTAAATGCATTGGTTTTCAAATATTTCTTGTGGGTAGACCTAATAAGAAAAATATCTTCATGCATTTCTTCAATATATTTATTTTGTGTAAATTTAATATAAACGGAAGATATTTAAAGTGCCTGTTCCAGAATCAAACTGAAACTTACATGAGTTTTACTCTTGTCCTCAGAAACCACAGGAATAGTTTTTGAAGATATAAAATTAAGCAACTGAGTGCTATTGTAAATGTAAATTTAATAAATATAGTTTCTTGTTGCTACAACGTACATGCTATTTATTCTGGAACAAATTGCTGAATACTGTTAAAGAGTGTATATAATTTAATTTTGAGAAACTAATATACTCTTAAAGAATTTCATAGATTATAAAACCATAGATTACAAAATTCAAACATAAATTAATCAGAATATAGAAACAGAAATGCCATAATTAATACAATGAATGATAACAACACAATTATCCATTATTCTATGTTAAAATCGATAGATTTTTTTTTCACATGTCAGTGCTGTAAGAAAAAGAAGAGAAGGTAATTAGGTATAGGAAATTCTAATAGTATATTTATGTTTTCACACTGCTGCCATAAGTTGAATTTGCTACCTATTTTATATGCTTTTAATTATGGCAAAACACAGCATTTTAAGATATATTTTACCCTGTTTTATTAACCTACATTTCAAAGCAAGCAAAGGAGTCAATAACATGGATCTGAAACTTTTCAAGTCTTTTCCATAACAAAAAAAAACGCAACTCAAATAAGCTATTTTTGCTGCAAAATAACAAGGAAAATGTTCTGAAATATCTCCCTCAAGAAAGAAGAATATTCCAATTTTTCATTCAAGTGTTAGAACTAGCTTAGTCACACATAGCAAGCCCAGCTCTCTGAAGTTTACAATGATGGTGATGCTTTCTGTAATGATTAATTTATTTGAAGGAAAAATTTACCCTCACAGGGACCTGTGTTACTGCAACTAGAATACTCCTAATACAAAAGTATTAATGTCCTGTTGTCCTTGTTTTGGCCAGGAAAGGGTTAATTTTTGCAGTAGCCCCCAGAAGGGGGCATGGCTAGAACTGAGAGGTTACTCTATACACCCTCATGTCATTTTTGGGGGACACGGGAAAGGGAATCTCTTCCAGGGAGAAGAGTTTCCTTCCAGTTAAGTAAGTGTGGCAGAGAGAGCAGTGGGGTAACAAACACCGTTTCTGAGGAAACACATGTGAATAATTTGTCTATTTTGTATACTTTGTTACTGATGTTGTCATTCTCTTATCTCATTGCTGTTTCCTGTAAATTGGTCTTATTTCAACTCATGATTTTTACCTTTTGTGCCTCCAATTCTTCTCTCCCACTGCAGGTGGAGAGGGATAGGGAGGGGGGAGCGAGTGAGGTTTCAGTGGGAATACTAAATTAGGGAATACCATTCCTAAATCATGATATCTGCAATGTGTTTTGTGGGATGCATATATTTTTTGGCATTGCATATTCTCATATGACTTTAACTAAATCCTTCTCTGGAAGGGCAACTAAAAATGTACTTGTAGAAGACAAAGCTCCCAAAATTCAAGATTTCATCCTTCAGAAATCTCTCAAATGGAGAAACAAGGAACACAGCTGTTTTGATTAACATACCTTTTTCTAAGTAATCTGTGTACTTGTCCACACACAGCAGGTCTCTTTCTTAATAACCAGAGTTTTGCTTTATCCATGTTCTAATCCATACCATCTGATTATAGCCTTCCAAAAGAGAGATAAATAAGTTTCTGTGTAACTATTTCGTCAAACTATGAATGTCAAAGCACTAGAGAATGAATAGTATCACAAGTACAGTTACACGTTTCACAAAATTTCATTTTTCTAGATAACATATTTTTTTGTCTTCTTTTATACTTCAAGCTGTCAATGAAGTTGCACATGAAACCCTGAACCTTCATTTGGCTTTTTTCACCATGGTCTTCTCTCTACCACTGTTTAATAATTTCAGGTTGTCCATAGGCATGAGAACACCACTGAAGTCATCCTATACCTGTAGCTAGATCAGCGCCAAAATTGGGCAGCAAATTTAACAGTCCCTGTTTCTTGAACTTGTGCAAATTTTGATGATTAAAAGTCTGACTGTTCAAATGATAAAAGCTCTTTCTATTTACCACATTTCAAAATTAATACAGTAAATAATTGATTATGAAGAAAGACAAGGAAAATTAACATCCAATTTGCCTTTCTGGGTTTTGGAGTTTCTTCTTTGATTTTTAAAAGTTAAACTCCAAATAGCAAAAATTTTTGTAGTTATGCGACATTTTTTTCTTTCAGTCTGAGTTAATTGTAGATATCATCCGTAGGGTGATAAAGTTGCAAATGAATCAATAATTTTCAAAGAAATTTACCTTTAAATTTTGTTTTTCCCTAAATTTTTCATCATTTGTTGACATACCAATAACCACAGTTACTTTGTTTCCCTTCTAATACTATAGGCTGTATTTCCTTCCAATTGGAATTTCTAATTCCAAAACATTTAACACAAGATATTTTTCCAATGTGCCATCATTTGACCAAATTAAATATATTTAGCTTTGGTATTTCCTCGTGGGAAATGAGGAAATCCCTTTGTTTTCCTCTGAAATTCTACCAATGTCTTCACATTTTTCTTGTACTGAAATGCCAAGATCAGAATGCTGCATTTTCCAAGCCAAGTGACAGAACTGCCTTACCCATCCTTGTAACATATCTTCCTCTCTCTCTAAAATAGTAGATTAATGATACTAAACTTGTTGTACAGAGGATATACTTTTAGAACACAGCACATAAGACCTAATAAGCAGTACTTTCAAAATGAATATTATTTCACCTGAACTAGCTTTTATGAAATATTTTTCATAATGCCTGAAGAACTTTGAGCACTTGACTTTATTAATGACTGGACACACAAAACAAGACTGAAATTCTTAGTCCGTTGTGCTATCTCCCTGCATAAATCTGTCCTATTACTGTGTTTGGTTCAACTTAGTAGAAGAGATGTCTTAACATGCATCACCCTAACTAATGGTTGTGTCTAAGCATTTTCCAATAATGTATTATTTGTCTGACTAACATTTTGGTTTGAATTATCTACTCTTTCTTTTCCTGCCCCATAAACATGGTATGAGGACTGTTTATAAAATCTGTATGTGTACTTTGAGCACAGTTGAATCAGAATAAATCATCCAACAGGTTGTATTGGAAGTGACCTTAAATCCAATTCCAAACCCACTCTACCATGGGCAGGGACACCTTCCACTGGACCAGGTTACTCAGAGCCCTATGTAGCCTGGCCTTGAACACTTCTAGGGATGGAGTATTCACAACTTTGGGTAATTGTGCCAATTTCATCCTCACAGGAAAGAATTTCTTCCTAACATCTAACCTAAATCTACCCTCCTTCAGCTTAAAGCCATTTCCCTTTGTCCTATCACTACGTGCCCTTGTAAAAAGTCCTCGTCCAGTTCTCTTGTAAGCCCCCTTTAGGTATGCTGTTATAGAAGGCTGCTATAAGAGCTCCCTGAAGTCTTCTCTTCTCCAGGTTGAAAAAACACAGCTATTTCAGTCTGCCTTCATTGGAGAGGTGCTCCAGCCCTCTGATCAACTTAGTGACTCTCCTGTAGATTTGTTCCAACAGTTCCACATCTTTCGTGTGTTGGGGGCACCAGTGTCAGATGCAGTGATCCGGGTGGGGTCTCAAAAGAGCAGAGTCGAGGGGCAGAATCACATTCCTTGACCTGCTGGTCATGTTTCTTTTGATGCATCCCAGGATGTGGTTTGCTTTCTGGGCTGCAAGTGCACACTGTTGAGTCGTGTTGAGCTTGTCCATGAACACTGCCAAGTCTTTCCTCTCAGGGCTGCTCTTATTCCATTTTCTGCTCAGCATGTACTAGTGCTTTGGTTTTTTCCAGACCTTGTTGAAAATATTTTCTTCCTTTTTTTAGCATTTCTTTTTATTAAAAAAAAAAAAGCTATCCTTGGTGAGGTTTCAGGGTCAGCTGGTAAGATTCAGACAAAGAAACTATGCAGCAGATGTCTTTCTAGCTAAAAAAATTAGATGTCTCTTGTAGTTTCCACTCAATCTATTAGGTGTTCCTGGAGTAGTTCAGCTATGAGCTGTTTCAACACAGTGTTTGTAGTAAAACATGTTTCAAAACATTTAAATTGCACAGGGAATTTTGCAACTGAATAATCCAGACATATCCCTCATCATCAGACATCTCAGGAAGTAGACTGTACACAGCTAGAGCAGGCATGAAGCAAAAGAAGCACATATCCATGTGTATGCTGGCTCTTACAAGTAATGAAAACATTCAAAAGTGAAATAGTACTTCACCAAACAATCATAAACAACAATTAATTGCCAGGCATTTTGACGATTGATGTCTTTTCATTCTTTGGTGTTGACAAACTGAATGTTGTATCGCTTGTGCAAAATGTTTCTGAAAGCTCTGTTGTACTAATTTACTCCATTGAGCATAATTGTGTCATCTCCATTGACCTTCCTCTTTTCTATTTTATTATCATAACACTGTACAAATACAGAACATAGAGAGTCTCTCCATGCAAGAGCTGATAGTCTAAGATAATTCAGTAGATTACTAGCTGAAGCCACTGTGAACTCAATCTCAAATGCAAGCACAAGTATCAAAGGCCAAAGAGACAACAGAGTATGAGTATGGTATTAGCCAAAAGAGATCCATTTAGGTGCTGATGGAGCAAGCATGAAGGCTCAGGCATTGAAACTTTATTACAGAATACACAGGGCCATCACCATCACACAATTTTATGGAGATAATGACTCTTTGGTATTCATTAGGACATACCAACTAGTCAGCAAATATTTTTTAAAGTTAAATAGCCTATGTTTGGTCCCATACAGACAAAAATGTCATTTGAAGTGGAATAACTAGAAAAATACAGCAATGTGATAATTAAGAAAGGGGTTTGATGAGGCATTACCAAAATTTGGAAATTAATCACTCATGTGGAAGGAAAAACTGTATTATCTTTCACAGAGCATATAACTATTTTTTATTATTTTTCTAAAAATATTTTCCATTAATGCTTATATCTTCTTTTGAGATTAGTCAGAACCATACAAGTACATTCTTCAGTCATCAGTTTTTACAGGGTTTAGTAAAATGGGGTTTTGGTTTTTAGTTACTACCATAATTAATACAATAAAAAGTTACAAATAAATTACACATTGTGTGATTTTTATCTTTATTACAGCAATTATATACCATGATGAGCTCCTGCAACAGTTAATCTATTCACTGTTTTTGCACAAAGTTTGTAGCAGAGCTATGGTTCAAGCCTGAGTCACACAGGATGTTGCCTCCTGATAACAGAGTTCCACAATCAAGCCAGAATTCCCCATAACATCTTTCTCTCTGCAGCTTTGTTTACTGATCAAAAGGTCCTCCAGTTCTGTAGGGTAATCATTTATCTAGATGACCTCTATTAACTTCCTTCAGAAAAATCTGGATGAAGAGGATAAAAGCAGTCATCAGATTTATAAGAGCTGAAAGTTCTTTTGTTTGCAAAGGACTGTAAACACAAGAAATGTGTTTTCATTAAAAAAAAAAAATCATAGAAGTAAAGGTGATGTTACATTTACTAAGGAAGACGTATAAACTTAGATCTGAAAGAACTAATTTCAGTGGAATTTACCCTTGACAGAAATGTATGTTACTTTTCCTTTAAAGATCAGAATTTGTATTTAATTGATAGTGACCAAATAACAGATTCATATGGAATGTTTATTGCCTTACTTGTCTTGTAATTAAAAAAAAAAAAAATTAGATTCTATTTTACAGTAAGTGTCTTGTTTAATTTCCAAAGCACTAACCACCTCATCCCCTCTAATCTCAATAAAGTCCACTTATTTATTTATACTTAAGGCTTATTGAGTTTGTGCTTTGTTACCTTTTTCTGTGTTCCAGCTGGAACTTGTCAGTCATTATGAGCAGCCTGCTAAGTCTTACACCTCCAGCAAGAGAGAGTGAGATAGCAATGCATTATAAAGGGAACTTAACTCCTGAAGTATGAAAGCACAGTATGTGCCAGTGTGCTCCTTATAAACGGATTCTCTCTCCTTTAGAGAAGCCTGGGCAAAATGCTTCACCACAAAGTGTATTTGGCTCATGTGCTTTCATGATACATTCGTTTTCACTGTTCACCATGGATGCAAAATACTTCAGATATGGCAATGTGTAATTCCTTGTTTCAGAAGCTATGTGTGGTGGGGACAAAAAGTGGTTTTCCCCCTGGAGTTAAAAAAATGATAACCTCCGAGAGGGTGGTGTCTCTCTTGACCCAATCAGCTCCCCTGCAAAATTTCAACATATAACACCAGATCAGAAAAGAAGGATGATGAGGTAGTAGTAGGAGAAGTGGTCATGTTCTGAGACCACAAGATGAGAGAGAGGGGGCTAGGAGCCCCGCTGGGGGCCATGGCCCCCAGCCCCCCCAGCTGGGGTTGTAGAAGCTCAGAAACTGTGTTAAACTGGACCAGGTTCTGTGACTGAAGAGCTGGGGGAGTCTTTCTCTACTGTGAGTGGGCAGCAGAAGACAGAAAAGCGGCAGCAGAGGCAGCGCTGAGTGGAAGGCTATGGCTAAAAGCCAAGAAGATACGAAACAAGCAGCAAAAATGGCATGCAACCAGGCAGAGAGACACAGAGATGTTTGATGGAAAGAGAGAGAGAGAGGACTAAGCTCAACAAAGACAGTTTTGGGGTAAGAACTGTATCAAAATTCTCCCAAAACCCATTTGAGGCCCCTCCTAGGAGGAGGAGGTGGACTCCTACTTGAGGGGAGTCTTGGAATGCAGCAGCACCAGAGAGAGGAGCTGAGAAGCTCAAGACGTTTTAGAAGCTGGACCGGGACAGCCAGACAGAATATGGGGGAAGTGGCCTGGTCCTGCTGCTGCTGCCAGGCTGGCAGACTGAGACAGAGTACAGGAGTTCTGATGGAACGCTTAAGGCAAAGACTGAATTGAAAGCTACCCTAAATGTTGCGACTCAAGGGAACTCAACCCCTCGAGGAAGGGACCTTCATGGGGGTCTTACAGCCCATGATATGACATGGTGAGGCGAACTTTTGTCCTGGCAATTGCAGTCCACGGGAGAGAGACCTTCGCTTGAAGTAGAAGGGCTGAGAGGGGTGAGAGGAGACCCCCTTGTCTGGGAACTCTGGGAAGAGTTCCAGCTACAACTTCAGCTACAACTGCTGCATTGAAGAAGAGAGACACTGCTGCCCTGAACGTGGAAACGATCTTTCCTTCTTCCCTTCTGGACTTTTATTGGAGAGGGAAGAGATTTGATCCGATGTAAATACTACTTTATCATAAGAGAGATAGTTAGGATTATGTATATAATGTATTATAATATTTATTGGTGTATAATTGTAATATAATTCCCTTCCCCCCATATTGAGTCTTGTGTTGTGTCTTGAAAACCCCTCTCACAGTGGGGTGAGTTGTGGAAGGGAGGCTTGGACTCGGGAGTTGGATTTCTGGGGGTCTCAAACCACCACACTGCACTTGATGTTAGCTGATTATCATATTACATCTCATAGAAGCAAGTTTGATAATCCTCAAATTTTATCCAGTCTACTGTAAGCATGGATGCTATTCTATCATCCTTTTTATCTCAGTACTTGCTTTACAGCAAGCTATTAACCACTATAAAGCAAAATCACGTTATAAAACAGTGATATAAAAGCAAATTACTTTTGGCCACTCACAGTATGATTGGATTCTGTGCTAACTTTATTTGCGCATTTTTTGTGGGATTTCAAGAAAGTATTTCCTTAGGCTGTGAAAATGCAATTGTAGCATATGATAAAATAATAGGCATGGTGTTTTGATGTTGAATTGTAATAGGACATGCAACTTTCATCAGGGCTGGCCTGAGACTTCTTAGCCAAATGGACTAATTTTACCTTCCTTTGGATAAGGATCAAAAGTCTTACTGCTGCTACTATAGAAAGGAAAAAGGATTAAAATTGTAACAGAAAGACCAGAGAAAGAATTGTGAAGATCCTTGAAGGATAGACTTACTATTATCATACTATTGCACAGAAGAGCAAAAGAAGCAAAGGTTGTCAACTACCATTTCCTGGAGAACCTATCTGTCCCTTTTTCCATCAGGATTAGCCACTGCACTACATACTGTGCTTTTATTTTCCATGACAAAGAAAAATAAAAGGCCAGAATTACTTTTTACCCTTGGCGTGCCACCCTAGGCAGATAGCTCCTTTTTCATAAACCTGGAATGTGCATTGTTTTGTTCTAACTGAAGAAATCCTTTTTAATATGAAGGAATAGGTGATTTTTAAATCATCGTCTTATCTAGGAGGGTCTAGGATGATAGATATACTCACATGTATATATCTGACTAGACCTCTTCAGGGGCAGGACCACATTCCATAATGTACAGTACATCTATTTCCAAGAAAACAAAAAGTACTGGGACCAGCTTGAGCTGTTGTAGCCTAGGGAAAACAAACTTTTGCCAACTAAGATATTTTTACTGTGAAATTGGGCTCATTCTTATCTCCAGGTGATCTCCAGCTCCTGCCTTCACCTGTCTCTTAATTGTCTCTGGCATACCATAGTGGCAATTAACCTAGTATCTCCAGCATCCAAGAGCTCTTCAAACTCTTCCCCTCCAAAACTGGTACTCTCCTCTTTAACGAGGGGAATCATTAAACCAGTCCTCTGCAGTGCTATGGGGAGTTCAATCTTAGATTTTAATTTGAGGCATGATCTGTAGAGTTTGCTTTTAAAAAGGTAATTAATTCAATCAGCCCAGGTGAGCACATAGAGATTAGTTCAAAACATAAATATTATGACTACTTAGAGCTACCTTAAAGATAAGTAATGCATAGAACCATATAAAATGAAATGGATGAAAACAGAAGATATACAGAAATTATATTTTGACTTTTAGTTTGGCTTCTAGTCTTGTTGCATAGTCCATTTGGTTCGGTAATCATCCAGAGGTCTGATGTCTCCTTCGTCAGAACATACTTAGCAATGCCCATATGAATGCTCATCTGTGTCCGTTTGTTCAGCAGTGCCATTTCTTTTTTTGACAAATCACACGAATTTTAAAAATACAAGATGAAACTGATGGGTTTGGTATCAGGAGTTCACTAGGCCCTTTGCCTGTGCATCAACTGTTACAGTTACACCATAGAAGAAAATTTTTCAGGTGCAGGAAGCACACTCCTGGTGTCCTCAGACCCACTTCATGTTAATGTAAGGACTGCACAAGAGTCAGGAGGCTGGACTTGGCAAGGGAAGGTAGTAAGACTTGATGGTAAGATATCTAGGCTAATTGAAAAATACTTCAGAGTATATACTAGTCTTCAGAGAACACTGACATCTGAGAATTGTAGCAAGTTAATTGTCATCTGCTTGTCCACCCTCTATCAGACTCAGTTCTTTTTCTGAGATTCTCAAACCAACAGTGAAGAATATCTAGATTTTTTTTTTTTTTTAGATTCTCCTTGAAAGGCAAGACAAGAAGGTTAGGGGAGATATTATTAATCTTACTTGTGGATGTTTATGTGGGCTGTTTAGTTGGTTTACTATACAGTGCTCAGATAACAATGTACAATGAAATCCAAGGCAGGAATTCATCCAAAGGACAAAATGGTATATGATGAATCTTGTTGTAATGATAAAAGAACAATTTTAATTGTCCATGATGTTTTTATTCTCTGTATTATCTCTAGTATCTATCCTGATGGAGATGACCAGCCAAATCAAACTTATCATTGCTATGAAGCTCATTTTAGTCCCATTTTGAGACACCCTTAACACAAATAAACAATAGATCTTTTAACATGAAAGTGTCATTCAGATTGTACTGGAAAATTACAGAAGAGTCAGTTTACAAAAATTATTTCCATTTATATATTTTTGAAAAAAAAAATCTAAGCCACAAAATGTAAGGAGCTTTTTTTTGCTTTCTTTTTCCCTTGTGAGTCTTCTACTTGTCTAAGTACTATCATAATTTTGCTGAATTTTAGGAGAAATGAATGGGAAAACCTAAGGTTAGAAAGTCATGCCAGAAAATGTGAGATCTTCTATAACCAACTTACAGATGTCTTGTAATACAAAGAAAATTGAATGCACTTGCTTATATTTTCCAATCAAGTATTTTGAGGATCCTGAGAGATAAAGTAGGTGTGCTCAAATCTACTTTAGAGAGAAGGAGAAATCAGGAAGTTCTGTGCCGTATTAATGCCAAAAAAAGTACAAAAACATGCCACTTGTTAACATTTATCTTTGAGAGTTTATTACCCAGGAATAATTTTCATGGGTTTCCTAAGAAAATGCTCATCTAAGTCTCCTTCCTTTTACTGTGTTAAATTGTTGCAAGAAGACGGGAAGAGCAACGAATGTCTGGAAAAAATATCAGATTTTGCTGGGTTTTTGTTTAACTGCATATGATGCTAGTGTCATTCAAAGATCTAGTGAAGCTGAGCTGACCTTTGCCTGGATAAAGACAGCTGTCACATTTCTTGCCATGTTTGTGCTAGTCCAGTGCTACCCATGACTCACTCAACCTTTGATAGATGCAAGAACTGCAAATATATATCACAATGGTTGGCATACTAGGAAAGATTTTATATGTTAAGTAGACCAATAGATAAAGATCAACTGCTCACGTGGTCCCAAAACCCAGTTTCATTTCAAGTCTTTTTGGTTTCACTTGAAAATCATAGCAAATAAGCAATTGATTATCAACCTCCATGTTGTACTGTGACACGAGTGCATATAAAGAGGCACAATAGACTACGTCGAAATAGGAGATCAAATTTTTGTCTATTTTTGACAGCAGAAATATTAACAAGACAATAACGTCCACTGTTGATATTTAGATTTAATAAGAAATCCTAGGATTTGTGGAAAAAAAGTAGACAGAACATTTCAGGAGCTGGGGATTATACCTTATCACATCGTGGTAAGCTTGAGAGAACCCAGCCTACTCACTAAATCCTAAACAATGACGCATAAATTTACTATCCTGAGTAAGAACACTTGTGGAATAAAAACAATGGGGTTTAATATTTGTTGTTGTTGTTGTTGATTTGTTTGTTTGTTTGTCTGTTGGGGTGGTGGTGTTTGTTTGTTGGAAGTTTTTTTGGTCTAGCACAGAAAATACATTTAAAAAACCAAACTATTATCTAGAGGAAAAGCTAAAAAGCAAATTCAGCTAGAAACAAACTAGAATTTTATAAACTTATTTTCTATTTTACTATTGAGTGAGAAGAGTGAGAATAATTAACACTTGAAAAAACACAGTACTGAGAAGCAGAGGATCCTCTGTACCATGGCATGTTCCAGTCAGATAGGGAAACAGACTGAGAAAGAAGTTTCTATTCAACAAAAGCTTTTAGACTCTGCAAACACAACTGGGTGAAACTGGATGGTTTATTATATATGAAAGTGAAATCAAATCTATTAGTTCCTCTTGACATCTGATATTTTGGGGACAGTTATTCTCTGAGGCCTCATTTTAAAGTAGATAGTACTGAAGATCTGCCTATGAAATTATATTCACTAGGTAAATATATTTTTCTTCAGCTTATCAAGTTATCTTTTATTCTGGATTGGTTACATATAGTGTAAGTTTATCCCAGAGAAAAGAAGCTCTTATTTGTGCTGCCCTCAAGACATAATAATAGGCCACATAAGGCAATTGAGAAGCATTAGTGATTTGTACTACATTCTGAAGTGACATTAGTTCACAGAGATAGTGGTTGTTGATTTCATATTTGAGAATAAACAAAAAAGATCAAACTGTACTGCTCCATACTTTGTTCATTTAATAAAAGCTATACTTTATATAGAGATTGCTCTTCTGTTTATAGTAAGAAGGGAAAAAAAGGAGTTTTTTCAAAACCAGTGAAATGCAGTTCCAGATCTGGAAGTGAATTTTGCAACTCGAGACAATCTCTAGTGTTTCTTGTCAAAATGATTTATGAGATGAGTTGAAAAATGCACTGTTCTTTGCTAGGCAGGGCTTCTCCAAAGAAAGATGTTGTCACGTAGTAACCCAGATGGATCAGCTTCCCCATCTCAACTTCATATTGACCCACATATTGAATTTTAGCAATTTACTATTTAAAATACTACCAGGGCATTTAGTGATTATCAAGAGTTAACCTAAATTTATTATTAATAATGATAAATGTTTCATAGAATGTTTATCAGCCCCGAAGTGATGTCCTTTGATTGCCTAACCAGTTATTAAACTTCTTCAACATTGGAAATGCATAAAAAACCCTAAAATATCTGCTTGCAGCAGATATGCAATATAATATATTTCTTCCTGAGTTCATAGATAATTGTCAGAAGACAAAAAATAGTGATGACATTTCAAGATTATTTGCAATTGTTTTAGTCATGGGATCAATACTTTTATAGTGTGTCACTGCTCAGAAATAGATCTTATGTTTGAAAGTTAAATAGTCAATTAATTGAAGAATAATAAGTATTTCCTATGCATTTGTTAAATGATGGATATAGTATAAGCAATAGAAACCCTGCTATGAGATGTTGTTAAAATTTGCCTCTAGTAATTTTCCATTTAAGAAGTTATCCTTTAAGCTATTATATGTATGCAGTAAAAATGTACATTATCAGAGCCTTTAATACCTATGGAAGTTGTGTCATGATGCTGTCTACTAGTAACTGAACAGTGTTCTTAGGCCATTAAGGAAATAACATTTTTAGAAGGAGTATGTTTTGATATAACTGAGCAATTCTCCTAAAGTCATCAAGAAAAGAAAGATCAAGTAAAGAAATTTATTTATGTAAAAATTATACATTCATTCTTATTTTAACAATTTCAAACTTTTTTTTCCTATTGAAAATGATGTCTTATACAGGATTTTTACTAATGTTGTAGGTGCAGCTTCATATGATGCTGACTTGCATTTACCCACACTCAGAGAGCCCCGGAAACAAAATATTCATTACTCTGGACCAAACTCCAGGTCCAACAATTTGACATCGTGTTTTTAAGAGAGCTCAGTGTCAAATACTTACTGAGATTGTGAAATCAACACTGGTGAAAAAGTATAAAAATCTGGGGATTTTGTTTGCTTGTTTCTTGTTGATTTTTCTAATTTAGGATACAGAACAGACCAAGATGAAGCTATAATCATATAAGACTACCAAATCTTGATTAAAAATAGATGCATTATTCTTGATTTTATATGACCTAATATGAAACTCTACATTTCATAAAAAGAGCACACAAGTTTAAAAAGATACAGTGTTAGACGAAAATGAAAAATGGAGCATGAAACAAATAATGAATATTCTCTTCTTCAGCCTTCAGTATTCTGGGAAATTGATGGTATCTACTTTGCTTCCTAAAGGATATTTTAAAAAGCCTATACATATTATTGCATCTTGAAAAAAACCATCCCTCAATTTACATGTACTTAATCCAGAGATCTCAAGTGGGAGCAGGGAGGAAAATGGTCTTGCTCAAGTCCACTACATGAACACTTAACTTTATGCTATGCAAATACTAATCCATAGTACATTTACACCTGCAGTGGTTTCTCTCTACACCTAGAGCTCAGATGGTAACTGGCAGTGGAACTAGAACTTTACCATATTCAACAATTTTCCAGTCAAAGAATCTAAAACTATATTAGGATGATTATTAATTTATCAACTAGTTAAACCAGTGCCTTGGATATTCCAAACAAAGATTCAAGACTTCAGTCATGAGTACACTTCTACATTTTCATTATATTACAAAGTATCAACATTTGTATGATCTTATTCTTCATCATATGACTTCAGTTTTAGGAACAGTTTCTCTTCTGTTTTAATTGAACTCCATTTGGGGTAATTCTGTGCTTACACAGCAAATACAGAAATGTAGTCTATTGGTATCCAACCTAACCGTACCGAGAACAGAGGCTCCTTAGTCTGAGATTCAGATTTCTAACTGGCTAGGTTTCTAGCCAGCTGGATGATGTTAGACTCCATGGCAGCAATCACAAACCAGGCATGGACTATGATGAAAATTTGATTTTCGTTAAGATAATTTGTTTATTTTTATAATTTTTAATAGTGTTCTAAATGTAGCTGAAATATAAATACTCATTGCTGTTTTTTTTTTCTTTTACCAGCTCGTTCACTTTTAACTAGCCAGTAGAGTCAAATGCAAAAGGCATTTCACCATTGCTTGCATGCACTGCTTTATAAAACAAATGCTATGTGTGCCTTCATTATTTTCTTTAAACCATGACTTAATGCAGAAAGGTATTACAAAGTATGAAGCTATTCAAAGGCTTAATTATAACATTTTAAACTAAAAAAAAAAAAAGATATTAACTTTTATTAATTCCTTTCTGGTAAATACTTTTCTAGAAGGCTGAAATGTCAGAAATGGAAAATAATAGTTCAGTGATTCTTTACTATCATCCTATAGTATGAGATTTTTTTTCATCAGTGGTTAGCCAGTTCAAAGCACGTGATCAGACACCAGTAACACTACACCGTACATGGAGCTAGTGTTCTACAATGTACATGGACCTGTGATGTCCCTTTTATGGCAAGTGATCACCAAAGTTTCAAAAATTAATCTGAAATTTATTTTTTTCAGTAAAAGTTTAGATTGTATGTGTTTTAATGGTACTACAGACAACCTGAAAAAAACTTGTGAAAAGTATGTTTAAATCCTTTTTATAATATTCAAAATATCTGAAACACAGGAAAATACTTCTGCAAAGATAAAATGTATTTACTAATCATTTTGTTACATGAAAAAGGAAAGGAAAAAATATTATAGATGATCCTATGTCCCATAAGATTCTATACTTACCTAAGTGAGCATGTTAGTTGTTAAGGTCACACTTTTTCCCCCTTACTGTACTACAAGGCCAGTAGCATGCACTCTTCCCGTGCCTTACTTTAAGTGGTTAAGGTGCTTTCTTGTTCAGAAAACAGAATAAACACAGGCTTTCCTACTCTGCATAAATAGCCTGGTCAGCAGGTTGTTTATGTTGAAAGCAAATGAATCAGTTAACCCAGGAACTTCTACTGTTTTAATCTGTCTCCATTTCTGAGTGTTTGTGACTGTCAGACATACTGAAGACAGTTTAAGCTTCCTCACCAGACTGTCTCTTGTGAGAATTTGGACACGTTTGTTACGTGTCAGTGTTCAGAGGTGCTTCTGCCTACATTCAGAAGTTTAATTTTTAATGATTAGGGTATGACCAAATATCAGATAGATTTCAGGTTAATTAATATCTTTCAGGTACCACCAGTTTTTCATCTTTCTAAACATAAAGAATTTAGCTTAATGTTGCTTTGGCATGGGCTTTCTTTTATCTTTAATCATAATAAGCTGAAGGTTCATCCAAAAGCACTTATTTTACTTTCCACATATAGCCTTAGCTTGCTGTAGCGTTAATGGGAGCTATATATGTAAGCACTGAAAAAGGAAAAGGTTCTGAATAATTTATAAAGGTGAGCTACAAATAAGAAACTAAAGTACAAGAATAATAAAATAAGCACATGGGGACTAAATTGCTCAAGAGTTGGTAATGAAATATGCAGTCCTTCACCTATGATGTCTACCCATCTATCTTACCTGGTTAATATATTTTTTTAATCCCTCTGAAATGTACTATCCAAAGTCATTATCAGTTATTTCTGTAAAAGACTATTAAAAAATCCTTTTTACTTGCTATTAAAAAAAATCAGTTACCTATTCAGAAAGCATAAGTTGTCAGAATACTTGTTAACAGCCTTGTTTCATGTGTTCAGTTAACTTTAGAGATGAAAGCTTAAGATTCTCCTATAAACAGAAAATGTCTATAATCCACCAGGGTATAATGAAGCAAATGATTATTTCTGAAACACCTACCCTGCTTGTCAGCCCCTAAGCATTTCAACAAAGCACTCTGAGTCATTCTTATAAAGAGGTGGTGTGACAGAAGAAATGAGCCACAGGTTGGAGATCCTCAGGCAAACGCAGCCCAGTGCATATGGTACATCATTACCAGTCTGATTTTAATGAAGTTTTAGAGCCTTAAATTTCACATCACAGTTGGTGCTCATACGCATTTTACTGTTATTGCCTTTCATTTGCCAAGTAAAGATAATTGATGATCTTTACTTAGAGAATTTGTAGATTTTGGAGCTGTCTATTTTTAAGAGAGATTTCAACTATTATTTCTTTGTGTATGTGTGGATTCATCCCTTTATGTTGATTTTATTGGGTCTAATGATTTTTTTAGTGTTTTTAACATAGAATCAGAAAAATATAAACTTCTTTATCTTTATGGAACTAATTAAAATTTCATTAACATCTCCACTGACATGAATGAAATTCTACATGACAAAAGGTTACACTAACTGTGAGAAAGAATGGAAGAATATGGTCCTTACTGAGTATGCCTTCTACAAACTGACACAGTATCTAATCTGTCATGCTATCATTTGGCAATAAGATTGCACTAAAAGGCATAGAGGAGTTCTTGGTTTCTATTTAATGCTTTTTATAAAGAAAATAATTGAAACTATTGAGAATAATGAAATGAGCAAGAGAAAAACAAAGTTTAACAGAAATAAATATAAAAAGAACCTAAAAAATTGAAAGAAATAGGAAAACCAGTTAAAGAAAAGGAACAAATAAGAGTAAAGCTTCCACCTCTTCAACAATCTTCAGAAAAAGCAACAATCAATCTCTTCAAGAGAAAGACATATTAAAATGACCACTTGTATTGCATTGCATCACATCCATCTTTCACTTGCTTTGTTTTTATGAGTAATCTTCCACGCCTCATTCAGAAGTCTCCTGGGTCCTTAGCACTTCTCAGACTCAGGATCACAGTCATTGTTGGTCTACAGATCCTTGCCAAAATTTTTTAGATTTTTACTATCGTGCTTACAATAACAGTATTTTTGAGAATATAGTTAATATCAAAAAATTCCAAATTATTTTGATCACTCTGCCTGCTTTGAACCTACTATATCTTAGATAAACCAATTCCAGATTCTATGGTCCATGAAGCCAAAATATAGGCTATGAGAAATACACACTTTAAACCCCTCTTTTAATACTAAGAAGCCTGAAGGCAGAGAGTAGCCCTCACTGCAGTTTTTTTGTGTATGCTGGATACCCATCTCTTTTATATTAGTAATAGATTAAAGAAAATTAACATATTTTGGTTTTAAAGGAACTATCAACATTCAACTGACTGTATCTTAAGATAAGACATAGAAGGCTTGATTCCAAATGACAAGGCTCTGGGGTAAATGAAGAAGATGTCAGCAAAAGCAGTTTGGGATTAGTCACCCATGTAGCCCCTGAGAATTTGTTAGAAGGAACAGCCATTCTCTTGGTTTTACTGGTTCTCCATTTCTCTTTGGCCTGGTTCCTCAGACTTCAACAGTAGCATGCTGGTAATGAATGTAGCAGCCATTTTCCACGTCACTTGTCTCCTGAGGTATTCAACAAGTAATTGACTGGTTTTCCTACATAGCTTTGTAGTTCCTTGTGGTGGGAGGAAACAGTTTTCCCCCTGAAGTTATAAAATGGTAAATGCCCAGGGGGTGGTGACCCTTAAAGTTTTAACCAATGAGCGCTTCTGCAAAATATAAACATATCACAAGTAGACCGGAAGAGAAGAAAGGTAGTTGTAGTAGTTGTTGTTGGAAAGGTGGTCATGTTCTGAGGCCACGAGGAGAAGGGGCCCCCAGCCCCACAGGGGGCTCTGGCCCCCCCAGCCCCCAGTTGGAGGGCTGCAGGGACTTGGAACAGTGTAAGACTGGGCTAAGTGTCTGTAGCTGAGCCGGGGGAAGTTTCTCCACTGTAAGCCGCAGCAAGAGATACTGAAAAGCAGTGGCAGAACAGCAGTGGACGGAGAAAGTGGCAGACAGCCAAGAGATAAGGGAGAAGTAGCAGAAACAAGCATGCAGCCGAGCAGGAAGACACAGAGTTGTCTGAGAGAGCCGAGAGAGAGAGAGAGCCAGCAGCAGCGGAGAGAGGAGAACTAGCTCTACAGAGACAGAGTTCTGGGGTAAGAACTGAATCAAAAAACCCCAAACTCCTTGGAGACCCCTCCTAGAAAGGAGGAGGATGATGAACTCTTACTTGAAAGAGTCTTAAAGTGCTACAGCACTGCAGAAAGGAGCTGAAAAGCTCCGAGAAGGAATGTGGAGGGGGTGACCTTGACCCCCCCGCTGCTTGAGACAGAGCACAGAGCTCTGCAAAGGGGCTTGAATCTCCTGAAGATACGGACCGTCACGAAGACCCCTGAGCTTTGTTGATATGACTGTGGTGAGACGACCTTGTCCGGGTGAACGCAGCCCACGGAAGAGAAGACCCTCGCTTGAAGACGAGTGGCCCAGAGGGTTTGGATACCCCCTTGTGTGTACTGGCAGAGATCCAGTTACAGCTCCTGCATGGAAGAGAGAGAGATAGACTGCTACTCTGAAGAGAATGCTGCTCTGAAAGTGGAAAGGATCTTTCCTTCTTCCCTCCTGGACTTTCATTTGGAGGGGAGAAGAGATTTGATCCATTGTAAATACTTTTATGTCATGGTAGAGATAGCTAAGATTGTATATAATGTATTGTAGTATTTATTTGTGCAGTCATTGTAATATATTCCCTTTCCCCCCATTTTGAGTCTTGTGTGCTGTCTGGAAACCCATCTCACACTGGGTTGAGATGTGGGAGGGGGCTTGGACTAGGGAATTGGATTTTGGAGTTCTCAAACCATGACATTTCTATTCAATGCTATCCTAATATTATGAAATAAAACTCTTTAGAGATTTTAATCTTCCTGTTCTTAAGGTGTACTAACTCTGGGTAAACATTTCCTGAAGGGTCTTGTAAAGCTTCTAGCTTGAAAAACTGTGGCCTGACAATTCTCCTTCTACTGTTTCAAAGCTGAACCACACACAATATTCACTGAAATTTTGTAATAAAGTATACAGTTTCTTTACAGGAGAAGCACTTATCACTTATATTGCCACAAAAATCATGTTAATGTTATTATTTATATATAATTGCTTTATATGAAGTGAAAGTACAGAAGGCCTTTGAAAACAGAGTGCTTTAGCATGCAGTCCAAAACAAAGAGATATGTGCATTATTATCTCAACTGCGGAACTCAGTGTAGGCTTAGGACAATATAAAAAAAGAACTCTTTTTTTTTTGTTTTGTTTCTTCTCATCTCTTTGCTAAATTGACTAAAAGGTTAAGTTTCTTTAGGTTGAATTCTGCACTGACAAACAAGGTTTAATCAAGCATTGTGTTGCTTAATGTTGGTCTAGAAAAGGTAACTATAGTGATTCTAATTTGGAGAAATCAAGATCGTTGAATATCTAAAGCACAAAAAAAGTGTGGAAAAAAAAAGAGGGAAAAAGGAGACCTTATCCTAGTTACAGGAGTTTTTATTGTTTCTGCTGATGATCACACAGGAAAGATATTGAAAGTGATGAAGTTCTGGGCTCAGATCAGCCCAATTTTCACATTTTTAACATTAAATCTGAAATTATTTATGCTGTGGCACAGAAACATGGTGGAGGAATTGGACCAAAGTATCATAAAATGGTTGAAATATATCTATATCAGTTTCAGATCGTACTGAATCAAAAGGAAACAGCTTATGTTAAGATGATGAACCACCCTTGTTAAAGATGTGCTAAAGACCTTCGTAGAAAGACTCTTGTGAAGGCTGTGTCTGAAAGAGATACATAAGCTACTGAAATGATGCAGTGAGGAAAAAGTCTGCACCTTGGTGAGGTTAAGAGTTATGGCTGTTGATATGGACATTCTCGGGAGACTATACATTTGAAGGACTACAGGAGAAGAAACACAGAGTAATATATCCCAATGGCCAGAGATACCACATAGTTTCCTACCAGACATCAGTAATGTTAATACAACTATGTCCCAAACAAAAAGTAGTAATATTTCCTTAGAATACAGGGAAAAGAATTTCTATTTCCTTAGAATACAGCTACCCTGCTACCTTTTGTGCAGGGTAGCAGCTCTTAGTACTTTAGCTTGTAAAAATGGTATATATCTTGTTCATTAATAATAAATCAATGTGTATTTAACAAAGAAAGGCTGTAAGGAAGTGAAAATGGATAGTACAGCATGAAGAGGAAAAGGAAAAAGGGATAGAGTCAACTTTCTTCAACTTCGCAGGTAAAGAAGACAGGGCTCAATTTCTCCAGAGGTGCACAGTGAAAGGACAATTGTCAATGGACAAAAGTTGCAGCAAGGGATATTCCAATTAGATAAAATTAAAAAATGACCTGACTGGAACAGGTCACTCATAGACTCTGTGGCTGCTCCACACTTGGCATGCAGTTGGGTAACAACAAGCTCATGCAGCACTGAAGGAAGAGCGACTGGAAAGATGCCTGGAGGAAAAGGACCTGGGGGTGCCAGTAGGCAGTTGGCTGAACATAAATCAGCAGTGTGCCCAGGTGGCCAAGAAGGCCAGTGGTATCCTAGCCTGTATCAGGAATAATGTAGTCAGCAGTGATCTGCTGGAGCAGGGATCAACACACTGTACTCAGCACAGGTGAGGCCACACATTGAGTCTAAAGAAGGGCAACAAAGCTGGTGAACGGTCTGGAGCACAAGTCTTATGAGGAGCAACTGAGGAAGCTGGGGTTGTTTAGGCTGGAGAAAAGGGGGACGTTATTGCTCTCTACAACTACCTGAAAGGAGCCAAGTGGGGGTCAGTCTCTTTTTCCCAAGTAACAAGCAATAGGACAAGAGGTAACAGCCTCAAGTTGCGCCAAGGGAGGTTTGGATTGGATATTAGGAATAATGTCTTCAGTGAAAGGGTGATCAAGCATTGGAATAGGCTGCCCAGGGAAGTGTTTGAGTCACAATCCCTGGAGGTATGTAAAAGATGCATGAATATGGCACTTAGGGACCTATTTAGAGGTGGACTTGGTAATGTTAGGTTAACAGTTGGATTTGATGATCTTAAATGTCTTTTTCAACATAAACAATTCCATAATTCTATGATTCTATGTTCAGAGAGCATCCAGAAAGGGCCTAAAGCCATCTAACACAGCAATCACATTAGTTATGTCACTAATTCTACCGCTTTCTTTAGGATGTTGAGCCAGCTGACCTCCAGAAGAGACAATCTATAGATATCTCATTTATACAAACATTGAGGCTTCGATGTTAAAAACTTAAAGAGTCTGCCTAAGAATATTAGTTCATCAGTTAGCTGGATACACTGTGCAGGGAGGGACTCACCAAATTCCAAATTCGGATATGAGACTGGTTTTCCTTAAAGAAGCACCAGGCCAACAGTGGTGGCAGCTCAGTGGTATAAACACATGGTAACAGTACAAGACCACTACACTTGAGCTCTGGGAGCAATTTTTAACCCTGATCTTCAGAGAGACTCGTTCACTGACCCACTTCGCAATTATCCCTGCGTCTCTGGCTATGACTTACTACGAGGATGACTCACAGACCTGTAGAGAAAATATTTACCGAGCAGTCTGCCAGCAGAGGATGAGGTAGGCAGAAAGGAGAGAACCATGTTAAATAGTGATCAGCATAACTGAATTCCATTTGCTTAGTGATCCTGTACCTCTCTGCTCTGTGCAGGCATTTTTTCTTCAAAGATATTAACCATAGAAAAACCAGAAGAAAAATTGTCAGTGTTTAAAAGTATCTTTAAATAGTATGAGCAGAAGGACAATTTTTCAAATTAGTTAAAATAAAAGGCAAAGTAAATCCCATGGAGATAGTCACCCAAGGTTATGCCTGTGGCTAGCAGCTAATGGGTAGCCAGCCAGAGGCTATCTGCAAGTCTGCAGGGGAAAATATGCTGACAATTCCCATCCAATGTGTTTGTGGGGGAATATATGCTCCACAGACCAGCTCTTCAGCTATAGCCTTCTGATGTGGTGTCAGCATATAAAATTTGGGGTTCACCAACTGCAGCAAGCAGCTTATATACTACCTCTCAAGGTAAGTTCCTCCTAGTCCTGGAATGAAGCTGGCAGAAAACCATGTGAGAGTCAGGATTTCTGTTGCTGTGTGGTTACAGAGTATTCTTTTATTCTTCAAATAACTATATTATATTAAACATTATAATTACAAGAGAAAAATGTGGAACAAATTTTTTCAGGATTCACCTGTGGCAGTGGTTTCTGTAAAAGGGAGACATTTTTCAGTACAGAAACTCACAGGAAAAGTAATACCATTGACAAAATTACTAAGTATGTCGGAAGATCACTCTGGGGCAGTAGCTTAGCCCTGTATTACTAGTAGGGGTTCAGAGTTTCACAACACTTACACAGGGGAAATGGTGTCCCAAATTTACCTTAGATAGTCCTGAAAGCATTTTGTATTCATGTGGCAAAGTGTAGTATTGAAAGAAAATATTTGCTTGTGTCCTGGAAGCAGTATTAACACATTAATTTGATTCTGTGTCCATGTTAATTTACCTGTGTCTCTCATCAGAGATAATTATCTGGGGCATGACACCAGCATTGTCATATTTTTTCCAAATTCTGAGCTAAATGTTGCTGAGTTGTTTCAAGAATCTTTCTACAGTTTGCATCTCTGGCCTAATGCCTAAGACAAAAAACCCTATTGTTTATTTGACAGGGGCTTAGTTTCTTGACTATCTTAACCTGTCCACACTGTAGAAAACTTCCATAATGCCTTATTTAGGGGTTCACTTTTCCTTATAATCTTTCTGCATGGATAATGAAACTTGGAGGTAATCCAAATGGAAAGCCACCACATCCAGACGCAGACTGTAGGGTGTTAGTAGAAGGTAAAAACTATACAAAACTCTGTATTTTGCATTTTTATAGTACTCGCTCCTCTATACTGGTAATTCTGAAATATGAGACTAATGTATTAGAAACTGGTACTAAACTGTACCTAAATTAATACAGCCACAGAATTTACCAGAACATACATTAAAGAATTGTCTACAAAATTAGAGATTTTCAGTTATGTTGGAGGCTTCTGGATTTATTTCAGATCCAAGATCTGTCTAATTCCAGAGTTCAGATCAAAAACCAGGCATCCCTGATCAGCACTCTCGTGTGTTGTCAAGCTGGTGAGTTATACCTCTCTTGCCACGATTACGTGGTCAAATTTGTAATTAGCTTTCCTAGCTCAATAGTGGAACTTGAAACACTAGTAAATCAGATAGGTGTGGTGAAGGGGGAAACATCTGACACTGGCACGCATGAGCAGTAACCTACTGGTATAAACTCTGAAACTCTACAATAACAAGTTTCTAGTCACATATAATTTCCAGACAAACACCATGAGCACAAGCTTATGGCTGTGAACAAAATTATTCCACACACATGAATATGATACATTAGACAATAGTCCTTGACATTAAATAATGACAGATCTTTAATGACGGCATTTCATTATCTGCCACTTGCAGTACAGAGTACTTTCTCCCACTCAGTTGAACATTTTGTCCCTATTTGTGTCAGATTTTCTCACAACACCTATACCAATACTACCAATATATGTAATTTCTTTATGTCCCTGTGAAAAGTATGTTGGATCCCAAATGCAGATCTTAGAAAAGTCACCTGGAACTGGGATGAACAAAACGCCAGTGGAAAAATCCATCCGCAGTTCAGGATTAAGTTGCACAATTCAATATTAAGATGCACATTTATACTAAAATTCACAGTTCAATATTACTTTAAGAGTTTGCAATACTGGACTTTGGAATTTATTTTTAGAAAGCTCCCTCAAACTGAGGAAAAAAACTATTTTCTTGACTCATAGTATAGAATAGCAAGAGAATCACACAAACAAGCAACTATCCTATGAGATTTTCTATCACATTCTTACTGAAAACATATAGATATTGAGTCAGGAAACATATCTTTGAAAGCATTATTTTTAAAAACACTGTCAAACATATTTCAGTAAGCAGTAAATGAACCCTGCTTGCACCATAAATCATTAATGTTTAATCACCAGCCAGTGCCTCACTAAGCTCACTGGCATGGAAACTGTAAGATACTCAAAGGATAGTTCTAGCAAATCTGGCATGCATGGTTGGCTTGTGTGCTTAATTACTGTTTATGCATTGGCAGTATCCAAGCAGTTGTATGTAATAAATAGAACACTGTCACACTGTCCAGATGGTTTTAGATTCAGGGCCTAGGGAGTATGTTTGAAGATTACAGGCCTGATTTACTAACAATTCACACCAGCTCAATTGCTGAAAATCATGCTAATAGCATACGTTTCAGCAATTTCATCAGAACAAAAATAAATATACTATTAATGATTATTTGAAACAACACTTTATCTTCTATTTAGCCACTCTTCAGAGGAGATATACTAATTTTATTTTGGTTTGAGGCATTCAATAGCTTTATTTATGCAATGTCCAGTAGATTTGAGAGAAATGGTTTCTTTCACACAGAACAGAGGAGTGCCAAGTAGAGTTAATCCAAGCTATCTTTGAAAATTACAGTTTAGGTATTAGAATCAGTATAGGCACTCTAATGTGGTGATCTGCCTTAATTAAATTCTATTGTCAAAAATTAGGGGTAACAATTACATGCCATCAAATTAAGAACGGAGTCTTTAATTGTTTCAGTCTTTACCTATACATAAAAATGAAGCCAAATTATGCTATCATTTTCAAGTAGTTAAAAAAAAATAAATCAGTAAATATTTTTACTAAAACCTCCAGTCTTTTTCATCCCAAAACTGGCTTTGACCCAAATTACTGAAATTGCTTTAAGTAGACTTCCTTTGGGGAATAAGAGAAAGGTGAGAGAAGGAGATAAGTCAGGAGGAAAGAAAATGGATTTAGAGAGGAGATGTACTTTTTTTTTAATAAATTAATGCTTAGAGATCCTTGCATAAAGAAAGAATATGGGCAACTTGAAATCAAGTTTTCATCTCTCTAAAAGTGTATGAATTCATCTCCAATTTTTCATAAAATATCTTATTTTAAAGATTGTAGGATGGTCAGGATGGAAGTGAGAACAGAGGTGGACCTTATCCTGCACATAGAATTTCCAGGCATCAAACTGAAAAAAAAAAAAAAAAGAAAAAGGAGTATGCTAGTAGCAGGTAATTGAACACAATAAGAGAAATGAAACCAAAAAGACTATGAAAAGTATAAGAGTAATATTTTTCCCTTAATTATCTGGGTACACTACTGTTAATCTGATAAATGATCTCAGTAAATGGATTATAACCTAAAGTTTCATTCTGATTCAAAAGAAAGCACTCTAAAACCAAAATCATTTGGTGTCATATTTGATAACCATCAGTCATATTTTATTGTGTTTCAAACATGATGAAGATACTGTTCTGTAGCTTCCTTTTCACAATTAAAAACCCAAAAACCATCTACCTGAAGTCTTTCAGTATTATAGCCAAAACAGGATTTATGGTCATAAAACCCTAAAATTTGTGGTTGTAAACATATAACCTTAACTGAGTAATTCATCTGTTCATTCTGTAATATTCACTAATCCTCATTTATTCACCTGTTCATCCATTTCTTTTTTTACGGCCAACTACTCCTAGGGTGCAGTTCACTTGATGTTAAAAGAGATTTCTGAAATAAATAGGTGAATAACTCCATCTCCACTGGCCACAATAGGCCTCTGGCAAACTAGTTCAGCTGTGGAGAGGTATGGGCTTATCAGCTACACCTGAAGTATATCTCAAAGAAATAAATGTCCCACTAACTAGGAACCACCTTTTATTTTCATTTATATTAATGCTTTACCATTTATCTGCTGCTCCCACCTATGGCAAACAGGAGTACAAAATGCAGTAGTGCCTACATTGTTTTAAGATCTTGGTATAGTAACTGCATTCAGAAGTCTCCCAACACATTTATCAAAAAAAAAAAAAAAAGTGGTTTTTTTTCTGTTCATTATGAAAAAGAAAATAATTAAGACATTACCTGTATTCAGTGCTTCATCTTGGTTAGACATAATTAAGTAGTTCAATGAAGGAGTTTCCCAGATGGTCACAGAAGCTCATATGTCTTTTTCTAGACTGTGTAGGAGATATCTGCTGAAGTGTCTACCTGGGGATTGGACCATACAAACTAAAGGGGGAAGTGGTCAATCTCTAGGTGTTTCAGTCATTTAGTCATTCTGCACTGTTCTGAATTATTAGTTTACATCATATAGGTCAGATCAAGAACTAGAAAGAAGTCTAACTGGAAGCCTTCAAACATTATTATTTATTTAAACTTCCTCTAAAAGAGTTTTTGAGATACTGTCTGTAATCAGGGGATTTGTTGTGGGTACTATCAAGATTTTATTTTAGATGGATGTGGAAAATGAACTCTATGGATTCAAAATTCAGAAGACATCTCTCACATTTTCATTACATTAAAATGGAAAACAAGAATCAAATTTAAGACCAGTCTCTCTGTAATCAAGATATTTCCAAAATCTGATCTGCACAGCATATGCAGAGCTGATAATACATTAATCATTCCCCTTTTTTTTTTAGTGAGATTTTTTTAAGCAAATTTTGGGTCAGGACATGGGCCAGCATGTTGGTGCCCTAATTGTATGTGCCATATTCTTTACTTATACCCTGAGATGTATTGTTGTTAACAACTAAGTTGTATCTGTTGCAAACAAGCACAAATATTATAACTGTCCTCTTGTTTTTATTCTCAAATTGTCAGAGTTTTAACGATGACAACTGCTCTTACTTGATGCAGAAAGACTAGAGATTCTCCATGTTGTTCACACAGGTAATTACTTATTTTAAGCAAAACAAGGCAGATAATCTATCTAAAACTGTAGTTGTCACTACAGATTTTGCAGTCCCTTTTTTGAGAGATACAAATACAATTCAACAGGCCAAATTTTAGACATCAATCTCTCAGATTCAGTATTCAACCAGTGAATGCCTTAGTCTGATAATGTGATTTGTGTTCTTAATTCTTGAATATATTACCTGAAAAGATCTCCCTTTTCTTCATGTTGTTTAAAGTTCAAAAATTGTTTGCCTATTCTTGATGCAATTTTTAGTTTAGTAATTAAATTAAGAGACAGAATTTTACCAAGACTTTCTCTCTTATGGAGAGGATAATTACATAAATTAACTATTTGATAATTTGTTTATTAAAACTTTAATGACCTGACTAGAAAATTTTTTTATGCAATCTGCTAAAAAAATCTAAAGTGGACAAGTTTCCTGTCAAATAAACGTGCTCATCTTCTGGGATTTGAATCCAAATATAACACAGGTTGGTATAATATATGTTGGCATAACACGATTGTTCTTCTAGAAAACGTATTTACTTTCTCCCAGCTTATTTGCATCTTAATTTTGTAAGAAAGGAGAAGGCTCTACTTCCATTTACAAAATAGTTGAGCAACAACCCTAAAATTGGAATGATTCATCTAGATTTACAGTGTAAAAAGAACACAATTTACCTTTTGGTATGTTTTAATAACAATAGGGTTAATTCTCCAACACGATTTATGAAGTCAGGAATTTTCCATGAGTGCTGCACCAATTCCAGTGACATATTCCTACGAATATTTTCTTTATGTACCCTTGTACTTTTATTTGCGTAACTATTGCATCCTGATGATCAACCAAGATAATCATGTCTCAACATTTTGCTATTTCCTTTCTCCAGAAAAACACACCTTAATTCAATGAATTCACTTCCATATGGCATAAAAATATATATCTGTTGGTAAATTTTAAAATCCTGAAGCTAACTCTTTCGAAGATTCTTGTTCAAGTGAAACTATTCTACCATATTTTGGTCTCCTACATTTTCCTCTACAAATCCTGCACAAATTCATACCAGCCCAATCATCAGAAAGCAGAAACTTCCAATTCTTTCACTTCACATTTGCTCTGAACAAAAGGAGCAGCTGACATCTGGTAAAAGACAGAGAGGAGAAAGAACTTGGGAGGCAGAATGGAAGCAGGCAGGATAATGGGGGAGAAAGTAGACAGAGTTGTGAGGTACAGAGTCCACATGAGAGTGGGATTGAAAGGTGGGAAATTGATGACATCCTGGCAAAAGGAGGTCAGAAATAGCAAAAATATGGAAAAATGGTCAATGATGTGACTACACAGAATAATCATGGACTTAAACAAAGGGACCAAATTAAAGGAGAATAGGCAAACAAGTTATGCAAGGCGAGGTCTACATGCATGATGGCACTGAAGAAAACCACAGTTAAGTTAACAACAGGTTATATATTGCAGTCTTGAAAGTAGAATAACAGAGGGGTGAGACCACTCTGACTAGGGAACATACATTTTTTCTTTCTGTATTGGAGATAGTTTGTTCTTCATTGCCCCTGGCAGTTCTTTATTATCTCTTATTTAATGTGTGGATGGACTTAAAGACACTTGCTATAAAAATACTATTTTTTAAGAAACCCCAAATTGATTTAAAAATGCTTATTAAATATATCACATGAAAGGGAAAGACCAGTGAGATAGGTAATAGAGGAAAAGGATCCAAGTCTTAGAAATTGTCTGCAGCAGTTCAACTAGCTTCCACTTTAGTTGAAAATGGATTTCCTAGGTTGCATTTTTAAAGTGCAGCCATGTGTACAGATCCCTAAACTACAGTACCATTCATTTTCTCAGGTACAAGCCACCGAATAACAATACTTAAAGATGCTATGAAATGCATTTACTTAAAGGATCTGTCTAGAAGTTGTCATCTCTTTACATTGTTATCTTATGTTTTGATAAGGTGTATCACAAGTCCAATGTATTCTGGTTTTCTTGTGACACTGTGCTTTTATATCCAAGAGAGGCTTGTGAGATAGCTGAATAGAGGTCGTCAGGAGGACATAATGGGAAAATATATTTCTGGTTCTTCTTCTGGACTTATATAACAGTTTTATTTAGCTGGAAAATAAAGATTTAAAATTGTAATACTATAAAAAGTGTCACCTTTCTATGTTTAATGGTGGTATAGTAACATGTCCAAGAAACAAAGTAGATCATACAGTATTTCTCAACTAGCAGCATTGTTAGTAATAACCTAAAAATATTGACATTTTGAGATATATATAAAGGACATTCATACACCACAAACTGAAGTTGTGCATCTATCTCCTTTTACTCTTTTCTTCAAGACAAGTTATACAGTGATAGCATCCAAACGGGTATCTATTGCAAAGGCTATAAATGCTGCAATAACAAAGTTAATAGGATAATTCCAAGTTGTCATTCTGAAATACTGATTAAAGCAATTGTTAAATTGAAATGGTTATGCCTGTTTATAGGGCATAAATTCTAAGACAATTCTACATAAACACATTAAGAACTGTACTTCAGATGTATTATAGCCTTCCAAGGAGCTGAAAACTGATAACTAGTAACTGATAGATAAATTTAGCATTATTCAGACTCACAGAAACAAATTAAAATGAAACAAAAATATAAAATCTCATCTCCTTTAAGCCTCTGAAATTTTAACATATATACTGCTTTTGAACAACTGGAACCTATTCATAAGCTTTGTGTAGAAACATATTTTTTCAATATCATGGTAAGAGAGGCTTGATAAGCAAACAAGAAGAGCTGTGTTTATCAATCAAAACTAATATGAACGAAAAAGAGGTATAGGGTTTGAATTCCTGACTCTCAAAAGAAGGTATGATATACCAGATGTTTTGATTTCTAATACTTAAAAATTATGTAGCTAAAATCAATAATAGACAGGCCTAGACTGAATATAGGAACTGCACCAGTTGTTGTGTATGCTAAAATCTCTTTCACAGCTTAGAAGAGATTCAGGGACTGCAAGCTGCATGTCCTGATGTTCACTGTAACAAATGTCTTTTTTTTTTCATCATAGCACATGATGTTATCTCCTCTCAAATCACTCTGTCAGATAAATGGGAATTCACTATTGGGCATATCATAATTCATAGTCTGCTTCTTTAGGTGTTGAATACTGATGCTATTAGGATGTTTCTCTTTCGTACCAGAGCCTGTAAATGCAGAGAATAATTCTCGTATCACAGGCTGTGGCAGTCACAATTAAACTCACATGGAGGCAAAAGCTTCTGGACTTCCTTTCTTTCTGAAAAATAAACATCAAGCTGCGATTGCCTGAGTCACAATTTGGTTACTGTTATGTTATTTGGCATGTTTGGCAAACTATGCACTGCCTTACTTAGAGCTCACAGTGTATATTTTTCACTCGAGTTAAATCACTGCTCTGTACAGGGCCTGCATCACTCATAGCTTTCAAATCTGGTTAGAGCAGCATATTTTAATTTTAACTTTATAGTAATACAATGAGAAAATGGACCATAAGCATGGCTACCTGCATTGGCAATAGACAAACACCCTGTGTGTTGTGCATAAGCTGCAATAACAAAGGCATCTTCCAGGACTACAGTAAGTCTTCTCCCCATGAAACTGTCCTTAGCTGGTGTGAAGAATAGAAAAGAGGCTCAATTCTGGTTATTCAGTATAAATTACAAATTCTCAAAATTATTTATGGCCACAAACACCACATTTAAATACAACCTGAAAATATTGTAAGCAGTAATGTTGTATTTTTCCACAAGTCATTAATATAATATAATATAATATAATATAATATAATATAATATAATATA